>NW_013952485.1:342354-345340 GCF_001266775.1 Austrofundulus limnaeus | reverse complement strand
ACACACACACACACACACACACACACACACACACACACACACACACACACACACACACACACACATTTTTCTCCATCAGAAACCCTTACTATGGCCATGTTCACACTGCAGGCAAAAAAAATGGCCCAAATGTTTTTATGATAGTCTGAACGTGACACACACACACACACACACACACACACACACACACACACACACACACACACACACACACACACACACTTTTTTCCCCATTTTCCAGTAAGACTTGTTGCAGCTTTTCCAGGGCCTACCCACTGACATTACCGAGTGGAAAAATTGAACATTTGCACCAGACGTTCAAGGTGTGTACAAACAGAGAGTACAAGGTGATGACACCCCCTCCACACCCCCCCACCACCACCACCACCTAAAAATTGAATCCAGCACTGCTGATGGGAGGTTAAAGTGCAGCAGAAATATTTAGTGTATAATGTTCATTCACGTGGATGAAGCCTAAAATAAAAGAATTAAAGAGCTCCTACATTTAGTGCCATGCACACAAACATATATAATGTGTAATTTTCAAAACTTAATATTTTCTTCTTTTTAGTTCCTTAATCCAAATAATTAAAAGTTGAATAAATTGGTATTTGCAATCCTAACAGAGAAAAAAAAACACTCCTCACTACCAGCATTGTATTTAATTTAATTCATGAATTAAAGTAAGAAAAACATGCAGTGTTTTCATCAGATTGCAAAAATAGATTTCATTTTGTTCATGACTTCTTTCTTACCCTGTCCCATTCATCAGCATGGCATTATACAACGGCCGGCACGTAATAAGGAATAAATTAAAAGATATATAAATACGGTGGGATTGAACTGTTTGTTTAGCATGTGAATCAGTGATCGGGTGAGTGGAAACAACGAGGAAATCAATACGCCAATTTGCTTAAAATTAGACACTAGAGGTTGCTGGTATAGATTTTTACTTACTTAAAATTCTCTGCCTTTTCTTCAATGTTTGAGTTGAAGACTGCTTGGAGTGCATGATGCTTTTTAAAAACACAAACAGGGCGTCATCTATGAAGTGATGTGGAGTATTCTTTATTCACGACTTATTAAAAAGTAATGATCTGTTCTGTATGTCTGAAAACATCATTCTGACAACTTTTAGGTTGTGATTTACTGGGTTTAACAATTGGAACAAGATTGAAAATAAAAAAAATACTTTGAATGATTGGTAACCTTTTCATTTTTTGGTGGGGGGGTAGTTTTGATCAATTTCTTCATAACAGTATAAACAAAAACAAAGACAAAAACAGCACAAAACATGGTGAGTTGGAGTGCAAAACAAGAGTGAATAAGAGACTCTCAACCTTTGGGCATGATTGCAATCATGAAAGAGAATGAAAGAAGACCCTCTCACCATGTTGAATATTAGTACCTTCATATTTGTGTCTTTGTTACAGGTCCTGCCAAACTGTATTTGTTTTTCTATATACTATAATACATTAATCTTTATGGAGCCTGCGAGGGYAAATGGGAGATTTTTTTCTTTTGCGTTCTCACGCAATAGTATTGTGTTCCTTCGCAATATTTTTGCATTACCTCGCAATATTTTTTGCGCTACCTCGCTATATTGTTTTGTGTTCCCACACAAAAGTTTGATTTGTGTATGAACTGAATTAAACCAGACTTTTATTTTGAAATATCCGGTTACCAAAACAGAATGTGTCGCCACAAGTTTGTGAAATTTACATTGATGTTGCATGGCTGCACTGTGTTAAAATATCTGCATATGACATACTTCCATGCGTGGTTGTGTGATATATTCATTCTAAAGCTGAATTAAAGCAGTAGGCTAACTCGCAATTGGTAAACATGGGTTTGTTAATAAACCGGCAGGCACAACTGTGATAAACGACTTTTGRGAGGGAATGCAAAAGGTATTGCGAGGTAACGCAATACTTTTACATGGGTATGCAAAAAGAAAAAAAAAATCCCTCATGTCCCCTTGCGGGCTCAGTAGATCTTTTGACCTTGAATATAAAGTCAAAAGATTGAGGTAGTTAACGAATACCTTTAATGTCACCATTAAGATGCATGAAAATTGAAGTAGTTTGTAAATATGTAATCAGACTGGGGTTTTCTCAAAAAAAAAAAAAGGGCAGACATTCACCAATATGGGCCTAGAGATGGAAATTTAGTTTGAATGTTATTGCAGACAATTTGGGATTACAACATTTTTTTTTTGTTTTGTTTTTTTGTGAGCAGTTGTGCTAAAAGTTGCAGAAAGTTTTTTTTTAAATTTCTTTAATATAATGTACTAGGGCTGCATCTGTGTGAGGCTCATAATTAGCCATTTTTTTAGTTGCATTCTCACAGAGTTCTAACTTTTGCAACCAAGTTACCGGCAGGTTTTTTGTTTTGTTTTTTAAATCATGGCTGCCCCATGTGAGTGGATTGCAAGATTGTGTGCTAGGCCATTCACAACCACAGTTGGCATCTTTGTTTTGACTGTAACGATTGTAAAGCAGCAACTAATCACCCTATCAGCAGAATGGCTGGAGCATTAGCTTCAGTATCAGAGCTAGGACACAGACGCTTTGCCCTTAWTTTATACTTCAAGTTTCACGTGCTTTATTAAATAAATGTTCATTTAGGCTCAATTRATAGACAGTTATGTTCTCCAAGCTACATTCAAGATGTCTTTTAAATATCCTGTCCTACAAACAAACTAGAACGTTRGTATTTACCAAACATTTGTTCATCTAYCAAAGAGGTTTTAGGAGCATTTTCACCACAGGGCTGGAGTGTGTGCAGCAGTGTTAATGCATCAAATTAGGGAACAGGGAAACATGTGATTAATTGAGGTAATTTTTAATGCATTATATACACTCACCGGCCACTTTATTAGGTACACCTGTCTAACTGCTCGTTAACACTTAATTTCTAATCAGCCAATCACATGGTGGCAACTCAGTGCATTTAGGCATGTAGACATGGTCAAGACAATCTCCTG
>NW_013952485.1:332728-341567 GCF_001266775.1 Austrofundulus limnaeus | reverse complement strand
CACCTGGACAGGTCTTCAGTTCACCAGAGACACCTGAGCAGGTCTCCAGTGTCCATCAGGGACATAAAAGAGACAATCAACCATCCACAGTCTGAAACCTTCTGGAGCTCTTCTGTGTGACTCTAGATGTGACAAACTGAGAACTCTGGACTCAGATCCACCTGGTGCTGCACAGAGTTCTAATCACTTAATATCAATAATAATTAAATAAATAAATAAATTATTGATAATTATCAGGAGGAGTCCTTAACTTTAGGATGTAGTTAGACAATTAGATATTCACAGTGTAAATTTATTACTGTAATTGAAGGTGATTCATGTAAAATTATGTTTTTATAAAACAAGTACCCCCACCCCCCAGACCAATTTTGTAGGGGAAACACTGAAGGGGAATTGTTCCCACCAGAGGGCGCTTCCTGGGGGGTGTTAACAATGGATGTTCATTTACATTAATTTGAATTAACCCCACCCCTGAGCACTGACTGTCAACACAAGGTAGGCTCTAGGAAAGTGTGCAGACAGAAGCTCAAAAGGGTCACAAGACAGAAGCTTGATTTTTGTAACACCACAAGCACAATTATTATTTAAAAGGTACAAGAATTTTAATTCAAGTCTATTCCACGCCATCATAATGATTAAAAATAAAAACTACATGACTGTTTTATTATTTGGATTTGTTTAATAAATACACTGGCGTGAAACAACTTAGTATAAGTTTGATTGCTTTTTGAGGGCGAGGGTTATTAGGTGTGCAAATCTAGATGTGTGCTTAAATCTAATCTAAATGTCTCTTGTAGTTACTTGTATTTTATGTTTAATCTGAACATAATTCAAAGATAAAGTGAGTACCATGTGTTAAGACTATCTGACTTCAGCTCCTATAGTTGGACCAATGGTTGAAAAATGGAAATAGTGTTTCTGCATAGGACAGAAGATTACAATCTAATAACCAGGACAACTGCTGTTGGGCCAAATCAAATGGCTTGGCCGGCCAATTTTGGCCCACGGGCCCCACTTTGGTTATCTCTGATTTAAAAAATAGTAACATATATAGATAAAGGTTTGAAAATAGCGTACTAGCTGAAAGCCATCTGTAATACACACCCTGAGTGCTAACAGGTTTGACCAAAAAGTCCTTTCTAAGTCTGGCATACAAAAGCAATAAGTGCTATACACACCTTCAAGTTATGCTAGGCCTTTTTTTAATCCTTAGTGCCTTACACTTTTTGCCTCCAGCCATTTCTGGCAAGATTGTGTTGACAGTATTTATCTTCTTGTTAAAATACAACAAAAAATGACAGGTTGCTTTATTCCAGTCATGCATTGTCTGTTGGTTTCTCATTTAAAAGCAAAAAAAAAAATGGCTTTGATTTCTTTTACCTTTTATTTCTACCTCTGTTTTCCCATTATGATTACACAAGCACTAAAATGTTATGCAGTTTGTTCCTAGAGCCAAGACAAAATACGTACCACAGAGCCATTGCGGGACACTCAGCTTCTTTCATTCCAAATATCTCTACACCTCTGATCTTGTTCTCAGTAGGTGTCAGCTTGTTTGTTAATTCTCTTTAACTCTGCTGCACACTAACAGGTTTTTCTTTCATTTGATTGCAGTTTACTTTTGGCTATTTGGGTAAAAGCATTTAGTAAGAAGTAAAAAACTTCAAATAAAATCCTGATGTAGCTACCTTGTTAGTAATGCCAGATAAAATCTAGAATAGCCGTTTTAGTTGTGTGATATAGTTAAAATACCATATGTCTGCATCTGTTTATTTCAGCCGTAAATGACTTCATTAGGTATCCAGCTTGTGTAATATCATCAGGTTGTGGTCAATTTAATTCAAATGTATTTATTTTAGTTCATTTATATAAATCTAATTTACAACAAAAGCCATTTCAGGGCACACACCAAAACAAAACATAAGTCCAAATCCTGATTCCAGTGTAGTACAGACCAGACTCAAATTTACACATTGATGAAACTTTGCTATCTTAATATAAAATATCAATAAAACTATTTTATGTTTGTATGAAGATAAGTAAATAAAATGTAAGGATAAATAAACATATATGACCATGTGYTGCCCAATTTCAGGACAGCACATTAGTAACAGTAAAAAGGTCAACGACGGTAACATTTGTAAAAACAAACATGGAGAGTAGAAAGAGTAAAGACAGGAAGTTGTTGTGCTCATGGAGGCACGGTGGCTCAGTTGGTAGACTGATGCCTCTCAGGAAGAAGGTCACTGGCTCAAATCCCGGCCTGGGGACCTTTCTGGGTAGAGTTTGCTTGTTCTCTACGTGCACGCGTGGATTTTCTCCGGGTACTCCGGCTTCCTCCCACAGACCAAAAACATGTCTGTTAGGTTAATTGATAACTCTAAATTGTTCCTAGGTGAGAGTGAATAGTTGTTTGTCCCGTTTGTCTCTGTCAGAGTTCTAGAGTGCAACTAATTTAGTCACAAATGCAACCAGATTTTTTAATAGTGCGTCTTAAAGATATTTCCGGTCGCATTGGTGGACACAGTCATTCGAGAAGGAGGGGGATGAGGTTGCCCGCTGAAACAAAAGGTCTCGTGTTTTGTAATAAAGCTATTTAGCAGTATGAACACAGCACTCAGCTCTACACCCCGCTTGCCCACACACACACACTTGTTCTTCTATCCTCATGGGGACTTAGACATTCTGGTTGTCCGCTCCATGAAACAAAAACATGCACGCACACACGCGCTCTGGTGCACAGTGAATCAACTTTGTTTTTTTTTTTTTTTTTTTTTTCAAACCATAGTTGGAAAAACTTTTTTTCTTGTTAACTGTGAAAATGATATGCGGATGGTTGCAGTAGTAAGTAAAGTCCATCTTGCAGTCAGGTTCTGTCCTGAGCACAGCAGCAGATCATTCCAGCAGCATGAGGAAGCTCACCTGTATGGCAGGCTGTTTTTACATATAACCACAGTTACGTTCCAGGTTCTGAAAATGTTTTCATGATTACACATCTTAGCTCTTAAATGAGAGATACATAAAATTAATCTAATACAATTTAAATTGCAGACTTTTTCACATTATGTTACTTATAAAAGCCTTTTTTCTTATTTAATAAATATTAATAATATTTCTGCTGTAAATCATAATTCTCTGATGATTCTGGTTTAACCAAGGCCAAAGATCCTGAAGGCCAAACTACAGGAGTTGTCTATCTGAGGGGCAGGTGTGGTCTAAAAGACATTTAACTGTGAAATATTTAAGATGTTTATATAAAATGTTCAGCTCTTAAATATTTGCACTTAGAATTTAGAATTTCTTTCATTTCATTTATCTTGAGATGTTTGAGTAAAAAAATCAGGTCATAGGATCACTTTAAATACTTTTCAGTAAYTTATATGTCTACTGGTTCAAATACAGAACTTTATTTTTGCTGGACTGTTCCCAAATTATTTGTGAGTTAATATTGCCGTAATGGACAAAGATTTTTTAAAAGAGAACCATTAAAACGTCAATGGTGAATGTGACACATTTGCAAATTTGGGTGCTCCTAACCTTTGTGCTGGTGCATCTAAGGAAAAAAAGTTAGTCTAGAGCCCTGTCTATGTATCCCTGTGATGGTCTTGCGACCTGTCCAGAGTGTACCCCACCCCTCGCACTGTGACTGCTGGATATGGGCACCAGGGACCCCTGTGACCCTGAAAGGAAGAAGCACGTATATTTGATGGATGGATGGAAGATAATGAAGTATAATTTATTACTCATTAAAGTCATAATTTGTTAACTAGCTAAAAAATCTAAGTTACTGACTGACTTCAAGTCTGTCCTGATGCATCTCAGTAATCCAGGTAAAAAATCAAAAGGAAAAAAAATTGTATAGGTCCTCTGGACGGGTTCTTCTTTAATGAAACGCTTCGTCTCTCTTCCAAGAGACTTCTTCAGTCTGAGAGTTTCAGGCAAAATTCAGGCTTTTAAGTCCTGCCTCCAGGAGACTGATACTCACATCACATGACCATGGTTCACAGGTGACTCATACTCACATCACATGGCTATGGTTCACAGGTGACTSATACTCACATCACATGGCRATGGTTCACAGGTGACTGATACRCACATCACATGGCRATGGTTCACAGGTGACTSATACRCACATCACATGGCRATSGTTCACAGGTGACTSATACRCACATCACATGGCRATGGTTCACAGGTGACTGATACTCACATCACATGGCWATCGTTCACCTTAATTAATACCTATTGTTAACAGAGGGTGGAGTGATACTGGCAATGACAGCGCTGTAGGAGGGGGTAAACTTCAAGTCTGGTTTAGATCATTCTTACTTATAAATTATATATTTTTCTGGTATATATCTACTGTTATACATGATTTTTGAATGAAATTAACAAATTAATTAATAAATTCTAAAAATATTACAGATAATTTGTGAAACTGGTCCCGCTGGGTAAGCTGGAATTCTAATAGTTACTATGACGACTGTGAGCCAATGTTCTGTTATCCAGAGCACCAGTTTTGCTCATCCATGTTGTCACAGATGCTAACAGTGTACAAGATAGGCGGGGCTCATATCTAGGGTTATTCAAGTCTGTGGTTCAAAGGTAGCTGTCAGCTGGCACAATTCACAGTGTAAAATCTCCATTTCCCTGCATTTTTGCCGGCCCAGTTGTGCCGGGAAGTGGAAATTTCCCACTTACAAATTGTGAACTTAAAATGGAACACCCCTCCAGTGGGAATTTCCTGTAGGAAAGTGGGAGAACTCTGATTTCATGAGATGTTTTGATGACAGAGTAACACACACACACCTACAGTCACATGGGACAGGTTATATAAAGTCCTGAATTTATACCTCTTTCAATCATTAAATACTTGTTGTGAAGATGAAACTTTTCAGTCAAAACAGTAAAAAACTAGAGTGACTGACATGGCCAGATCGGTCATGTCAACTGGATCTCCAAATGAGGCTCTGGGCTAATGTGTTTGAAGCACTTCTGCTCTCACTAAATTCCATTTGATGGTGAAATAAAAGGCTCCATGCAAAGGCAGCTGGGTATTTCCAAACACTTCACTCTCTCCTGAACGCTCTGCACTCGAGTGTTGAAGCTGGGCTTGAGCAGGCGGGTGTGTGTGTGTGTGTGTGTGTGTGTGTGTATGATGGGGGTGTCTCCTAGACTCCCACCTCTGTGCAGCTCGGTTCCCTCCGTCAATAGCTTGTTGTTTTGCTCTCCACTTATGATAAGAGTGTTGTGATCGCTGTGATTTAGATTTGGCCGACACCAAGAAGCACATCAAAGACGTAGAAAAGGCTGACMGCACTCGAGACAAATTTGTTTTGGAGCAGTCGTGATGGCAGTGTTTAGGCATGAATTGTATCAGGTGTGTAATGGTCAAAATACATGTTAAAACTGCTGCCTGTGGCTCATTAGTGTCCCCATGGTAACCATACACCTGTGTCTCTCACTCCCTGATAGTGCATGATGCATGTCTTGTGTAAGGGACATAACCAAATAAAGACTCTTCACTTCCAGTTCAATAGAAAACAATCAGAGTTAAGAAACAATGAAATTCGATGAGTGTGGATGATTACTCTGCACTTTAAGAGGATTTTATGGATAAAACATGTGGAGCAGCAAGAGATGTGTTTGGGAGAAGATAAAAATGCCTTTTTGTTTGATGTTTAAACTGTACACAGATATGTTTTGTAAAAATCTGGGTATGTTAACCATTTTAGAAGTGGTTCAGTGATATGACACGAAAAATTGGACAATTTGTGGTAAAATTAAAAAAATAATAATATTCTTTTTTACTCACAGTTTAGGATATCAAAATACTGGATCAGTTATGGAAAGTTCTTTACATGATCCGATTAAATTCCAAAAAATGTTTTTTTTAAGGTTTTAAAATTATTGAGCTTTTTCATGTTGCGAAATGATGGGAACATTTCTCCAACTTCTTCTGCAATTTTTTTTCTATGCTGTACAACTCACCACTACCAAAAGTCACAGCAGGCTATCTCTGATTAAGCTTGGCAATTTGATTTGTTTTCTGAAGCTGGGAAAGTAGATAATCGAGAAAAAAAAGCTATTCTGTATAAGGCTAATACCAGATTAGATTGCTTTTGTCTTAAAACATCTACAATCTCAAGTCTATTAACACTGCAAATACACAAGGGTGTAAATGTTTATGAAGCAGTGTTTGCTTAAATACGAAGTAATGCTTTGTGTCTATTTTGGTTTACAGTTTATTTGGTTCACCTTGCTGTATCCTCCATGTTTAGGTGGCCCTGCATTTCCCCCTTTGTGGTTTTTGGGATTCCTGACATTGAATTATTTTAAAAGTCTTTGTTTCATTTCTGTCCCAGCATGTTTCCCCTCTATATGATTTATCTGCTGTGACCAAATTACACAGAAAAAAGTCGTTATACCCCCACCAACCCTAGTTAAAATTATTAGTGTAGGTTAACCATAAAGTTTCACTTTATATCTCATAAATCCCCTCGTATGTTACACATAAATCCTTCAGAGAATAGTTTTCCCTTCTCTCGAGTCTGAATACCCTTTAAATGGATCTCCCTCACAATGGCCAACCTGGGGGGTTTTATTGCTACTGAAAAAGTCTAATGAAATCAAGCTCCTTGTTTTGGTCAAACACTGGTCCACACCAACTAATATTGCTTCATTCATCATGCTGTACCTTTTTAGTGACCATTTCAAAGGCTTCCAGCTCTTGAATCTCATTCAGATGTAGAGAGGGACCAGCTGGGCTCCTGCCAGTGTTTAGTGTTGTATGAATTCATGGGTAATGTAATAGATACTTGACTACAATGGTTCTGGACAGACAAACCTATCCTGACAAGTAGCTCTTTTCCAGATGTCTGCAGGGACAGAATAAGTGTCCTCATGCTCTACAGACCTTTGCCCCAGTGTTTTCTTAAACGTGAGGTGTCATATTGCTATCTCTGGGGCATACAATTCAAAAAAATCTGGTGATACATATAGAAACTTCTATGGTTTTTGACACATCTTCTGTTTCTCTCACTTGCTGTTTTCCTTATTTTTCTCCCAACTACTCAGCCACTCAAAGGTCTCCTTTGCTATTTTTTTCCAGTGTGCTGTTTCTCTACAGATGTTGGATTTGAAATAATCTTGCCGTCAGTAAAGACTGAAAAACATTCAGTAGTACCTATCCTGTTGGCTATCAGAGAAGCAGTTGTAACATTTTTCAGTAGATCATTTGCACTCTAAAGCAGAAGTCTACAACCCAGTCTGGTGACCCAGTGTCCTGCATGTTTTAGATGTTTCTCTGCTAAAACACACCTGTATAAAATGAGTGATTGACAAGCTTCTGCTAAACTGTGACACCTGAAATCCCTCTCTGCGGGACAATAAAGGCTATTTGTATTCTATTCTAACTTGATGACATTCTGAGTAGGTAATTTCATTATTTAATCTGCTGCTACTTTGGTCACAACTGTCAGCCTCTGGAAGTGGAGTACTGTATTTTTTGGACTATAAGCCGCACCGGACTATAAGCCGCACCCGCCAATTTTAAAAAAAGACCCGCGAACATTAACATATAAGCTGCACCGGACTATAAGCCACACCCCCAACATAAAAAAAACAGTACACCCAAAATTGTCATCAAAAAAGTGAATTCAACATCAAAACATAAAAAGCAAACCTTTAGGAATTACAGTTTGGAGGAATACTTTTCATTTCACTGACCTTATTTTGGTAGTTTTCTTTAACATTTTCTGATTTAAAAAAAACAAGGAAACATCTCATTCATCTTCCTCCGGCACACTGAAACCATGGAAGTCCTCTTCTTCAGTGTCGAGAGTTGAACAAGCTCAGAAAAGCTTCGTCACATAGCGGTCTGTTCAGCGTTGCTTTCTGTGTAGCTTTCATCCCAGGGTAATGCTGGCTGTGAAGCTGTGGTACACTCTTCACGTAGCAGTCCAGCCTTTCGGAACCTGGGACAAGCTTACGTGCAGTGGCTCTATTTCCCTCCTGTTGCACAATTTCGATAGCATTCAACTTAAAAGCAGCATCATAGGAAGATCTTCTATTCTTTTCCATGATGAGCGCYTTTGAATTTGAAGAGAAATATTTCGTCGTGTCTGTCGAAGATTAATCCGTCATGTCGTGTCTGCTACTAACTAAAACAAAATGGTGCTTCTTCTTCTTCTTCCTTTTATTTGCGGCAACCACACCTCTGGCTAAAGAGCCCCCTGGTGGCTGAAGAAAAAAATCCACATACAAGCCACACCGGACTATAAGCCGCATGGTTCAAAGTTCAGGAAAAAGGTCGTGGCTTATATTCCGAAAAATACGGTAACTGAAGCAAAATCCCTCCAAGGCTGTTTGAGTGCTTTTCAGCAAAACAAACATGCTTGTACACTTCTGACCGATCTCACAATAGTTTTGTACATGGAAGAAGATGAAAAGTTCACCCGGGGCTTGAGACATGATGGGAGGGTAGACACAAAGCTGAGAACAAAATTACTCAGTTTTTGTCACGCGACTATATCAACGAGAGCAGATTTTGCAGGTTCCAGTGGGGTTGCAGACTTTGAGAAATGCTAAAAGGAAGTAGCATATTTTTGTCAGACTTGTATGTTCGTCTCATGTTGCCTCATCCCAGATTATCAAAGGCTAGACCACATACCAAGATTAACTAAATTTATCCCTGGAACATGTTTTAGCTTATTTGGTGGCATGGAAATGTTGACTGGAAGGGTTATCCAAACATTTCCTTTCACTGTACCTTTAAATGTGTGTGTGTGTGTGTGTGTGTGTGTGTGTGTGTGTGTGTGTGTGTGTGTGTGTGTGTGTGTGT
>NW_013952485.1:327950-332718 GCF_001266775.1 Austrofundulus limnaeus | reverse complement strand
GTGTGTGTGTGTGTGTGTGTGTGTGTGTGTGTGTGTGTGTGTGTGTGTGTGTGTGTGTGTGTGTGGATGATGGAGCAAAAACGAAGATAAGATGTAACATCAGCTAAAATCAGAGCTGTGTATTTTGTTTGCTAAACTCGATTCGTTGTGGTGGCAATCATGTATGGGTTTTCTTGCAGCACCATTTTGTGTTCTGGTCAAACTAGAACTTTATGTTCTTGTTTGGGACTGAGTCACCTTTCTCTTTCTATGGACTGCATTGGTTAAGATTGGTTGTCTATTTATGGATTGAATTTAACAGGATTCTGACATTCCATGGCATTTAATGTGAAACCATAGACAGATTTACATTTTTTTGTATTTTGAGATATTTACCCAAGTTTTTATTTTTATTTTTTTTTATTTTCAGTCAACCGTTTTTACTGCTGAAACCTTCCTTTCCTTCACAGAGGGCTTTTCTTGAGCAGTAGTTAGACTTGTCTTTGTAAAACTTTAAAAATAATAAAATTAACCGACTTTGTAAGTGTCCCACAAGCCTCCAAAATTACCTTAAAGGCTGCTGCTGGTTGCTTTTAATCAGTCTATATAGTTTTCAGACAATTAGACTTGCCCATATAATTGCCTTTTATAGTCTTGTTCTCTCAATGTGAGAAAATTGCCCCCCTCAAGCTTGTACACTTCCATTAAATTAAACTAAACAATGTCCGGAAATGAATCAATCTACATAGAATATGAATCGCTACTATGTCACCGTTGATGCTTGACTATTGATCTCACTGTAATTACGTTCCCCTCTAACTCCCCTCAGCAGAGAAAATGCACAATTAGAGAGGACAGGTGACAGTGCAAAGTCTTGTAGCTCAATAAAAGACTCCTTCTTCTGGGTAATTAAAAATCATAGCAAGATCTAAACGAAGAGAATCAAGGTGTCGTCTGTTTCCACTTCTTCATTTGGTAGCCTCCTGAGAGGATGCAGTGAAATGTTACTCAGAGCTAATTGCTCAATATTAGTCTGATAAAACTGTTGTTTTCTCCACCTGCTGTGAGATTAGAAGTGTCCTCACAGGTTGTTTTCCTCAAGGTTGGACTTTAGCTGCCAGCTTATGAGGAACCTGGGAGTTTGAGATAAAACAGGTAACAGGAAAGGAGGAGACCATTGTTCTATAGTAAAGATCCAGCTGTCTGTTATGATACACTTGTTTATTCCAAACCGTTGCACTGATAAAAGTGTAATGAGGTAGTTCAGAACATGGGAAAAGATTATAAGTACCATATTTTTCGGACTATAAGCCGCACCGTACTATAAGCCGCACCGGCCATTAAAAAAAAAAAAACCGCAAACATTAACATATAAGCTGCACCGGACTATAAGCCACACCCTCAACATAAAAAAACAGTACACCCAAAATTGTCGTCAAAAAAGTGAATTCATCATCAAAACATAAAAAGCAAACCTTTAGGAATTAAAGTTCGGAGGAATATGGTTTATTTAACTGACCTTATTTTGGTAGTTTTCTTTAACAGTTTCTGGTCCAACAAAACATCTCATTCATCGTCTTCCCGGCGCACTGAAACCATCGAAGTCCTCCTCTTCAGTGTCGGAGTTAAACAAGCTGAGAAAAGCTGCGTCACACAGCGGTATCTGTTCAGTGTCGGAGTTAAACAAGCTGAGAAAAGCTGCGTCACACAGCGGTATCTGTTCAGTGTTGCTTTCTGTGTCGCTGTCCCCCAGGGTAATCCTGGCTCTGAAGCTGTGGTGTCCTCTTCATGTACAGTAGCAGTCCAGCCTTTCGGAACCCATTGGTGATAGTGGACTCATTCACTCTGCTCCACGCTGTTAGGATCCACTGGCAGACATCAGGAAATGACGCTCTTCGCATTCGGCCAGTTTTTATGAATTATTTATCCCCGTCAGTCATCCAAGCCTCCCATTCAGCCCCGAGGGCTGCTTTAAATGCAAGATTCACACTGATGTCCAGGGGTTGCAAAAACTTTGTTGTACCTCAAAGAATAACAGCATAAATTGAGTTTGTTTTCTTGATGGCTGCTTTCACCGAATCCGTGATGTGGGCCCGCATACTGTCCAATATTGTGTCTGTCGAAGATCCATCGTGTCGTGTCTGCTACTAGCTAAAACAAAATGGCGCTACACCTCCGGCTAAGCTGGCAGTATGGTCGTTTGGCTGTCGACCGGTCGACGCACCGTCACGTGGTTGTTCGGCGTTCATTTTCACAGTGATCTTTCATAGTTACCCCGAGAAACCCCAGTCTAGCTGCTGGGAAAGCACTCCTGCTCCAGCATATGTCAATGCATGGGATTCCTTCCCCATGGCAATGTGGGAAAAAAATGTCTGCGGCTCTTCACTCGACGTTTATCCACAAACTGGTCCCGGATTAAGCTCCAAAGTTTTTATCAATCAGATTCCACTGTGAAAAAATGTCTGTTTTATCCCCTTTTATGAGTTTTTGGCCATTGACTATCTTTAAATCGCTGCTTCCTGGTACAACAGTCGGCACTGGAAGCGATCGCTTTTTTCTTCTTTTTTTCCCTTTCTCATTTTGAAGCGAGTGGTTGAAGCAAATGCAACATAAGAGCCCCCTGGTGGCTGAAAAAAAATCCACATATAAGCCGCACTGCACCATAAGCCGCATGGTTCAAAGTTCAGGAAAAAAGTCGCGGCTCATAGACCGAAAACTACGGTAGTTAATCTTAGCTTTTTAACTCAGTTTTAAMAAATGCCCCCTCATCCCAGCAGGATGTGCAGGATGAGGGACATTATTTGAATTGTAGTGAGCCTGAGGCTCAGAGATGCAATATAGCATCATTTGAGATATTGTGAGAGCGAGGTCTCTTCTTCAAAGAGGCAATTACCCATGATGCCTAGCGACCCCATAAGTAAGCTTCCTAGCCTGCCTTCGTCACTTTTCATCGCCACGTGTGATTGTCATCAAAGTTTTTAAAGGGAGGGTCTCAGCCAACCCTTAAATCTAACTCAAAAAGTGGTGGGTGTTCTCTGAGCCTCAGGGTCACTACACTTCAAATAATGTCCCTCATCCTGCACATCCTGCAGGGATGAGGGGGCATTATTTTCACTTACATTCGCCTTTCGTCTCAGAGATGTAATATAGCATGTTCAAAGTTGATGACAATCACACTGCTTGTGTGGAGTATTTCACAGGATTCAACCACACAACCTCAATGGAGATGCAATCCAACATTTTTTTTATTTCAAGAAAGAAAACAGATTAACTGTAATTACAGCTCCAAAGTCCATCCAAGAACTTAGTCCCTTCCCAGGACTCTCGGTAATAAAACTTTTTAAATGTATTAACTGAAGACCAATCTGCGGTCCGCAGAGTCTGTTTCAGATAACCGCCAGTGTTAAATGCTGCTGAAATAGAAGCTCCTCTGTAAGAATGGGGTCAATTCCTGCATTAACAAGCACTGTCCGTAGCCATCTGGCTATAGTGCATGTAGACACACAGAAAAAATCTTGTATGAAATCAACAATCTACTTGACGTCCTTAGTTCCCGAGTGCGACAAATATATTCAAACAATGTGTCCAATACACAAATTTCTGGTCTAGAGTATCTCTTCAGAAGAATCTCCTTAATCGGTTTGCCCAACTTACTTGTTTTAGTGAGTTCATAAATTAAATATTCACTTTAGAGTGATTGCCTGCTACATGCAGAGAACTTAAATCTAACTCCACCAGTGTCTGAGCTCTTGCTGCTGTGACCAATGCCAGCAACGCTGTAAGCTTTAATGTCAAATTTTACAAACTTAAACTTAGATGAGGAAATAAGTCAAAACACTACTGACATCCCATGTCCGAGTGTAACGAGGCCTCTGTGGCCGTAAATGATATAGTCCTTTCATGTACCTGAGCAACCACTTAGGATTTGAGACCCAAGTAGCACCTTAAACCTGTAAAGTCTGAAGTATGCATGATTTATGAGTGTTAATTACTGTATATGAGCTCCCACTCTCTTTAAGAAAGTCCACGTATACAATCACTGTGTTTTCAGTCGCTTCAGTGGCACAGCATGACTGTCCAAAAATCCAAACAAGGAATTTGTGCCATGCATACAAATACTGTTTTCTGAGTTCCCAGTCGCCCGCTGGAACAGATGACATCAATGACTGAGTCCTGAAGTCCCTGATGTTTGAGGGCACTCCTGATACTTTGCAGGCGGTGATTATCAGCCGTCTCTGAAGTGGGTGGAACTGGGCCGGGTCGTGTGAAGCCACCAGGAGATCATTGTGGCATGGAAGCCTGACAGGCAAATCAAAAAGAGCATCAGTCAACAGAGGGAACCAAGCTGCTGTTCTCCATAATGGAGCAATAATAATAGCACTTAGAACTCTATCCCTCCGGATTTTCATCAACACCCTACTTAAAATACAGAAAGGTGGAAAGATGTATGGCTGATGATTTGTCCAGGAAATGGAGAAAGCATCACAGGCACAGGCATCCAAGACACAAATTCATCAAGTTGAGAATTGTGCCTATTAGCAAACAAGTCTATGTCTGGGAGAAAAATGACAACAAATTCTAGAAAATTTCTCAGGTTTTAGTTTCTAATCTGAACCATCTGAAAACACTCTAGACAGTGTGTCTGCCACCTTTGAGTTATGTTCCCCAGGCATGCTGTGCAGTAATGTCATTAATGTAAGCCACTGCAGCTGTACTATCAGATTGAATGCAWACATGAATAACACAAGATTGACTCAGCCCGAAGAGGAGACGTGGGTCCCCCTTCCAA
>NW_013952485.1:313648-325021 GCF_001266775.1 Austrofundulus limnaeus | reverse complement strand
ATGTGTGGATAATCACACCAATAAATCTGGCAAGCAGCCTGATTGTAATCTTGTCTGCTGTAAGTATGACGAGAGCCTCCGCCAAAAAAGGCATTTATCTGTCTGTCAGCCAGATACACTCTGAATGTTACAGAGTCAATAACCAAACCAAAACACTATCTTATTAGTGGGAGTCTGAACAGACTTCCAAAATTGATATAAAATCCTAGCTTGTCCAACTTTGTAACCATAAGCTGAGTCTGGGCAACAATCTGCGATAACACCTGATTCATGAACAATGAATCATCAATATAAAAAGTGCAACGGATGCCTTGTTGTCTGAACCAAGCAAATACTACTTTAATTACTGTTGTCAATACTCGGGGTGCTGCATATTTTCTAGCTAATGCCAAATGGTAACACCTGATGTTCATGCAGAATGTCCCTCCAATAAAATCTGGGGTATTTTCTGAAGTCTGCATGAATCGGAATGCTAAATATGAATCATGTGAATCCAGAGATGTGAAATAATCATTCTCTTGGATAATGTCTAGTAGCTTTGTGAAAACAGCTCCATCTTGAAATGTTCATCTGTTTTCTTTTTAAGGCAGTCAAGCCGGTTTCAATTTTGCTGCATTCTTTCTTGCAAAGCTGGTCACTAACAGCAATTTTGCAGGTTAACCATAGCATAGAATTGAATTTGCAGCTGTACATGCTTCGTCTGCCATAGCTGACACAGCAATTCTGTACACACTGTCTTCAAGAAACCATCTGAGTTTACCATTCTTTTTTGGTCGAACAAAAATATTAGAGATGAACTGGCTCTGACAGGTTTCTCCTATCCTGACAGCACCTTTGGCTATCATGTTCTGAATCTCCAGATCAAGCAGATCTGACTCATACTCTGATAATTGAATTACTGATGGTATTTGACAGCTAAAGTGGTTAAGTGACAAAGTCTATTTTATAGCCCGAAACAGAGCTCAAAACCCACTGATCTGCTGTAATGCTTTCCCATTCACTTATGCAATAGGCTAGTTTACCAGTAGTCATGTTTGTGGTCCACTGACCCGTTTGTCAATCACGATCAGGGGTTTGCCAGCCTGTCCCCTCTAATCCACAGTGTCTCCCATCTTGAAGCTGGTGTAGGCTCCTCTCTGGGACCCTCGTCGGGAGTACGGTCCCCGCCAAATCTGGCGCCGGTCTCTCACGCTTCCTCTAACAGTCTGGAAAGCATTATACTTGCTGTTGTTGTACCTCCCAGGAACACCTAGGTGATGATAACCAACAGACACCTTAGCCAGTTCATTTATCTCTTTGATCCGCTTAACCAAGTCATCATCAAATAATTTTGCTGAAATTAGCATGTCAATGGGACACAAAGAGGTGTACATTCCTTGTAATCTTGGCCAGATTAAATAATGTCGTCTCACCGACAATGAGTGCCTAGTATGCCTTAACAGGCTAATAGCACGAGACAACAACATCTTGCACTGAACTCTCTGCGCCACCGGCAGATAAGCCAAGAATGAGGCCAAACGCAGTACAGGACTACTTGGTTAGGCTTGGACAGTTTTGCAGTGTAATCTTTCCTGTTTTAGTACCCAGTCCTCTGACTGACCTGTTAGAGTTACAGCTGTTTAACATCACTGACCTTTAAATCCTTTTATTGCACCAGGAATAAATTTACTGCCATCAAATGTCAAATTTGCCTACCTGTTTCAGACATTTGATATGTTTACTGTGCTTCATTGTGGATCAAGTCCAGGTTTAGAGGATTTGGAAATGATTGTTTTTGTCTGGTTTTGTTCACATTTACAGAACAACTCTGCTGTAATTTCTGAAAACCCAAATTCAATTCAATTCAATTCAAAAGTACTTTATTGATCCCTGAGGGAAATTTGGTAAAATCAGACTGCTGGACCCTTTTATGCAGCTGCGTCCAAATTTCCTCATTAACTTTGGGTGCCAAAAGCTTAAAATAGCAAGTATTGGGACGAGGGTATTTATCAGTAAGACTCTTCACAGAGTCCTCACTTATTCTTTTTATACGTCCCAAATCCACAATAGAGGCTAAATTTATAGCGACAGCAGGTCCAGTTTTCACCTCTGAGTCATCCTTTGGACCTCCTCTGGATCTCCATCCAGATTCTCAGCAAACGCTAAGGGATCAAATGAAGATGGAGCCTGAGAGCCATCCTGCTCACCTGCACTTGCATTGTCTAGCGCCTCCCATCTATCATTATGGGCTGGATCAATTGAATCAGACAACTCATCTGTATTAGGTCCTCTAACAGAACTATTAGTCTGAGAGTTTCGTGCCAAAGTAGCAACCACACTTGTCAGCGACCAGAGCTGAGACATCAGCTGATTAAGCTCCAAGATGCGATTCCAACTCACTTATATTCAGATCAGCCTTGTGTTGTACGTTGATATCACTCTGTGTCTTTGACTGTCGAGCCGAACCGGCTGCCGTCGCCGGAAGTAGCTCGGAGCTAACATGGCTCCCCTCTTTTACCAAGGTTTGCTTAGCTTTTGTTTCCTGCGCCACAGGTTTGCGGACCTCTGGAAGCCTGATGCTTTGGTCGGTCAATCTGACCCGACACAAGAGTACACTCACTCTGAGTTCAAAAAGGCAAAAAGCCCCGAAAACTTACCTCCAATGTCTGAATCTGATCCAAACAGATCAAGCACGCCTGCTCGAACCAAGACGGGCCAGCTTCACACTCATCACTCCTTCTGAGACTACGTCTCCACCTCTTTTTCCAAAACACCTCAAGTCCTCAGGATACACTCTGGGACTGCTGACACGTGATTACACGCCGCTTAGCAAGCTAGCGTCTCCCGACCAGATAGCCCCGTGGCTAATCAGGGTACGGGATTGGACATAAACCTGCAACATTGAGTCACGGATTTACTTCCTTTTCCATTTGCAGTCTAGCTGCTTTTAAATTGCCACTAAACGCTCACTGTAAAAGAAAAAGACAGCATCTCAAATACATATCAAATCCACCACAGCGTGGTGTCAACAATACTTACCTCTCGCTCTCCTCTCTCAAACGAAAAGTGACGGAGGCAGGCTGGGAAGCCTACCTATGGGGTCGCTAGGCATCATGGGTAATTGCCTCTTTGAAGAAGAGACCTCGCTCTCACAATATCTCAAATGATGCTATATTACATCTCTGAGACGAAAGGCAAATGTAAATGAAAAATAATAGTTTAATTTTTCGGTGGACTGATGTGCTAACAGCTAACTAGGGATGCACAATATATCGGCACTGACATTGGTATCGGCCGATATTGGCCATTTTTTAGAATATTGTATTGGCCCGATATGTAAAACACGGCCGATATTAATGTCTGATATTGATTTCCCACTTTTTAGCTTTGTGTTTCTGTTTTGGGAGGTGAAATGTTTGGTCGAGTGGTATTTGTTTGATTGTGTTAGTGATATTGACGCTTCGCTGCCAGGAATAACTGAAGTAGAGCGCCATGTCAGAGGTCTGGTCGTTTATTTACGGTATCGAAAAAAGACAAGTGTTTAGGCATTTACATATATAAATAATTGGTGTTTGTTTAATACTGGTAAATATTGGTTATCGGCCATAACACCAATAATATCTGACATCAATATTGGCTGAAATTTTCATATCCTTGCATCCCTACTAACTATGTCATCCCCAAAAATGTCATTGTGGTTCCACTGGGTGCCTGATTTTGCCAAGAAGACACAAATCTTATCACAAATTTTTATTATACTGTAAACATGTTATAAAAAGTCTGAGGCATTGTCTACACTGATTTTTCCCCTAAAATATTATTTTCTGTTGTACCTCTAATGTATTTCTACTTAATTTTCTTGCTGTTCTGTGTTATATCCTCATAGACACACACCACTTTTTTTAGAAATGTCTTCATCCACACAAAGAAACTAAAAATSACCCAAACCACTGTATCATATATTTGAATGGTCTTCTAAATTCATACAATGTTGTCAGCATCTACACATCCATTAGAGCAATGCTATTCAATTAAACCATTGGCAGCCTGCATGGAAGTCACATGCAGCTTGCCATTTGAATAGCCCTGCCTTAGAGTTTCTTTCAATGTCCTATGATTCAAATTAAAATTTAAAACTGATGGGGATTTTGCAATTGCTGCTCCAAATCTCTGGTATAGTTTATCCGATATTACAGTATATAGACCGCTGAGACTGATTGCTATATAACCTTGTTGTCATACAATTCATTATTTTCTATTTTGTCAGTTGTAGAAGCTCACCCTTAACAAAGTCTCTGCAGAGGGAAAAAATAATACTCCCAAGGTTCTGCATTCAATCTCTAGATTATTGTTAGAATCACAGTTCTTATATAGCTGAATAGTTGTGTAAGAAAAATGTGATCAAAAATTGGTAGCCAGAATAATTGTGCAGAAAACAAAGTGAACTCTCTATTAAAAAAAATTATTCGACTGCATTCCATTGCTCAGAGCAACTGTTTCCCAGCACCTGTGTGTAACCCTGTCTTATCAGCAAAACAAAAAACAATGGCTTCTTCCTCCAGCCTATGCTGCTGCTTTCACTTAAATGACTCCCCCTCAATCCTAAAAGTTTACGTGTTCATAACATAATGGGGGCGGACCTTTTACATTAGCACTGTTACATTGGCATGTCAACAAGTCCTTGTTTACCCTGCTGAGGAGGGACGCATTACATCATTACATAGAAACATACTGATGCTCTCCCTGTATAAAGTAAAGTGGCTACCTTGTTACAATTTAAAGTTTTAAACAACTTATGCCAACTTATGACAATTTTAAAGACATCTACATTGACGATGGAATTACAAAAATCAACTGGAAGCCTCTTTTAGGCCCATACATTCTGTAATGCTAAACTGATCAAATATAGAACTTTTAGTAGTAATTTAGACATAAAAAATCCCATAAATTGACATACTTGGTCTAAAACGTTATAGTGAAAGGGCCTTCAAATTCAGTTAATTAGACAGAAAATTTCCTTCAGTTGCACAATAAGAAAATCATCATCATCATCCCTGGTTTAGGTCATTGTCTAGTTTCATGTCAAGTCTGGGTAAACTCATCACCCAGTCACAAGCAAACACAAATTGTCTCTAACTCAGTCAGTTTTACAGTTATTGAGCTAAAATATGTCGGGGAAGTACATAAATGTGGTCCCTGTACATTATCAGGGCCCTAATGAATTTTTTATTTTAAATTTTGTTACACAAGACAGCAAAGTTTTTTGTATTTTTTTTAGGAATGGTGGCTTAATTAAAAAAAACAATTTCTAATCTGAAACAAAATAAATGTTAAATTGATAAAGCTATATTGTTGTCTGCAGTGGTGGGCACTAGTCCCCTAAAACGCAAATGTGCTAATTGCGGACCTAAATTTCTCCTTTGCGCTTTAGGGGTTTTACTAATTTCTTTAAATGATGTGCAGATTTGCACTTTCTAAATTTAGAATTGAGTAGCGCTAATCATAAATAATGTAACAAGTTATATTGTCAATATTGTCTACAGTAAAGGGAAAGAGGAGTCTAAACTCACTACACTTTGTAGCTGCATAATTCATTAAATCTTCATCATTATTTTCTGGAATATTGCAGGGCAAAGTCGTTTCTTCTTGAAACAATGGAGCTTCACTGTGTGGAAACAGTGACCCCTCAGGCAACATTGCATTCACAAAGCTTTATACTCTGATTTGCTGTCCTTCTTGGTGTCGGTTTTCATTTAGTACAGAGTTCCCACAATTCTTTGTGTGGCAGGAACATTTGGAGCTACTACACTGGGCAACAATCCGCCTGCAGTTCTGATCTGCAGAACCACGCTCAGCTGTGCAGTTTGTACCTCCTCTCTGAGGGACACTGCAGCAATAAATATCAATAAATAAATAATAATAAATAAAGAATCACGGAACAGTTTAAATTCATACTCTTATTTTGAAAAGAACGGGTTCCTGTTTTTTATTTTTTTACCGAGAATGCATTGCTTCAGTTTTACAACAAATAGTTTAAAATACTAATATATCGTGTTCATGTTTTCTTACCAAAGCCCTACCATAAACATAAGGAAATGACCAAGAAGCAGCAGAACTAGAATCCACAACTATTTTATTTTAACACCATGATTTAAAAGTCTGTTGCAACAAATCACCTCCCCAAACTGCACCGACAAGTGCCAATCTGTTAAAAAAGGTATTTTCCACTATGACAGTAAAGTGCTGACTTGTCTCATATCTGAAATGTTATCTGGTAGACGGAGATAAACTTGCACTTTATGATTAGCTTCTGCTAAGTTTTATTGACCATATGTGCTTTTGAACTTGTGGACCTAAATAAATTGACCAGCGCTTTAGAAATTGCTTAAGTAAAATTAAAATTAGTGCTCCCCACTACTAGTTGTCTGATTCTTGTGTTTTGTCAAAAAGCTGGGGAGCAAAACCATAATTTTGTTGTTCTGTTTGCTTAATTGATCTGACATCTAAAGCAAATCAAACCTGCACCATTTTATAAACCTTGACACTGTCGCCAGTTTTGCTTTACACTGATATTTTAGGTCTGTGATTATTTTTGAGCAAAACTATCTGTAATAGGAACTAGCTGTAACACTTCCAGTCTAGCCTTAGGCGATTTAAAGTGGTGTTTATAAATAGCAACATAAATATAAATCAGGTGAAGTTGCATCAAAATGGAGGCCATGTCCTTTAGTCTGGGCCTTGATTAGAGTAGCCATTAGCTCATCAGTTCAGTCAAATTACACTCTATTTCAAACTGAGGTTGTTCAAAGAGCTATCTATAGCAACCATTCAGAGCATTTCTACAGAAGCCCACTTCAAATGATTGGAGCTATCACATTTATACATTAAAGCCATTCTTACCTGGTCATTAACCATAAGCAATATCACTGAAGTAAAATTTCATAACACAAAAAGAACAGCCTGACTTTGTGTGGTTTGTGTGGCTGGTAAATTGCGTGGAATGATTGATCTTTTTCAGGGTGAAATATTACAGTTCATGCAAACCGCCGTGACCAAACTAAAAGAAAACGAGCTATTTACTGTACGTTAATCGAATTTTGTTTTGGCATCGTCCCTCCGAACGGCACACGCAAATTTGCATGATGATCTTTTCAATATTGACTTTTAATAATTACTGTGTTACATCCAAAGCTGTGAATGCGTGACAGCTCGACAAAGGCTGCGAGGAGAAAATGTCAGCGCATTCTCTGTAAACACAGCCAGAAGCTTTTGAATTGGTGCAACACAGAGCAGAGGGAGAAATCCGTGTCCAAATCTCCCTTCTTTTTTTATTCAGTCGCTGTACAGAGCGCATCTTCCTCCAACAGTTGTTCCCTTATCTCCCACCCTCGCTCCTTCTTTTCTCTTCTCTGACTCCAACAGTGGACGTGAAACAAATAACCCCTCCTCCAATGTCATGAAAGCCAGCGCAGTAATTTGTGAGGAAGTCACTTTTTATTCCCCCCACAATGCCCCATCGCCCTCTTTCAATCTCTTACTTTCTTTTTATTTGTCTGGGGGGGGGGGGGTACAGTAATCCATAATAACACTAAGGGGGGTCAGATAACACGCACAGCAGCATCTTTCACTTTGCAAAACTTTGTTCGAGACGACTCAAAGATCTGAAATGTAAATCTGGGGCAAAACAGATTTTGTCCTGGAACTGGAAGGTTGCCGGTTAGATCCCCCGTTCCAGCTGTCTCAGTTGTTGTGTCCTTGGGCAAGACACTTCACCCCTAATGCATCTGATGTGTGTCCCATCAGTGTATGA
Organism: Austrofundulus limnaeus; assembly: GCF_001266775.1. Lineage (NCBI taxonomy): Eukaryota > Metazoa > Chordata > Actinopteri > Cyprinodontiformes > Rivulidae > Austrofundulus > Austrofundulus limnaeus. Next base: position 317,232 of record NW_013952485.1, on the reverse strand, counting down.
ATGTGACTGGCTCTGATTAGATTCCATAGATGATTGTATATGTTAGGTTTGTAGAGACCTAATAGAGTGTTGTATGAATGAGAGCACAGATTGTAGTGTGAAGTGCTTTTAGTATCTTGGTTGGATAGAAAGGCGCTATACAAGTACAGACCATTTACCATTTACCATTTCACCAGAGCCCTACTAAGTTATCACTAGATGTACATTTACAACTTGACATAAAGTTTCAGAATCACAGTTAAGAACTTAGGTGACTTTTGACAATATTTGAAGTTTGACAAACTTATAGCCTCTGTAGTCAATACAAGCWTTTATCAGCTCTCATTTATTAATTTTTTTCTTCAAATTGTTCTGACTTGGAAATGACCAAACACTGCAATGCTGTGGATGTAGGCACATGTTTCAAATAACACAAAATGTCATGAGGTTGAGCAGAAGCCTATCAATAACTTGTTCATTTCAGTCAGGTGTGTTGAAGCGGGTCACTTTGTGGACCTTTTGACCATTGGGAAGGGCTTTATAAAGACAACTATCAGTAACCAACATTAACAAACACAAAAATGGCTATTGCTCTGTCAGTTTCACAGATATGGAGTTAAAATTCTATGTGATATTAGCTGGCAGACATTCACAACGCCCACTATGAGCCTCATCACCAAAACAAAAGGGTAGCAAATGGAGCCTTGGAGTTCAGCCTTTGTGTGTCCTACTTAAAATGTCCAGGTGTGTGTTTTTGGCTTTTGTTTGCTGGTTACAAGGATATCGGCACAACCTTGATGAACTGTCTATAAAACCTTTTGTATAACTAGCTAAAAGTAGAGGAGGGACGTTGACTTGCAATTCGGTTGTTACTTCAGGCAGGACGGAGGATCATATTTGCCAGTCTGACAAAGCCTTATTGCCAGCACTTTCCACATGAATGCCTTCAGATGTGCTCTAGTTCAAAGTCTGAAGCTGCTGCCTGGAAATAAATTCTGAGGGTCACGGAGCTGAAAAATCGGGTGCTTTTCCTCATGTTTAGATATGAATTGTTTCCAAATGCAATTTTTTTTTGTCATTTCACAAAACCCCATTCTGTTTAGATTTTACTGAGAGAAGTGGCAGAGCTGGAGGTGGTTATAGGTGGAATCACAAATTTGAGACATATTAATTTCTTAAATTATTGCTGGGACTAAAATATTTTAGCACCGCATTAGTTGTTGGTGGTAATGTATATAGTTTGGACCCATTTCATAGTTTATCCACACAGTATGAAGTACAGACATTTAAGGTTTCCATGTTGTGTTTTGTGAATAAAAGCTACAGCAAATATAATACACGAAGCCTGAAAATCAGCATTAGATGTTTGATCTTCCGGTCCACCAAAAGTGCAACAATAAAAACGGGTCTGGTTCTGTACTGGACATCACTACATGAGCACCAGAACACTTCGACAAATGACTTTTTTTTGTAGGGGTACTTGAGTCATGTCGCTGTCATCAAATTCCAAAATTTCATTTTTCCCACCAAAATTACAAACTTTTAGTTWAAACATTTGATATGTTTTGAATTGTGATTGTTTAAGATAAAACCCTATGGGCTGTAAAGTACATAGTTATCAACCTCTTCTTTTTGCATGGTATTAATGCAACGTATGAATGATGGTAGAAGCTAATTATTTTAACTATAGTCATGCAGGTGGGCAGTATTAAATAAAGTTTGTCTTCATATGTAGTATGAAAATGATCTCTCTGGGTTCACTTTTATTCAGTGCCACAGAACAAGTGAGTATGTCACGGCCCATAAGTTTAATGTTCATTGTATCAGGGTTTATGGGTTTTCTAACCTGCATTATGATCTTTGAGTGTTTGTGCTCTAGTCTGACTTTGTCCTTCTGTGTTCCTGTGTTCAGGTCATCTTTCTCATGATTTCTGTCAACTCATTTTGTTTGAATTCCTCATCTGGATATTTGTTAAATATTATCTTTAAAAATATATGCCAAAATATCAAACATAATGGGTGTGTTATTCCTCATGGATTTAAAATTGTATATCTTGGATGTAAGGCTTGCCTGCAACTGTTGCACCTGCGGTTTTAGTGAGTTAGGAAAGAATTTTCGATTTTCTTTTCATCTTGACATTTTACTCCACTCGAATAGAGTGTCATAGGTCCATAATYTCAGTGGTGTGCTTATAATTTATTTTATTGACCTTTATTTAACCAGGCATATCCCCTTTGTTCATTTTATTATAGTTGCTTGTTGGAGTCCTGGACTTAAGTGTTGTGGRAGCAATGGCAGCATGTCAAAAATATGGGGTTTCCACTTACTGGTATGGCTAAGTTTTTGAGCTGGACTGGCCACGTTGACCTCATGCCCAAGCTAGGACTACGTAATTTTGCATTAGTGTCCAGCATGTAGCTGCAGCCTGATGCAGTCCAAAAGAGATGTGCCACAGCAGGGCCTGATGGTACATCATCGTATCCTCCTGAGAATGTGATGCTGATGTATAGATGGGAAAACGTCTCAGGGATGTGTAAAATAGCATGGAAAAGCCTGTTTGGCAACTACTGGTAGCGTGGAATCGTTATGATTGCCTTCTCACTGAAAGATGTTTTCCAATTCTGCCGTGATTCAGCCATGGCAAACGTAGTGAGGTTGTCAACCAGTGTGACAGCGGCCTAAGACTGCACTGCCATGCGTCCTTCTTTTTTTATTCACTCAGATCCATCAGTTCATTCATGATGGCTATATATCTCAGAGAAGGAACCAACAGGAAGTACGAAATGAAAGTCATAAGTAAACCCTCGAGAAGCAATGGGTCACAACCTCCGCTATTACGAAATAAAATGCCTCATTTCAACAGTAATGGTTTCCATAGAGACGGCAACATCACCTTAAAGCTTCATGTCTTCACAGATGAAACCCAACCAGTGACCTCAGACGTCCACATATGCAAGCAGTCTCGGACGCAAGACTCGGACAGGCATAAACAGGAACAGATCTCATTTATATATTAAAAAATGGACAAGTTTGTCACCAAGGTCATTAAAGATACATTTCTGCACACTGCGCGTGAATAAAGAGAGACTCTGGTGGGCAGACAGTGTCCTGTTTTTAAGATTAGCCTGTCAAAACATGCATCCAATTAAAAGACTCGGATGACGGTGCCCCGGGACTTGGCATGGCTCCAGCGTGCGTGTGTYTGTGTATGTGTGTGTTTGTGCAGCGGAGGGGCGCGAGAGCAACGGCGTCCGTGTTTTATCTCCATTTCTGCACATGTGCAGCTGAATCAGTGCTAGTGATAAGACTACCAGCCATGTAATTTCATTTTCCTCCTTACTGTGTCTTTGTGTGCATGCATGTTGTTTTCATTCTTTGTTCACGTGCACAGCTGTGTGAGTGTGTGATTGTGTTTATACATATGTGTGCTTTTGGGCGTGTTAAATACATAAATAGGGCATATTGCCAGTGGTGCACCACAGTGGAAGTGGCCATAGCTGTGGCCGTTTCCCGTGGCTTCCTCTGTGTCGCTAGTAATTAAGCTGATGGTGTGTGTGTGTGTGTGTGTGTGTGTGTGTGTGTGTGTGTGTGTGTGTGTGTGTGT
>NW_013952485.1:297824-312865 GCF_001266775.1 Austrofundulus limnaeus | reverse complement strand
TGCAAATTCTGGGTTAAGGCACTATCACACTAGACAACTTACGTCAACGTATGAACATTTTAAAGATGTCTACGTTGAAGATGGAATTGAAAAATCAACAGGAAGCTTCGTTTTGGTGTGGACATGATGTAATTCCAACAAATTGATCAAATATATAACTTTTATTAGCAATTGAAAATGTAAAATAAAACTGTTACATGTAMTCTTCCTTCTACGTTTTATACTGAAATACTTTAATAATTTTCTGCGAGTTGCAATAAATTCTTCCAGTTGTACATGAGATATTTTGCTAACAAATAAAAAGAGGCGACTACATTTACCCGCCTTTCATTGAGGTGGGTAAAAATAAAGCAGTGTTTTAAGGCTATCAGTATTTTATATTTTGTACTCTTCATTTCTATTCTGTAGTATTTGTTATTTTGTACAAAGTTTTGATGGGAAAATATGAAAATATTGTAAATTGACCATCTTCTCACTTTCTTCTGTAAATTAACCATCAATCTTTGTAATCAGTAATCTGGAATTTAGGTTTTTCCTTAGAAATGCAGTCAGCTAATGCTTCTTATGTTCTGAACAGAATCCTGTATGTTAATTAAAAATGAGCTGTGATGGTTATTTAGTGTAGCAGCTCATTGTGCTTTTTGTACTTCAAATTACACAAAAAACTCCCTTTGAGAAAAAGACTTCTGCTAAAATAATAAAGTGCTGTAGCAAGCCTAGATGGCCCACAGTGCGGCTGCTGAGGCCAAGGCAGAGTCAACATTAACCATCCATCACCATAATCTCTGATTGTAGATAGTGGTTGCTGCTACTTTTAGTTGTTGAGCCTTGTTATCGTGCCACAGTCACAAACTGCATCTGAAGCACTTATTTGTCTTTTTCCTCTACCCACACTACAAATTACAGTTTGTTTTTTTAATCAGTAATTCAAGTGAGCTTTCCTGGAATGGCAGTTTATACAGRTAACAAGAAAAGCTTTTTGGTTTATCTCAGTCTTAAAATAGCATGACTTTCGGTTCTGACTTCCAAAGTACAATAAATTTATCCTCACAAGAGCAAAGGGAACAAACGTCTCTAAGTGAAATAGCTACAAAAATGTACCAACCCCCGCCCCACTTAACTTTCACATTTGAAACATATTTCATMTTTATTGTAAATTATCGTATTTATTTGTGTATAATACGATCTCATGTATAATACGACCCCCCCTTATTTTTGGCTTAAAAGGCATAAAAAATTGAATCCTCAAACTACCTCCAATTTCATACAGACTTCAAGATTTTTCAGGCTTTGCAGTCTTTATACACATCAGTAAAAAATGACCATTGGACTGTTCATTTTATTTTAACAACATACTGTATGTACTAAAAGGTATTTTGACATCAAATATATATCAGCTGCAGCAGCATCATATAGTCCACCAGGATGCACCAACACAAAATTCAGAGACTTCACATGAGATTTGGACCATCTTCTAGGGCAAAAGTAGATTACTTCCTACGTGRGAGCGCCCCCTCTGGTGGGGAAACTTTTTTCAGGGATACAAACTTTTTCAGAACACCGGTAGACGGCCGCCATCACAGAAGAACATGTGTTTGTTGTTGTTCGAGGAGCGGCTCGGTCACACGCTAATGTCATTAGTTTGTTATCATTACTAAGGTGCAGGCCTGCCCCCACCCCTTTTTTTCACATCATGTCGCCTGCCTGGATCTGTTACTATCTGGCTCTGAAGCATGGAGGACTGTCAGAGGTAAGGACGTTTCAACTGCTTTTTACAACGCGGTTTCATTTCTGGACTCAGACATTTTGTGAATGAAGCCGATATTTCAGTTAAAATACATAAGTAAAAATATTTATCCGAGTATAAAACTACCCCCCCAAATTTATGGATGATTTTATGGATTAAATTTTATGTATTATACTTGAATAAATACGGTACTTTGAAAACACTACCATGCTTTGTGAATTTGTTAATGGTAATTTACTAAGACTGCACATTTTCTTTCCGTAAAGAAAGCTATTGCCGCTTTAAAATGTCTGTTATAGCATCTATGGCTACCTTCACAATGCAGGCAAATGTGGCCCAAATTTATTTATTGWCTTGTGCAACCCATATTGGATTTTTTTCATGACAGTCTGAACCTGACCAAGCCGATTTTGTCAAATCCGACCCAGGCCTTTTCAGTATGTGATGRTAAATTGGATACYTATCTGATGTTTGTCAAGCTAACCGAACAATAATGCCAAAGAATCAGATTTTTAAGAAAAATCATTAAGACCTACAGTGTAAACATAGCCTTTTATTTTCTAATTTTTGTGCGTTTACTGGATTTGGGGTTCTGCTAATGCGTTCCAAATTTAGCAAAAATGCTAATAAGCTAAACGAATAGTTCCACTATTAGTTAGTACTACGCCCACCACTGATGAGACTAACTATAAAGAGTTTGAAAAGACTACTCTGCAGCTTTTTTTGAAAGAAAATGTGTAGTACAGTTTTTTTTAACGTATTCAAATCCTTTGTTACTCAGGCTAAGGTCTTTTTTTTGCCAATTAATCTGCAACCATTGCAGTCAAGAGAAATCCCCAGACTGATATGATCCACATCAGATGTAAGGAAACTGGGCTACTAGAACAAGACATCCATGGATGAAGACATACAGTATATTCTTTTATTTTTTCAAATGGAAGGAAGATATTGGTGCACTTTTTTCATGTGTCTTAGACTTAAACATTCTGTATTTCATCCAAGCAACTTTTGGTAAAAAAAAGTGCCTTTGTGCATTAAAATAAAACAAAATAAATAAATAAATAAAAAGCTCAACTTCTGATATCATTCATCTAATGAGGTTGTGAACGGCCTTGCATCGAGTCCAAAAGCGTTGCCTTTAAACTCGTGGCTSAGTTATTTTGAAAGGAAAAGCTGCAGAGCTCGGAGCGAACACACATTTTTCTTTTTTTCAGCCTTGCCTCCAATCTGCTAATAGCTCTGCTCTGCTTTCTGCCTCTTAGCATAAATACACTGATGGTCCTTTTAGCTCACATTGCCAGTTAAATTTTAACCCACCTTTTTTATTTTCCATATTGATTTCTCAGTGCAAGATCTTTAATTTTCCTCATTTTATTTTAAGCTACTTGCACCTTGCAACTTGTAATCTCTGGAGCATCACTGAATCACGTCCTGCTATCATGAGATGTTTTTTTTTCTCTCTCTCTTGATGGTAGTTAGTCTGTCATCTCTTAAATCCGGCAGGTGGTTGTCTGACAGGGGAAGGAAAGCTGAGAAACAGGCAGAACTTCAGCACTTGAACTGTCAGTCAGGGGCTTTTCGGGGAGTTTTGTGACAGTTTTCTCAACATTATGACAAGTTTAAGCAAGGAGGGGGAAAATGTTTTTTTTTCATGTCTTGAGCATTTTTTGTGTTATAAGAACCTCTAATGGTCTGTATAGTTTAATTACATAGAAGATAAATCTCTTATTGAGAAGGATTACATTGAATCACTGTCCCCTCTAAGCCATTACCTGAAAAGTGTGCATTCAGTGATGTTTTTTTTTTTTTTTTGAAGTCGATAGTTTTTGGTTTTGAACTCGTGAAAACCTTAGAGCCTGACTACTTGTGTAGGCTTGAAAATCTAATGTTTTTCAGTGACAATATTGGAAAAGAAAAACCTGAAAAGCGAATGAAGCTGTACCCTGGTGTGTTGTGTAATATGCCCGGAGAGTTTTCTTTTTTTTTTTTTTTTTCTTTGTTTTTGCAGTAGCACAACAAAAATTTCAGCGTTAGGGCCATCTTTTGATTTAGTATCTTTTTATTTATTTCAGTTAACTAATACAAAGCGGGCGGCACACAGGGACCTTTCTGGGTAGAGTTTGCATGTTCTCTTCGTGCATCCGTGGGTTCTCTCCGGGTACTCCAGCTTCCTCCCACAGACAACATGACTGTCAGGTTAACTGAAAACTCTAAATTGTCCCTAGGTGTGAGTGAGAGTGAATGGTTGTTTGTCTCATTTGTCTCTATGTGGCCCTGTGATGGACTTGCGACCTGTCCAGGGTGTACCCCGCCCCTCACACTGTGACGGCTGGATATGGGCACCAGTGACCCACGCAACCCTGAATGGAATAAGCGTGTACAGAAAATGGATGGATGGATTATACAAAGCATCATKGCAGGCTGTTTTCAGCAAATGGTCTTAGTTTGAGCTCAGGGGACMTTCTGTAAAGTTCTCTTAGGGGTCAACAAACTTCCCAGGGAAAGATCTACTTCAGAACTACTTTTTAAAAAATATGATTTTCTTTCCGTCAGTTTTGCTTTTCGTCTTTGAAGRCCTTGAACTGTTTGGTCACCTTGACTGTGTAGAGATGGAAACATCATCAGGTTGGAGGACTTAATTGGTCCATGGGGGAGGAGGAGTGGCAAAGGGGCTTTACCATGAACGGCTAAAGGTCGTGAAAAGGGGGTTTGTGCACTGAGAGCTAAAGCAAGTGGGTCAAGGAGAACAGCAAGAAAGAGATATAGAAATATGCCAARAAAAGGGAGATTTTCTCTGAAGGAATCAGAGTCAGAGCGGAAGGTTGAAAGAAAAGGCAGAGAGATGACAGACAGGTGGAGGAAGTAAGACAGAGCACGTCGAGGAGCTGCTGAAAAGGCTGGGGGAAGATTGAGAGATTGGGTTGAAATGAAAGGCGCTGTAAAGGAAACTGAGGGTGGTGGCGGGGGGAAATGAAAATGGATTGAATGGGGACAAGAGGGGAGAAACAAAAGAGAAAAGATGAGCGATGGTAATCGAGAAGATGCGTTCGGGGCTTGGGCTGATGAGAAACGAAGGAGGAAGGAAAAGGCTTTCATGTCTCTTTGCGTGCCACGATTCAAGAATGAATTATAGTCGTGGTGGAGAGCGGGAGAATATTAACCTGACACTCATCCCGAATTCAGATTTCACTCCTTAACATCATTCACACTCAGTCTGCCATCCTGGTGCCGGCTTTTCAAAGACTGCAAAGAGGGTATTTGTTAAAACCTCATCTTGTCTAGTTCATCTTGATCTTCCYGTGGAAAGGCTTGCTAAAAAGTGTGTTCTTTAACCCTAGTTTTGCATTCAAAGGCCTCAGTAGAATACTTGTACATGGTGAATTTAAATACTGAAAATGCCATCAGTTTTGACAGAATTCAGAACAGACTCTGATCAATTTTATCAAACACATTTCATCAACATAACATTTATTTTCACCACTGTTCTGTTCTGCTATGGGTTGTTTTCATTGACTTTCACTCTCTTTGTTTGGTAGCTTTCTCTGTTTTCCACCAGATCATGCATAGTAAGTGCTCACTCATGAATAAAGCTCATARGATATATACAGACACCCACTACTTTTTTATATAATTCATCTGGCAGTGGGACGTGTGACTGACTGCATAAAATCAAAGTCATTTCTGCGATGAGGGTGTGAGTCACTCCGTAAGTCCCCTTGATAATTTCAGGCCCGTGGCTTGAGGCTTTGCTGAGACCGGCACTAGTTTCAATTAATTCTCATCTGGATGTCCTTGTCTGGATTGTTTGCATCAAGCATGAAACACATAAAGAAGGGCAGGAGCCACACACACCAGGAGCTTCACACACTTCCTCTTCATCACCAGCACCGACACCCCACCAAAAGACTGGCTGGTTCAGTCCTAAGAAACATTTTAAAAAAGAAAAACACACAAGATAAATTAATTGTGATTGCTTTATTTGTTCAAAATTATAAAACCATCTAAAATATTGAAATCAAGTTTTGCCATATACTTTTAAAATCACATTTAGGCTGATGTTCAAAGTAATAGAAAACTTTGGAGATGGGCACCAGCTCCACATGATCCTGCACATAAAAGCAGGTAAAAATGAAATGAATAGACAGATGTTTTTGTAAGATCCTTGAGCGTTACTATCTGCAACTAAACATATGTAGTAAAGTTCAGTAACTCAATTTCAGTCACTAACCGGAAAATATTCTTCAGGTTAAATAATTGATGCTGTGTAGGTAGTTTTTATCAGAAAGGTTAACAAAAGTCTAGCCTGGTTTAAACCAGACCCTGTCCTTCACTTTGCTTTGTACAAGGGACTGGACTTGATGCATAGAGAAGCGTTTCTTGCAGGAGGCGTGGCCTCTGCTGAAGTGTGTGTGTGTTGTCGGTGTGAAGGAGGCTAAGCTAAGAAGCTAAGCAGAAATCGCGTGTGCTGTAAACAACCCTACCGAGGAGAAAAGTACCGAGCCAAACGAGACGACTGTAAATGAGAGCTGCTGCTTAGTCAGACAAATTTAATTTAATTTGGAAAACTTATCAACACGGACTGGCTTCATTCACTTCCTCCACTGCCGTWTGCTAAAATAACTAGCAGACACAGAACATGGACGTCATTCAAAACTCCACCTTCTGTTTGCTGATTGGCCCAGGTAAAATAAACTACAAGCAGACGCTGCACAGAAAATTGACGTTCTCTGATTGGCCTGGCTAAAAATCTGCCAGCGAAATTCGTCTCAATGGGAGAAGTCTCAGACGGAGCAGTGAAGGGAAACTAGAATTGAGCGGAGCTGCATATGAAGGCAAGGGCCAGGCTAACAAAAGACAGAACATTTTCAGACTTAGAGATTTAAAAATAAAGCTACAAACTCCAAACAATTTTATGAGGGGAAAAAAATCATAGAATAAGGATGTCCAATCTCCAGTCTTGGTCTTACTCTATCATGCATGTTTTGTTTGTTTTTCTGCTCCAACACACCTGATTAGGTGACTAAATCACRTTTTTAAGTTCCTCAGAGGCCTGTTATTCACCTTATCATTCAAATCAGGTGTGTTGGAACAGAGAAAGCTCTAAAACACACAAGATCTGGTTCTCGAGGACCAGGACTGGACCACATTGCCCTTGAATATGTGCAAACCAACAGTAGTTTTACTTCTAAAACTGGAGTTTTGATTGAAGTTATTTTTGACATTATTTATCTTTTGTCACTAACAAAAAGTTTTGGTTTACGTCAGAAATAATTATTATGTTTTCCTCTGAATGATTTGGGTTGTGGACCCTCACAGTAGCAACCCCTCCCTTTGTATTGGTTGTTCAGAGGAGTAGTCCACAGAGGATAATTGAACTCTGAGTTTATGCTTGAACTCTAAGTAACTTAGTGGGGAGTTACCAGGTCTCGCTTACAGTCTTGCAGGATGAAAWTTACATAACGTCTGTCCGAATTTTCCCGCTGATACCCAGACTCATACATATCCCCCAGGCAGAACTCTGTCCTACAGACCAATGCGGCTGGCATTGTTTGACTGGTTAAACCTTTGTGATTGTGTTTGTTTATGTGGAGCAGAGCATGCTTCTTCTGCATGTCATTTTTTCTGTAAAATGGTGCATAACCAGAAGCTTATGTTCGAACTGTTACCATCCAGAGCCAGGACTTTTTTTAAGGATGGCAGCAGCTCAAACTAACCATCAGCTACACAAATAGCACAATACTCTTTCTAAAAATAATGTTTTCTGAAACTTTTATTATGTATTTCCTTTTATTTCTGAACTCTCCACAAACAGCCTGTYCAGTTAACTTTATGCTTCTTCATTTAGTGAAAACTTTTATGAGCTGAGCCAAGCAATGCTGCTGGAGTCGTCTGCTGCTCGCCTCATTTGTGATGTGTTCAAAACTGGGAAAAACTCAGATTTTTGAGCATTAATGACACCAGGTATGCATTTTATTGTGTGACTGACTTTAGTGTCTTGATGAGGTGTGCTTCCAGCTTCTAGTTATTTATACTATTGGCTAATGTGTCACTTATGCTACATTAAGAGTGCTGTGGGGAGGCAGAGGGAMGAATTATGATGATTTATCTCCTGTCTTTTACACAAGTATAAAACCTCTGTAAGAAAAAYACATCCAAAATGACTGATCCACCATCTCACGTCTTGTGGAAGTATTAACCAGCTTTAAGTAACCTCAAGTGACCTTGAAATAAATGTGAGAATAATGATAGAAAAACATAACCAAAAAAGCCGCAGGAACAACCACAGGAAGAAAATTAAAAACAAACAAACAAACAAACAAAAAAAAAAACAAAAACAAACCATAAAACAAAAACAAAAAAAACACAAAGACCATTTATTAAAGTAGGCAAGAACATAGTTCTGTTGGAACAGAAACTTTCTTAATGATGTCACAGCTAAGCTAAGCTGACTGCAGATAAATTGGTCCACCTGAAAACTGTATTTCCTTTAGACTAATGAAGTAGAAAAGAGAACCTAAAATTTATAATATTTGTAGGAACGTTACAAATTTTGTTTCATTTGAACTTGTTGGAAATAAGGTAAACTAAACAAATAGAAAATATTCATCTTTATTTAATCATATCTCAGCAGGACGCACCAAGTCTGTTCTGATAGTGAGCTGCAGTGTGGTATATACTCTGTCTCCCAGCATAAGAGGATATGAAGTAAGTCAGTTAGACAAATTAAATATGGACAGCTCGTGTCGGACACCTTGTTTCAGAAACTTGAAGTTTCTTATAGAAAGCCATCCAAATGTCAGCCTGTTTGTGCAACCACATGACCAAGTGGTAGACTTGAGTGTGTTTTTGTTCGTTTAATGATTCACCTCCTCCAACACGTGTCGTGAAGATCAGCCACTGATGGAACCACTGTAGCAAATGAGTTAGAGCACCTGATTACCATCCCGTTTATTAAAAACACCTGACTTTAATTTCACCTTCGCATTACCTCTAATCAGAAAGGTTTGCATCCTCGAGCCGCAAAGTGCTGCCTCTGCTCCTACAAGAAACATTTCACTTTTGAACGGCTCTGCACGGTCAAACTTGCACAGGGTGTGCTGCGTGAAGCGGCTGACATTGATTGTAACAACATAAAACCACCCGCACATGTCTGAGAGGAGGAAAAAAATAATGAGGAAGAGAAGAAAACCATTTCAGCTTGAGAGCATACATACAGTATACTCACATAAACACACACTCTTGACTTCCAGCCAGTCAGTGTGCCAGCCAACAAGCTAGCTAGCTAACAAACCAGGCGAGTGCGTGGGTTGTCATCCCTATGTTTCTGCAGCTCCACAAGCATAAATTAAGCCCTTGGGAGCGACCGAGAACCAGATGCAAAGGGGGGGGAAAGTGGGAGAGAAAGGAGAGCTAGAGTAAGTAAGAGAGTCAGAGATGAAGATGGAGGGGGAAGAGGGAGAGGGAGACAAAGCCTGGAGACTGCGAGAAGCCCCAAAGACTGAACAAGAGAAGGAGTAGGAGGCAGCAACCCGCTATCAATTCTCCTCCATCCCCTCTGGCCAAATGTGCAGCTGAGGGCTTTCATCTCTGATTTTTATGGGGCAATTTTTTTTAAATTCAAAATGCATCACATCATTGACTATAGCTGTAGCAGAGACCACATTTTGTGAGACATTTGTTGCACAGTAGAATGGATTTACTCTCAAGGCAAGACTCCTATTATAAATGAAATGGCACAGAGTCAGCTGTCAGTTAAAGTGAAGTAACAGTCTGTAATTGACCCACACAAGGAGATGCGCTCACTTCTTACCTTGACCTGTGTAAAACACCTTCCATGCAGGGAGTGTTTTGGTGTTGTTAAGGGAGATGCAGCTATCCATCATACAGCCATCAAGCAGCAGGTGGTGACAGGTTGTATACATTGACTTTCCTGCCGCTGCCTCTTTTTTCTTACCGGAGTGAACATATGGAAGATGGTCTGCAATTATTACAAAGACACAGTTCTGAAGCACTGGTGGTTTTCTGTCGATAATTCGCTCCCTGGTTTTGAGTTGATTATTTTTACATTTAAGAGACTGAAATATCTTCTACCTGAAACAATACAGCACTTTTTATTTAAACAATCCTAAATCACAATTTCTGTTAAAAAAAACACCCAAATGTTCACACAAAGACAAACACATACTTCAAAGTCTTAATTGTGCATCATTATGACTACTGGTTATTCTATACTTTACTCTAAATTAGTCCATTCATATATAATTAAGGGTTGAACTAAGTTTATTCTAATTAAAGTTTTGTTTTGTTTCCACTTTTTTCTTTTATGTTTGTAAGCAAAACTCAGTAAATTTGATGGCGAGTTTGTGTATTATTTGGAAAAGGCTGAGAATTCTGGGCTATTGTCTAATATATACTCTAATAAAAGTAAGATACCATTCTGAAGGGCATGTGACCATATTGCAATGATTACCATGACAGATCAGAGGTATTACAGAGTGGCAGTATGGGCTCACCTCTTGTTCCGAGTCAGTAGGGGTGGGACTTCCGTCAGGCCTGGCTACAAGCAGCCAATTAGTGCTGAATGGAGTCAAACAGCCATCTCTCCTCTGGCAACAGCAGTTTGTACCTGGCTCACAAGATATGGCAGATCAGCACGGGGTTGGAGTGTATGTTCCAGCTGATCCCACATGTTCCACTGGAGAAAGATCAGTGGACCTGGCTGACCAGGTGATGTCCTCAACATAAGGAAGGCAGTGTGTGTGGACAAGTGTTTTCTTGTTGAGATTGTACCAAGCTGCTGTTTTAGGAAAGGAAACTATACAAATGCAGGATGTGGCCTGTACTCCATGCCTCCACCCTCCTTCATGCCAGGAGTACAGCATCTGCAGGATTGGTCCTGTCCACTCAACCCTGCCTTATTCACAAAGAGTGGTCATCCACAGCAGAACCAAGATTCAATGTTAAACATAATTCACCATTCCTCATCAATCCATGCTGTGACCAATGGGATTTTGAACCTGATGCCAGATGCCAAGACATGAAGCAGGATGACACAGACTGTGTAAAGAGTCCACTACGTGAATCCAGATGGCAGGTGCAGATGTCATAGGCTTCAATAATGCTTTGTGTTCAGTAGAACTACTCTTCTTTTATGTTCTCTGTCTTGGACAACCAGAATGTTCACATTATTTGTGTGTTCCCTCGCACACAGAATCCAATTTCCCTTATTTTACCAAGCTCGTCAGTTTGTGTCAGGGTGTAGGGGTGTCCTAATAGTTTTGGGGATGTAGGAAGACAAGAAAATGAAGGTAGCTGGCTTTTTTAATTTTCTATCTAAAGTGGTATGAGCAAAAACTTGATTAATTTAAGGTAATTGTTATTTTAGACCACAACAACCACTGTAATGTTTAGTTTTATGTATCCTGGTGTATTACACTCGGTTGTGATTGTTATGGTCTATATGTATCTAGGAGGGACTCAGAGGACACAGCATGTGAAGTCCAGATGATTGCAAGGTTTAAAATATATACCAGTCTACATGTTTTTGTGGACTTGGAGAAGGCGTTTGACCATGTCTCTCAGGGACTCCTGTGGGGGGTACTCCAGGAATATGGGGTACCAGGCCTGTTGATATGGACTGTTAGGTCCCTGTATGACCAGTGCCAGAGTTTGGTCCACATTGCCAATAGTAAGTTGGACTCGTTTCCAGTGAGAGTTGGTCTCCGCCAAGGTTGCCCTTTGTCACTGATTCTGTTCATAACTTTTATGGACAGAAGTTCTAGGCACAGCCAAGGTGTTGAGGGGATCCTTTTAGGTGACCTTATGATCACATCTCTGCTTTTTGTGGATGATGTGGTCCTATTGGCTTCATCAGATCGTGGTCTCCAGCTCTCATTGGAGCGGTTTGCAGCCAAGTGTGAAGTGGCCGGGATGAGGATCAGTGCCTCCAAATACGAGACCATGGTCTTCTTCTGGTGTCTTCTCCGGGTCGGGGAGGGGGTCCTGCCCCAAGTGGAGGAGTTTAAGTATCTCGGGGTCTTGTTCACGAATGAGGGAAGAATGGAGCGGGAGATCGACAGGTGGATTGGTGCTGCATCTGCAGTGATGCGTGCGCTGTACTGGTCTGTCATGCTGAAGCGAGAGCTGAGCCAGAAGGGCAAGCTCTTGATTTACCGGTCTGTCTACATTCCTACACTCATTTATGGTCACAAGCTTTGGATAGTGACCAAAAGAACAGAATCGCGGATAAAAGCGGCCGAAATGAGTTTCCTTCACAGGGTGTCTGGGCTCTCCCTTAGAGATAGGGTGAAAAGCTCAGTCATCTGGGAGGGACTCAGAGTAGAGCTACTGCTCCTCCACGTCGAGAGGAGCCAGTTGAGGTGGCTCGGGCATCTGGTTAGGATGGCCTCCCTGGTAAGGTGTTCTGAGAGGCCCAGAGGAAGACCCAGGACACGCTGGAGGGACTATGTTTCTCAGCTGGCCTGGGAACGCCTTGGGATTCCCCCAGATGAGCTGGCCCAAGTGGCTGGGGAGAGGGAAGTCTGGGTCTGCTTAGGCTGCTGCCCCCGCAACCCAATCATGGATAAGCGGCAGAAAACGGACGGATGGACGAAGATGTTTATCTCTATCTATCTATCTATCTATCTATCTATCTATCTATCTATCTATCTATCTATCTATCTATCTATCTATCTATCTATCTATCTATCTATCTATCTANTGTAATTTATTTATCTATCAACACAATTTAAAATTTGATGTGTAGCCTGAAATCTGTAATTTTGACACAATTTGGAACAGATTTTTATGAAGAGCAAATCTTTCCCACCAAATTGGTCATGTGACTAGGACATAAGGGTGTCCAGGGACTCCAGGGAATTTATCGTCAAATTAATCGTTATCTGCTAAAAACCCCAATTAATCGTGATTTTTTTTTTTGCCGATATTGCCCAACCCTAATCTACAAATAATGACCTTTGGAGGTAATCCAGTTTAACCTGGTCACTATCAACTGACTTTAGCACAACACAAAAATGGCTGTAACTTAGCCAACTTTACAGATATTGAGCTAAATTGTGTGTGGTAGGAGATGAGCGATCTTCTCATACACTGTACGTGGCATCTTGCATTATTGTATGGTATTGTGCCCAAACTTTTTTCCTGTCTGTCAGTGTGTTTATTTGAATTCAGTTCAGTTCAGTTTATTTATAGCACCAAATCACAACACGTTGTCTCAGGGCACTGTACATGAAGCATTCTGACGTGTAGTAGAGTAGAGGTGGGATTTACGGCTCTTTAAAGGGAACAAGATCTTGAATATCCTTACCTTTCAAAGAACTGTTTCAATTTAGAACTGTTACTATGTATGGAGGATGTACAGATGTGTAATGTACAGCCATAATAAGCAACTAGTCAAACCAAAGAGGTATATTGACTAGATGCATCACGTACACTTCAGAAAATTGACCCCTGTGGTACGAGTGCAACGCCATACTGAAAGGGGTGGGCTGTCATTGTAAGCAGGAAATATATGCACTATCTATCTATCCATCTATCCATCTATCTATCTATCTATCTATCTATCTATCTATCTATCTATCTATCTATCTATCTATCTATCTATACATCTATACATCTATACATCTATATTTATACTAAAATACAAACCTAGAATTCCTTGAAGAAAAAAGCCTATGTGTGAAGTAAGTGTGTGAAAACTCACAAGAGGCCCCAAAATCTCATGCGATCTATTAGCATTTTACATGTTGGGCATGACTCCCAGCTACTAGCACACCAAGTTCTACCTTCATATGGATACAATGTATGGATTATCTTTTTTTTTTTGTGTGTGTTCAGAAAATTCACTTGGCTGCAGTGACCATCACATGTAGCAGTACATGATTCCTTTGAGTTTCAATTAAATCTGTTCCTAGTTCATGACAAAGTTGCTAACCTCTATTATTTTTGCATTTTTTATTATCAGTCTAGCTAGTATACAGTATTTTGCTCTTAGTTTTGGCTCTACTTGGTATCATTTCCCACTTGTTCTACCTAGATTTAATGTTAGGATTCAAACTCATCACTGTTCCATTAGGGGTTGACACAAGGTGTTGAAATGAGTTGATGTCAAGATCTCTGATGATAGAATTTGTTATCAGTCAAACCTGAAGTGCAAAATGATGTCTTAGGGGGTAAAAAAATCACTGCAGCTATATTTCTGTCAACACATCTTTGGTTCACTCGTGGAGATACTCTGAAGTTAATTTATCCTCAGATGGATTCTTGTAACAGTGAGCAGATGGTCCTCCTGCCTCCTATATGATCTGGTTTCCACACCCTGCACCTCTATTGCTGCAGTGTTCAGATGAAAAGTGTAGAGAAAGGCCTCTGGAGTGATGGCAAACGTGAAGTGCTGTGAAAATGAAACCTATTATTTTAACAGTTGTTTCCTTTTTTATTATTTTGTCAGGTTTTCATTTGCCATTTTAACACTCTTCCCATTCCCCATCTCCACATGTCTCACTCAGAACCGGTTGCATTCGTCCCAGAAGGTCATTGTCTTGTGCTTGTTAAACAGAATCAGAGACTCAGATCAACAGACCACCAGACCACAAACTGCAATGTCTGTCAGGTGAGCTTGGCTCTTTCATAAATCATGTAGGAAAATTCAAGGCCTGGCATTTCTTGAAGGAATGCTTATCACCCTCCATGTTCCATCTCCCACACTGAGTTCATCTTATATAGTTAAATGCTTCTCAGCTACTGCCATATCAACTTCAAGTTCAGTATCTGTAAAACTGACTGAGTTAATAGTTTTTTGTGTTTGCCTAGGATGATAAGCTGTGTGGCCATCTTAAATTAAACTAATTAATCTCTATTTTCTCTCAGTGGGGGAATTAATTCTCTGCATTTTTCCCAATCGCACGTGACATAGTGTGCTGCCATTTTGAGGTAAGGGGAGCAGCTGAGAGGTTAGGGGCCTTGCTAAGTGGATGGGGGGTGGTGGTGCATTTTTGCTTTCAGTTGGGGGAGTTGATTCAGCAACCTTCTGATTACAGGCTCATCTTCTCTAAACTTTGGGCCACCGCACCACTCCATGAAAAAATTGACCTGGCTCTAAAAGTTAAGCAGTTGTAGATGTATATCTATTGATTACAGTGAGTCAAAAGGCTCAGGACATCCTTTTATTCCTTAAACACACAGGAAAATGACATATCTGAATACCAAGGCAAGGATGAGGGGACCTTACTTTTAGGTTATGTCTATAACATGACCACCATCTTTTTTTTTTTTT
>NW_013952485.1:276235-297208 GCF_001266775.1 Austrofundulus limnaeus | reverse complement strand
TATATATATATATATATATGCATACACATATGCCCATACCATTCAGTCAGTGCCCGAATAGAAAACCCAGGATGTAAACACCTGTTTGTGTGTGGTTGTGCGAATGCGTGGATCACTCCAATGGAATGTTTCAAAGTGACTGTGGGGGACCACAGACCCGACCCGAAAAGCCGGAAGCCGACATAAGGGAGACCAGTGCCAAAGACCCCGAGAGGGACCCCAAGCACGCAGCCCCTAGGGACACCCGCGCCGGAAGGGGCGCCCACCCACCCCCCAAAGAGGACCACCGGAGAGAACCGGAAGAGCCCCACCAACGACCACATACAGCAACCCCCGGGGCCAGCAGTGGCGAACTCACAGGCCCCGGGGGTTGCTGTATGTGGTCGCTGGTGGGGCTCTTCCGGTTCTCTCCGGTGGTCCTCTTTGGGGGGTGGGTGGGCGCCCCTTCCGGCGCGGGTGTCCCTAGGGGCTGCGTGCTTGGGGTCCCTCTCGGGGTCTTTGGCACTGATCTCCCTTATGTCGGCTTCCGGCTTTGCGGGTCGCGCCTGTGGTCCCCCCACACTCACTTTGAAACATTCCACGGGAGAGATCCATGCATGATCACAACTGCACACAAACAGGCGTTTACATCCTGGGTTTTATATTCGGGCACTGACGAAGGATATGTGCATATGTGTATGTATGTGTGCATGTATGTATATGGGCATGTATATGTATGGGTATGTATGTGTGTATGTATGTATTTGAATGTAAGTARGTATATGAAAGTGTTTGGATATGTAGGTAGGGGTATGGTTGTGTATATATTTGTATATGTAAATGGGTATGGTTTTCAGCAAGGCTTAAGTCATTATAATTACATAGTTATGCATTTTTGTTGCTGTGGTTTTGCTATCTTTGTTTTGTAGGTGTGGAGCCGAGAAGTCCGGTGTGCTGTCTTGTGTTTTCTCAACATAAAATTTACATATCTTCTAATCTCTTTTTCACTCTTTCTCAATGCATTTCACTTTTTTCTTTTTTCTTCTTTTTCTCCAAAAAAAAAATAAAAAAAACATAATAATGGTGTGGAGAGGATGGCTAAAGTGGGAGAAGGGAGGCCATCAAAAAAAAAAAAAAAAAAAAACATGACCACCATCTTGAAAGCTGCCATATTGGAAAACCAATTTTTTTCCAATGTGAAGGGGGTCATATAGCATATCAAATAATAGCCTCAGAAATGGATTGCTACAATCAAATGTGCAATATTTCTTGTGTGAATGGCCACCCATCTGAGTTCGCATCACTCGACTTTTATTTCTGAAGCCATCTCAGAATTGTGTATGCTGAGAAAATATGCAACAAACAAACACCACCTTCAACACCACATTGTGGAGGCTTGGGACAGCATTTCTCCAGAGATTCTCATGCAGGTTCATAATAAGTGGATCCTGTGCCTTCAACTCTGTGTTCAACACCAGGGACACAAATTGAACATGTCCAGTAGCTGTGAATCACAGGCAGTGCTCCCAGTTGTTGTTGTCACCTTCTGAGTTAGTAACTTTTGCACCACAAGAGTTACTGCAAATCTGATTTTTACAATCCATTTCTGAGACAATTCTAGTCTTTGATATGCTACATGACCACCTTCCCATTTAAAAAAAAACTTGCCCTTCATCCAAAATGGCAGCCATGTTCTGGACATGGCCTAAAAGATACCCCCCCGACCCTTTGTTGTCCCTTTTGTTTCTGAAATAAAATTATGTCCAGAGGCTTTTGACTCACTGTACTTTTTTGAGAGTTTCATTAAAATCCACTAAGTGGTTCATGAGCTATTTTACTAATAGACACACACAAAAACAAGCAAAAACCTTGATTGTGCTGCGAAGCACAATAAAGAAGCTGTGAAGATAACATCAAACATGAAACACTTCTTCCCACTGCTGGCATCTGATGCTCTGAGTCACCAACAGTGTCTCATCCCAGAGCATCGCTGTCTCACCACATTCCTATTTTGCTTTCTTTCTTTTTGGAGGGCTTCCCGAACACGGAAAGATTGTTTGATACGGAGATCTGGGAAAATGGCCAGCGTTTTTTATCTGACAGTGGTTCAGACAGAGGAAAGAAACAAGGCAGAGAGTTTTGTTTACGGCCGAGGCTCAGCCGCTACAGAAAGTGCACAGATGCTCCCGTCAGTGTCCTCTGACCTGGAGACTAAACCTTTGGGCTGGTCTGGCCATTCTATTGATTGTTCCTCTGTAATAAAGTGCTTGATTGGGAGAATGTAAACAAAGGGGTTTTACTCTTCTGTTTGTAACACCAGCAGTGACATCAGTAAAGAATGAAAAACCAATTGTGTTCGGACATCCAATTATTGCTTGCTACCTTCAGCAAAAGATGGATGTTTTAGCCTAAGCCTGTGCGCATTTGTTTATTTGTCATGTTAGCTAAATTTTGAACCACCATATGTTTTTTTTTTCCTTTCATAATGGCATCTAGTGTTTCTCTTAAATTACTGGCCTAGGAAGAATGCTTGCAGAGTGAGTTGTGATGGTGTTAGCAAAGCATTGCAAATGCCCATTGTTGTTGAATTGGAAGAAATTTGGGGTGGGGGTTAGGGCTACATTACAAATGTTGGTTGTGGGTGCTGACGAGGAATTGTGGGAGGATGCTAGCTGTGAATGATGTTATAAATTCTGCAGGTTGTCTACACGGGAGGAGGAGTGGAGTTAGAGATAGCCCTACGTCGCTGGTGCTAGGTTGCAGCCACCTATCATCGCCATTGCTAAAAGCTCTGCTAACCATCTGAAAGTAGCCAAACAGTTGACAGGGCTCTGGGCTGTTAGTGGTAGTGCTACGTTACTAATGTTAGGTCGAAGCCACTTATCCTCATCATTGCTACAAGCTCAGCTACCCATCCAGAAGTAATGAAACTGTCAATGGGAGGCAGGGTGCGGTTAGTGGTAGCACTACATTACTAATGCTAGGTCGAAGCCACTTAACCTCACTATTGCTACAAGCTCAGCTACCCATCCAGAAGTAATGAAACTGTCAGCAAGGGGGTGGGATTTTGATGGGAAGAGTGCCTAGTTCTGTTGAGAGTGTGGGGCGCTTTCTTGGATAATTGTAGGAGAAACACTGGAACAATTTGCATTATATCTTATATCTACAACTGATAAACTTTTGGAATCCACACATTTTAAGCTAGCTACCACAGCTAATCAACTTTCCCAAACACTCACGTAGTTTTACAGATACTGAGCTGACATTTGGTCTGATAGTAGCTGAGAGTTATTCTCAACACGCTTTGAGAGCTGATACATCTTACAAGATCTCACAATATCACTTGAGTTCACACAAACCATCATTTATGAAGTTTAGATACTGTACATCATTGTTCAGCATAGAATTGGCATAAAGGCAATGGGAAATGTGTTTTCCTTTAAAGAATGCTAGACCTTTAAGGTTATTTAGTAGAATAATATCCTCAAGATTTTACATATTTGGTTTCTTTCAACTGTTTTGTTCCACCCGTAATGTGATAAATACTGCATTCATCTGTCTGAAAGGCTTTCTGTTTGTTCCAGATAGCTAAGCACTTTTCCATGTCCGAGCCCTGCTCCTGTTACAGTTTGCAATCGCTGCTTTCATCTCGTTTAATACGTTTTTCACCCTTTTAACCAAAAAGGATTTATGTAGCAGATCCTGAACACCGCCCCACCCTCCTCCTCTTCCTCCTTCCTCCACCACCGATCTGCCCTCCCCCCACTCCTTCTCGAGCTGTAATTTCAGCAAACACAAAGCAAGATAAAACCTCTTAATCTGCTCGTCGACTGCTGTCACTACCGCTCAGAATGTGCAGGCATGTGCTCTGGCTTGCGTGCATGTGTGCACGTGTGTGTGCGGCGACGGCTCTGGCGTTGTTTGTACGAGAGCGAGCTTGAATGCCCAGGGCATCTGTTGACCCAGCTGGCATTTGCTGAGTGGCCGTAGTCCACCAGGTTAAGGACAACATTTATCCAGCACGCATTTGTATTTTTTGACTTGTGTGCATGGGAAAAACAAAAGGGATGAAAACAAAGTAGTTGTTTGTGTGCATGTTTGGACTCCGGGGGGAGGGGGTTGGGATAAGGTCAAGGGTTAGGTTTTTAGTTTTGCTTTTAATTCGACGGAAGAGTATTTTCAAAAAAATAATAATGTTAAATGTTTTTATTTACCATATAAATTAACATGGCAACCAGTAAAAGTCAGGAAATCAATGCCAGCATGCAAACAATGGATATGAAGTAAAAAGGCCAACATTCTTTGAAGAATGCATATTGCCTGTGTCTATCCTGAGGCAGTTTAATGTTAAGAAATAATAGTGTTTTAGTCAATTGCTGAATCTCATGTTGAAGATATCACATCTGGCATAACTTCATCAAAATTTTGCTCTCATCAATTCCAATAATTGACTGATTAATATGCATTTTTGTGTGGCTAATGATTAGTTGGTGCAGCAATCTTGAATTGGGTGGACACCAAAAGCCAAATACTACATCCAGTATTTAGTTTATGGAAGTTTAATTAAAATGTGTTTAATGTAACGTTTTGATACAGCTAGACCAACTAACACAGAGACAAACAAAAGGATTTTTGCCTGAAGCCTGACAGATTTTATGTAGCAGACCCCTGTTGCCTCATCTTCCCTCCACGAGAGCCGTACCGGCATTTCTTAGCCTGAGGTGAAAAACAACATCTCACTTGCTGTCTCTGTCGAATTCGGTTTTAGACAAAAAAAGTATATGCTCTTGTTTTGATTTGTTAAAAAAAGTCTTCTAGGCAATAAGTGCAGTAGAGAAGTAGAACTTTTCTTAGAAAGCAGTAGCAACAATGATTTTTTTCAACCCTTTCGAATAAGCCAGAGCTCAGCAACAACTTTCTGTGACAACCAGGAATAAAACCTCATGTTCTGAAAAAAAACAACAACAAAAAAACAGAAAAAATAATCCTCGAATACATGAAAATGTCATCATTAACTGAACAGATCATGTCAAACAAAATCTGTTTTTTTTTTTTACAAAAACTAGCAAAATGAAGCCAAAAATACCTCATCTGTTCAACCATAAGTTCTCCCCATTGTATTTCACTCAGACTTTGTTCTGGACTTTGACCAGTTTTTACCATTAGTTTGTCAACACCTCAGTAACTCTTCATTTTCATTTTTATTTGAGTTATTCTGTTGTAGATTTGCTGTTTTTAGAATCATTGATTCAATTTGAACCAAACTCCTAAGCTAACAGATGGCACCACTATCTTCTGATTTACGGAGGAGGTAATGGTCAATTCAGCGAATGCAAGGTGCTCATATCATCACATCTCCATGGCTGGTTGCAGTGCATGTTCCAAATTTTGCAACTTCTCTAAAACTGTTTATTGTAAAACAGGAAGAGAAYCAAGACCAGTTAGTTCCTATAGGCATCTGTATGACTCAGCACACCCAAGTCTGTACAAGTATGATTGTTTCATTGCAACAAAAATTAAAACTGCTTCAAACTAAAACAATTAAAACAGCCTTGTTTCTTTTTATGTATGATCCGTTGCCTGGATATGTTTATTAAAAACCTCACTGTGATGTCTTCTTCTGTTGTTTAGAAAAGACACAAGATCTCATTTTATGGGAGATCTGAAGGCATGTTTTATTGTTTTGGAACCAGACTCTGTGTATTACTTTAACACACTCTAATTCTGCATTTTGACCTAAAACCTAATACCACTATCAGATGCTGATCTGAGATGAATAATGTTTGAAGATAAGTGGAGAAAGGCTCTAAAATAAATGAACATGGCTTTCCAAGGCTGTATAGTACAGTGTTTGTACTTCTTTCCAAGATGTGACTAATGGGGAGTTTTTTTTTTCTCCTTTGATAGATGATGATGTGAGCCTCTTTTAGATTGTCAGCTTTTACAGAGTGCATGCTAAAGAAGTCCTTGCCTCCCTGGATCCCATCTTTACAAGCAGATCGATACCATCAGCTGTCATCAAAGAGTGACGGAGTAAAAAAGTCGAAATGCATTCATCTAAATAAAACCAGAGTAAACCGGAAAAATTACACGTGTGCTATAGAAAAAAAAAAGGGGTGGGGGGGCATAAAAGGAAAGATATAATATTAGTGGCCTTTTTGTGGCACGTTTCTCACCTTTCAGCTTGTGATTTCATGTGGAAAAATGTGTCTTGAATAGATGATTCAGCTCGCTATCCTTCTCTCCAAGGCATCGTTTTAAGCGTCAAGGAAGCTTTGTCATGTTACGTTAGTCATAGTATATTTTTCTTTCACTACTCATAACCCTTTACATGCACTGTGGCTGCCGCTAATGTCGCCTGAGCTCGAACTCCACCGTGTCTTCTTTGTGCTGAATATTTAATCAAGCACCTGTTTGGCTGCATYGTTTCATCTGAACGCTTCAACGTGTTTGAGTCTCCTAAAGACCAGATTTCAATCCCATAGGGGCTCATTTTCTGCACACCAAAACTTGGCTTGTGCTTCTAATTGAAAAAAAAACTGCTACTTGAATGATATCCATTTGGATAAAGAGTTTAATTTTGACCACACTGATGCGCTAATGTCTAYTTTAAGAGGATCAAAGAGCCTAGCAAATTGCTGCTGTTTTAAAACAACCAAACCAATATGTCACTGAGCTGCAACTGTCGACAAGCAGTTGGGGAATGGCATTCACATGAGAGTCTCCAAAATGTCTGGAAACGTTTGCACAAGTCACTGTCCTTATGAATTGCAGAAACTCACAGCTTTGTCACTTAATTTATGGCAATGTTCAAAAAACTGTGAGCAAATGTTCCCAAGTAGTTGCAGATTTGTGCTGGAGTTTCAAACACTTCTCTGCATTTAAGAACATCAGAAATGGATCTGATTTAGTACCACACGATTCAGTTTGCTGTAAACACTATCTTGAATTGACTTCAAAGTTAGTTGTAGATCCAGTAATTACTTTGACAGTTTCAATAAAATATGTCCAGTTGTTCATAAGGTATTTTACTAACAGACACAAACACACAGCGGCAAAAACATTTTTGCCCACTATTCACCTTGTGGGAGCAGCCGGTGACAAACTGTCCTTCCGTGTTTGTCCACAGACACAAGCATGTCAGTTTTTAGGATTATCTGAAGTATCATTTGGGATAAAAACAGATGTGTCGGAGCTTAACAGAAACTATAAAAACTAAACACATTTTTTAAAGTTAACATGATTTAATTAATCTGTGCGGAGTTTGCATGTTCTCTTCGTGCTTGTGTGGGTTTTCTCCAGGTACACCGGTTTCCCCCACCACCCCCTAAAACATGTACAATAGGTTGCCTTCAGACCCAGGCCGCCCTTGAACAAGAGATCCAAGCTCTCAATGGGACTTGCCTGGTAAAATAACAGTAAATAAAATAAAAATAAAATAATATAAACATGGTTTAGTAAAAAATCTAATTATATTCAAATGTAACTTTCCAGACATCTAACATGACTCAAGTCCATACCAGTGACATCACTGTAAAAATAAGTTAAACTTTCTGTATTGCTTGTAATACTCTACTTTTTAAAGTTTTAACCCTGTAGGCTACAATTCCTGCCTTTGCTGCTTTTTGTCTTATCTTGACTCACAGCAGGCAAAGTCTGAAGCACATCAATGGAGACAGCAGAGGCCTTCATTGTCCATTCATCCTTTTATATATATTTTTACCAGCTTCTTTCTTCACTAGGTGGCCTTTTTTGTGTCCAACAAAAAGAACATTACTGGCAATACAGGTACATGTTAGAATATAAATTATTTAGGGAGCTTGTTTAAAACATTAAAGTGGGTCCCTTTAGTACAGGGATCAACTCTTACATTAAAAAATAATTTAAAAAACAAACTGTTACTTTAAGTAGAAAAGACAATGTTGCAATTTACATAGCTGTTTATTTAGAAATCGTTAAAAATTATTTTGATCTAGCCTGACATTTTGCCATCTATTTGAATTACTTACTTAAAATAAGTGTTTAAATGATTTTAGAAGAAAAGCATAATTTAGGAGCATTTCTCCTTTGACTTTAAATGCTGCAAGTTAGTATTTTTAAATCAATCGTCTAAATAGTATTTATGTTTAAATGTGAGTTATTTTGTAGGATTTCACAAATTATTGTTTCATTACTTTGTTAGTCCTTAAACAGCCCAGAATAATCCCTTGATTTAGTTTTTTCACTTTAATCTCTGGTATTGGTGTTAATTTTTACTTTAATTTGTCTTTTAAGACAGGATCAAACCAGCAAATATAATAAGTTGTTGTAAATTCCTAAATTATTAAAATTCCTTAAGTCAGTCTCGTTGCAAGTCGTACCCTGAACAGGCTCAAGATGATAAAACACAAAACAAAATAAAGGTTTGATTATTGGGACCAAATTAAGCATTGTTTTTATYTAAGCCACTGTCCTACTGGGCTCTGACACTTTGGCTAATGACATTCATGAAGTCCCTTAAAATATTTTGAAACATTTGTTGGGAAATTAAAGCTTGTCACGAGCTGCAGAGGCTTTCTGTTTTGTTGCTTGATTTTTCAATATGTTTATAGTTATTTGTGCAGCAAAATGTCCTTCAAAATAATCAGTTGTCAACAGGCAACACAAACCTTTCTCACTTTAGTTTCAAAAACAAAATCTAAAGCTGAAGAGGCTGATTTCGACACCAGCAGAGAGCTCTAATAATAAAAAAGTGAGGCTATGGCCTCAAACATCCAGGTTTACAAACCATGCCAATGATTCAGGAAAAAAAGGTTCAAATCTGAATTGTTTCATTTCAGACATGTACACCAGTTGATTAAATCATTAACATGATAAATACAATGTTTGCTGGTTATTTGGCTGCAAACTTTAACAATTCAGTGAGACCGGGACTTAAAATTTGCTGATTTTGTCACATTTTGGATTCATCAACTAGTTTCTACCAGTCACAGCTCAGTTTGATACCTTAAGTGACCAGGTGAGAACTATGCATTTTCAACTGGAAATAAATCTACAAAAATGTCCAAGTTGAGTCCACAATTGAAAACCGTGGCCAAAAAAGTCTGATTTCTGTCTCAAGGTAATCCAGCATCTTCTTTAGCAAATTTACCATTTAGTTGCACAGCAAAAACAAAAGATGAAAAGCAAACAAGTCGAAACGTCTCATTTCAGAGGTGCAGTGAATGCAGCACGAGTTGAAGCCAAAACAGCTTGAAGATAAAGACTGACAGGGTGGATAATACCCTGACGTAACGGCACATTTAAAAGCCGAAGGGCTTTACTGAATGGGTTATTTTTAGATTTACAACTAAGTGACAAAGTTTTTCTTTTAGTTGGCACCTTCTTCAGACACCTAAATATAAATAATAAATATACACACATACTTGTATTAGCACAGAAAATGAATTAACACGTTAATCAATATGATCCCAAACAAATCTGACCCTTGTATGTTAAGACTTGATCCAGATTTCACAGTTCTTTCTCCAAAGTACAGATCTGAAGGTCCAGTTTCAGACTTCAGTACATCAGGCTCATGTTCACGTAAATTAGTTGTCCCGGGTACCTTCAACACTGTTCTGAAACAGGATCCTCAGTCAGTAGATTTAATCAAAAGAATACATTCGATGCAGCAGCTCCCAAAATCAGTGCTGCTGTTGTTGATCTATGTTTGTTTCCTCACATTGGAAACCCTTTTTTTAGTGACTCATTCTCCTATAAAAGAAAAGTATTTCTTCACAAGCAGCTGTCCTCGAATGCAAAAGTTGGGTTTGCAACTTTGGAATGGGTTTCCTCTTCAGTCATTTTCCACAAATTAGGTCTTAACGAGACAAGACAAACAGGGAGAATAGCTTTTTGATGGGAACGGCATAGTGGAAGGCTCCACAAAACATCAAGGCTGTTTTTTTTATTTTTATTCTTAAGCTTTCCTTGCTATGTGTCATATGTTCTACCAGGATCCAAAAGCTCAAGATGATTTCAGTGCATTTTGTGTAGATGCTGCTTTTTATGCCTCAAAGCTTACGTAACCACAGCAGGAACAAAGTGCCACAATGCCAAGTTTCTGTCTTCAAAAAGAATAAAAGTATAGTTCCTGCTGTCAACTGGCTTTTTCTTTCCTCTGGAGTTCTTACCTTCAGAGTACAAGGTGGGGAAAAGCAGTTGGGTTCAACTCAAGGCCTTTTGTTGCCAAAGGCTGATTATTTCACTTTGTGTAAACAGAAATTACATCTGTGATGAAAGTGCTTGTATAAAGAATGCAATTGAGCTCTTTAACGGTGAAAGCTACTCTTAGCATTAACCTTCATTGCACACCATCAACAACACTTTAATAAAAAGTCTCTGTTATTACCAGAGAGCCATAGATACACAACTGAGTCCATTAGGCAGCACACAATGTGTTTGGATCAAGAGTGGGCAATTTTGGTGCTCGAGGGGTCACTATCCTGCATGTTTGACTTGTTTCTTTGCTCCAACACGCCTAATCCAGTGTTTGAACTACCTCTTCAAGTTCTGCAGAAGCCTGTTAACCAAGAATTCTTTCAAATCAGGTGTGTTTGTGCAGAAAAACCTCTATAACATGCAAGATAGTGGTCCTCAAGGACCGGGATTGTCTAATCCTGGTCTAGAGTTCCCTAAAATGCATAAACTGAAATAATGGCAGAGTTCTCTACTCATCAAAATGTCTGTCTAACCTCTGTGTGGAACTAAATTTTTGATGTAACAATTTCATGTTGGGTGGATGGAAGTTATGGATTCAACCTTAAATGGTTGAGTCAGTTGAAAAGTTCTTTCTACCAGAACAAATCCTACACAGCCTCAACTAAACAAGCCCCATAGTACTCCCAGCTGAGAAAGCCTAATTAGAACAGGTGGGAGGCCACGAACGCTGGTGAGAGATGGGCGCACATGTGCCAGCAAAATCAAATCAATGAGGTAATCAATAAGTTAGGGGCTGGGAGAGGAAGATTACTTTAAGCCATAGGGGTGGGGGAAACACTCAGCAGATCATTCAGTCATCTTGATTAAAAGCCACCAGCTCGATGGTTCGATATGGGTCAGGGTTCAACAGGTTAACACCCGATCTGGGTCTGTTATGAGCTGAGATTCTTTTAAATACTTCAGGATCTTTGCTCTATTATCTGTCTGGTGATCAGAATATGAGTACGGGTTGAACTATTCAATTTGCTCATGTTCGTGCGTTACAGAACTAAGGCAACTCTCACCAGAGTTGGTCCTTGGATTGCTGCTTTTGGCACTCTTCATTACCCAAAGTCAGCCTGTCACAAAGCCAATTTTTCATAAATTAAAATCCTGATTAGCCTCGCAAATGTGACAAAGCATTGACAAAAGCTGCAGGCAAAACAGTCCAGCACAAACACAATTTTTTCTCCCTTAAGATTTTGTTTTGGTGGTGTAATTATATCAGAGATGTGTTTTTAAGATAAGTTTTAATGCTGAAGGTTATATTAACAAGCTAAGTGATTATGCACGCTAATACCCATGTGTTTCCTTTCATGTAAAAGCACTTCAAGCTAATACCAAAGCTAATCACCAGTGCTACTTCCAAGCACAACATTAAAGAATGGCAGTTGTTTCATAACTGCAGCATTGTTGCTCACAAAGATCTAATAAAACCCAACCACCGAGACTTATACGAGAGCTTCAGTGGATGGGCTAATAATAATAATATCTGGGAGCAACACCAAGAAATCCCTGGGGGATAATACCAGATAATCACTACCGCACACCCCCATGGGCTAATACCAGCAGCAAAAAGGTTCTGCAGAGGCTGCAGAGTTTGGAGAAGCGGGACTGCTGGCAACTTTTCACTGCAACACATGGGACTTTGATCAAAGCTAACTTCAAAAGCTAATACCCCAGCTTAAAATCTTTTGGGGATTTTTTACAAAAACCTAAACAAGAGCTGACGCTCTGAATGTGACCAGTGGGAGTCAGATAAAAGCCAGCCACAGACGCTTTAACTCAAAAAAGAAAAACTTTTGTTTGAACGCATGTTATTTTGCTAAAGCTAACAAATATGCTAAAAGACAGACAACATCAACTTTAATATCCTCCTTAATCTTCTTCCTTACAACTATTTGCTGTTATGTCTTAAAACTTTATGGCCTTTATTTTTTTTTCTCCAGCAATGACAAAATAAACCAAACGGGCCTGAAGTACCACAGAATGGTTCATTTTATAGAAATACCGTAGTTAATGAGCCAAAACAACAGCGGCGCCTCCAGAAAGTTTACAAAGTGGGACCAGATGGGAGCCACTGATGATTTTTCAGGTGGCACACCAAAACTAAATGCTATAACAGAATTTCAGGAATTTAATCACTTTTATATATATAGGCTATTTGAAAAATATTGCAGGGGAAATGCCTTCAGCTACTTGGTGTATTTTGCAGTTGATATTAAAACACAAACTAAGATTATATTATGTTAAGAAATAAAGTCAATGCCATTTTGGTCTAACTTTTACATCATTTTGAGCTACTACTATGTCGAAGATTTAACTAATCAGCTATAAAAGCAACTGTTATAGTCTGTTTAGTGTTGGTTAGGGTCAATAAACTATGGCAACCACCTTAAACGGAACATATGGTTTTAAATCCTCCCTTTTCTCATTTAAATCACTCAATTTTCATCTATATAAAATTGAACTGCAATTCTTTTCACACGTTCATAAAAGAACCTGTCCAGAGGACCTATTTAACATTTTAAATAATTTTATCTGGATTATTGAGATGCATCAGGACACCGTTCTGAGGTGTGCCTGAGAGCAACTCGTTTTGGTGCGGTCTCTTTAATTGCAAAGCAGGTGCTTAACAAAACTGGTGAGATGGAAGTCTATGCCCTTATTTAGCAATTCTGCAGAAAATTTTGTGACATTGTCAAAAACCATCATAGGGAATAAAGAAAACTGAACCAACTGAAAAATATGACCAAAACAGAATCTAATATTATATATGCAGCACCGGCAGACTAAATTTAACTTTTCTAGTACATAACAAAATGTAGAGGGCCAAAAAAATGGAATTTGCACAGCATGTCCTTTTTAAATATGACTGACTCCTAAAGTTACTCAGTTATAGATAAAATTATTCATTTCTGTGACATTATTTTTAAATTGGGCTTTCAATTCATGAGATATTTTAATCTATTCAATTTATTATTGTAGCTAAAGGCAACATTGTAAACTACTGAGCCCGCAAGGGGACATGGGGGATTTTTTTTTCTTTTTGCATTCCCTCGCAAAAGTCGTTATACTCTGTTGTGCCTGCTGGTTTGTTAAAAAACTTACATGTTCACCATTAGCAAGTTAGCCTACTGCTTTAATTCAGCTTCAGAATGAATACATCACACAGCCACGCATGGAAGTATGTCATATGCTGATATTTGAATACAGTGCAGCCACGCAACATCAATGTCAATTTCACGAACTTGTGGCGAGACATCCTGTTTTGGTATCTGGATATTTCAAGAAAAATGTCTGAATAAATTAAGTTCATATACAAATCAAAGTTTTGCATGGGAACGAAAAACAATATTGCAAGGTAACGCAAAAGTATTGCGAGGGAATGCAAAGGTCTTACACGGGAACGCAAAAGAGAAAAAATCCCCCCATGTCCCCTCGCGGGCTCCGTAGTAAACAAACACCATCAATGAGGACTAAGATTATAAACTGGTGACAACTTTACTAAAAGCTCCAAGTTTTAGCTCAAAATCTTAAAAACTGGCTTCTTCAAAGCCATTTTTTTGTGTTTTCTAAAGCTGATTAGTTTTGGCAGCCGTCTTGAATTGTGTTTACTCCAAGAGTGAGTGAGTTGTAGACGTACATTTGATGACTACCAGAGTTTCAATAATATCCGTGCAGTAGCTCTCAAAATGCAGAACAACTCCGCAAAACAGATTACACAACTCACCACAAACAAACCCTCTTCCCAACACCCTAGGGATGAAAAACAGCCTCAAACCTGAGTCAAAGCGAGGCCTCAGAGACTTAACACCAAAGCTGGGTGTTACGAGGCGCACGGATGATGTTATCCCCGCTGGAAGTGTTGCATCAACTGCCAGCTCCTCGCCGACTACGGCAGGCGAGCCGGGGCACGACATCGTCTGAGTGCTGCGTGCCCGGCTTGTCAACGAGGCCCGCTCGGCTCGGCTGCGTTCCCAACAACTATTATACAGCGCATTAATGAATGGGTCCCACTGTTGTTCCCTGAGTCATCCAGGACTGCGGCAGCGGCAACACCTGACACTCTAATGTATTCAAGCAGAGGAAGTGTGATGGTTTTCAGGCTTTTATCCACCGCTGCGTACTGTAGCCCACTCTGCTACTCAAACCTCACACTTTCAGTGATAGCACGGTTGTTATATCTCTGTTCTGACTCAGAGAAAATAAAGGTACATGGATCTTTTTTACACACAGACATTTTGAATATTGGCTTCACCCATATTTTCATACACCCACGCAGCTGTATCTGTTATTCTGCTGCATTTGCACTGCAGCAGGGTGCAGGAGCGTGTTCCTGTTCTAACCCTCAAATCCATCTTTTCCGTTTCCATTCATAAACGGTTCTCTTGTGAACTCTTGTGAGAAATGACCCCGATAATAAAAAATGTCTAAAACCAAACATTTTTTGTTGTTTTTACTCAACCTCAACCACACTTTATTTAACAAAATAGAAGCAGGTCAAATATCACAAAGCATATAAATGTAACTTTGAAACACAGCGTTTGAAAGTCATGACAAGTTCATCAGTGGACTGTGGCACAGTATCTCTCCACAGAATAAAGACAATCTACTGACAACACCCCTCCCCCTCCACTTCCATTGTAAATGCTCAAACAAGCTAGGGGATATTTGTGTGTGTGTGTGTGTGTGTGGGGGGGGTGGGGGGCAGGTGGATGAAACTGAAATAAAAAACATGAAAAAAATGGTGAGCATCACAGATCTGCTGAGATGTTAGCTGCTGTGTGGTCACATGTTTTATGACGGAGGAGGGTTGCACACACATGCAAACGGTCACGCCAGCTGCTCTACCCCTCCCCCAACCTGCTCGCATTTGTCCTCACAGAAAATGCACACGTGCCCAAAAAATAAATAAATAAATAAATAAAATAAAGCAAAGAAAAAGAGGTGGGAGGGGAGACGGTGATTCAGCACCATAGACTGCGCCAACCTGGCTACTGGGGAAATATACTGAACCAGGGGGAAAGGGATGGGAGTAAGTCTTTGCACAGTCATCACAACCAAATTAGCCAAATCTTCTCAAAACCATCCCTTTTATTAGTCTTCCTTTTGTTCCAATTTGCAAGCATTCAAACCTGGGAGTTCACATCAGAATTGAAAGAAAATCTGCATTTTAAAAAAATATCAGCAACACTTTCCTCACACTGTCTTAAATGGATAGTTTAAGTAGGGTTATGTAGCAATACTATAAACAATGTTTGCATTAGGAGATGTAGAAGTATAAATAGTATAGTATTATTTCTGACCTGATTGATGAGCTAATAGTTAATTTGAGTAAGACCAAAACCAAAGTGTAGCCTTAAAAACAACTCCAAGTTCATAAATCTCATATAACATATCAGGCAAATAACAGCTTTATAAACTTTTACATTTCTGTTTAAATTGATATATAACATTTTACAGTTTGTTCCTGCTGAAAGTGCTGCAGCTAGCTGCTAATGCCACATATTTGCATTTGTAAATATGCAAAAAAAAAAAAAAAGGCAGAGTAACGCAAAACTGACAGGTCATGAGATTTTTTAATGTATGAGTTGTCAAATATAAAATTACATTGAAATTGTTTTAAAAAGGCAGTGATTCACTATGGTCTTAGCCCTGATCAGACTAGCCATTAGCTCATCAGTCCAGTCAGAAATGAATGGTTCATAAGCTTTACCACAGAACTCCACTCTAAAATATCTGAATTATCCCATTATGAATTTGAAGATAAAAAGAGGGGAAACTATTTTTGAAGTGTTTCTCTAAAACAAGCAGCAGACACCCCCCTCCCTCCCCTCCCTCACAGCTAGACAGCTGACTTCTGCAAAAAACAGCTATTCAGTCATGGCGTTGTTTACAAAAGTTCACTGCAGACAAACAAACAAATGGTTAAGGGAAGAACCAAAAACATGCAACCCACAGAAAATGTAGCTCAAGTTTCCAAAATGCTAAGTAAAAAAAAAAAAAAAAAAGAAAAGAAAAGACAAAAAAGGCATCTTACATTAACTGAATGTGTCTGATTAGGGCCAAATCTCTCCAGCCCCTTCTTTTCTTTTCTACGGCCCTGCTTCCAGCACATTTCCCAGCAAATACAGTGCGGTTTGTATTTGGACAGGATTAGATGGCTTTACAAAAGCTCACAATATGATGAAAGTGAATCATAGCCATAAGCTTCTTTTGTGTGGAGGAATACTTTTAAAAAAGAGGCTCTATTCTACATCAGACTACATGTAGATCAAATAGGAAATGCTTCTTTGCAAAAATAAGATGGTAAAAAGAAGAATATGCGACTCATATAAAGAGTTTGTCAAGTTTCCATAAATCTAAGTTTGAAAAAGGCATCTTGCATTTTTGTCTCAGAAGGGCCGTCCTCCTCAACACCCCCCCCCCCCCCCCAATTATGGCCCTGCTTTTAAAAGCTATCTACAACAGCAAAATCAAAGGTTTTACCATCCTATTTTTGAAAAATCTCACTTTCCATTATATATATATATATAATTTATTTTTTCCTCCTCTCACTAAAAGCAGGCTATGTTCATCGACACGCAAGAAAAAACCCACTGGACTGTTGTTGTAGCTACATGAACTTTTGCAGCAGAAGCATCTGAGTGCCGGAAACCGGTCATGCTCATCTGCCATGTCTGGAAAAAAAAATAAAAATAAAAAAGTCAACAATTGGCACACCATTTAAAAAGAACAACAGGTTTTGTTTTTTGTTTTCCTCTTTTTTGTTGTTTTGTACATTCATAAAGGAGATGATGACTCTCGGAGATGTAGGTTTCAAATCTGCAACCACCTAAGTATAAATAACCGCATTAATAATAATTGACAAAACCCAACGTAAATTAAAAAAAAGAAAGAAAAGAAAGGAAACATGCACTGACAGCTTCACTTCCGCTCCAGTCAATTTGATTATTTTTTAAACCCCTTTCAAAACAACAAATACAAATCCTAACCGCAGGTTCACAAAAAATAGAGAAATGGCACTTTTTGTATATATAATTCTTAATATCTATATATATATATATTGTGGTCATATTGATAGAACATGAAAAGTTTGCCTCTTTGTTGGTGGTTATGGTTCCTCGCCGTCATGTGTGTCTGAAACCATGCGGATTATCATCATCATCATGCATTTTTTATGATACATCAGTCCAGAGTATTTACATGTACATTCATGCGTTCGTGCACCATTCCCCTGATTGTTCTCACACGCACACACACACACACGCACACACTCAGTCTCTTGGTTCTCCTCCTTTCTTTTTAATATATTCTGTCTCAGAGATCTCGACTGCGGCAGAAAGGAGGAGGCTGGAGGAAGGAAGGGAGGGTGGAGATATATTACAGATTGGAGGCTTTAAATAAGTTTGTGTTCACACTTCAGTTTGAGTTTGTAATCCAGTGTTTTGGGGGATGGGGGTCTGTTTTCACGCATCATTTGTGACTGAGAGGTGCGTGCTGCAGTCGAAGCCTCTGTGCGCACCCCCATCAGCGTGATAGGGCCCACTGTGCCAGTAGGACGAGTCGCACACTGTCTGCAAGGAGTTGATCTCCGACGCAGAGGAGTTCCCCTCCCTCCGCTTGGAGCGCTTCCGGTTGCGCAGGATGAACACGAGCATCCCCACCACCGTGAAGGCCGACGTGACGAAGACCAGCAGCAGGCCTGGGACGAGCACGGAGATGGACACCCGGTTGGGCTCCAGGTAGGAGTTCGAACGCGTGCCGCCCGAGTCCTGGGCGAACGTGGCGTTCTTGGACGGCGAGGTCGGAGGTGCATGCTCATACAGCCTGGAGCACATGAGGTCGTTCCGGACGTGGCGGAAGTCCCGCTTCCAGAACTCCTCGGGAGTCTCGCACTTGAGGTCGCTAACGATCACGTCGGCCCCCAGCTTCTCCGTCCACTGCTTGAAGGGCACGATGTTGCACGAGCAATCCCACGGGTTCCCGTGCAGGTCAATCTGGATGATTGAGCTGAGCTGGTCCAACACYCCAGCCACTGGCAGGTAGGGGAAATAATTATTATGCAGGCTGATTTTGGACAAAGAAATCCCAAGAAAAGCATCCGTGGGTAAAGACTTGAGCAGGTTGTTGTTGAGAAACAGAACCCTCAGGTTGGGCATGGGGCTGAAAGCTCCTGCCACCACCAGCTGGATGTCGTTGTATTCCAAACTGAGGTATTCCAGATTCACCAGGCCCACAAACATCTCAGCCACCAGAGTATCCAGGTAGTTCTTATCCAAGTAGAGCCATCTGAGCTCGCTCTGGTTCTGGAATGTGCCATTGTCGATCACCTTGATGTTGTTCCCCCCCAGATCCAGCAGGTTGAGGCTGCCATAGCCCAGCAGCTGGTTTTTCTTCACCGCGTGGATGTTGTTGTCCCTCATGTTGAGCTCGTGGGCAGACAGAGGTTTGGGTTTGAGACCGGCCAGGCTCTCCATCTTTTTGCCCTCACAGTTGACCCCCAGCCCCTGCCTGGAGCCCACCAGCTTGCAACTGCATGGCTGGGGGCACGTCAGGTTGTGCAGCTGCTCCCCATCGCCGTTCACGCCCGTCACCACTGGAGTGGGCTTTGTTTTCAGCTGCCAGTTCTCACGAGACTTGGAGTGGCTTTTGGGGCCACGAGGTGTGGGGGCGTCTCTGAAAGGCGTGGGGCGAGGCTGGCCCTTCTGAGCGGTCTCCTCCTGTGTGGGAGGGGCCACCAGACTGGTGTCAAGGCCCCCACTCTGTGAGGGGCACAGCTCCGCCTCTGACGTCTCATTCAGGTCGCTGCCCTGCAGCCGGGTGGGGGCCTCGCAGACCACCCTGCCGATGAGTGCATTGCGCGGTATATTCTCCAGCCATTCTTTCAGTGACACCAGCTCACAGTTACAGTCCCACGGGTTGTCCTCCAGCAAGACCTCCGCTATGCCCGGTATTTGCTCCAGTATCCCCTCATAAGGCAGCGTTTTGATCCGGTTCCCCCTCAGGTCGAGGTGCGTGATGGGCACGTGCTGGAACACATTGAGGGGCAGAGCGCTGATAAGGTTGTCGTTCAGTATCAACACCTCCAGCTTGTTCAGGTCCCTGAACACGACCGGGTCTATGTCCCTCAGCAGGTTAAAGTCTGCTTGGAGGTACTCCAGATCATCTAAGCCCAGGAACGTGCTCTTCTTAAATGACCTGATCTTGTTGTTGTTGATGTGCAGCCGTTTGACCAGCTGCAGTCCCAGGAAGGCTCCGGGCACGATGTCGTGCAGGCCGTTGTTCTCCAGGTGCAGGCTCACMGCATTGTAGAAGTTGGCAAACTCATTGGGGAAGAGCCTGGAGAGCGAATTGCCGTGCAGGAGAAGGTGGTAGAACTGCGAGCTGGGACCCGCGAGTTGCCGCAGCGTGCTGAAGCCCCTCTTCTCACAGTCGATGTGCAGGTCGCCCTCCACGTCCCCGCACGAGCAGACCCGCTCCTTGCACACGTCCCTCGTAACATTTCCGCTGGCAACACAAAGAGCCGCATTCAGCAGGACGATCCAGAGCAGCATTTTCTTTCAGGGTCCCTCTCGCAACAAGCAATTCATTCCCCGCGTTCAAGACATGCGAGCCGCGAAGCTGTCTGCATCAGTGAGGAGGGGAAAAAAACAAACATTTAGGGAAGATTTAGAACAAATCCGTGCCTCAGACTTCCAGTTTCAGTCTCGGTTTGTCTCACTGAATCCTCAAATGTTGCAGATAAGAAGAAAAAGCAGCCATCCTTTGATTTTCTGTCACTTCACACTGACCTTGGTGAGGTTTAGAGGGGGGGGACAGAGCGGCTGCCGTCTTCGGGAGTCGTGCGTGGCGCTGCGGCGTCGGGAGCTGTCCCCTCTCCCCTGGTGCTGCTGCTGCTGCTGGGGGGCTTCACAGGCAATCCAAAACACCCGCATATCCTCCCCCCTCCTCCTCCTTCCGCGTCTGTTTGCGCCGTTTCGCCTCTTTGAAATTGAGAAAAGAACAAGAAGAAGAAGGAAAAAAAGAGATCTTTTTTCCTTGCACGAGAAATCACAATAAATGGATCTCGGAGGCTGCGTTCATCCTTCGGTCTGAGAAAGATCTGACACCCTCTGCTGAGCTGTAATGGCCAAGAGAAAAAAAAAAAACAGTAAAAAAAATCCGTCGACTGACTGAGGGAATGCTGAGAGGAGACGGGGCAGAATCAATCCACACACACACACACACACACACAAACACACACAAACACACACAAACACACACACACACACAGAAAGAGGAGAGATTTCTTCTTTTTTTTTCTTCCCAGAAAATAAAGCAAATCCTCTTGTTTCAGTTTTGTCCACAGCGTATCCAGCTGCGAGGTAAAAGCTCCATGATGACAAAAACCAGCCGAGGTTTTGGATCGTGATCAGTTCACTGACTTTGCCCCCCCTCCTTCTTTGCCTGTTCTCTCCAAACTGGGGAGGGAGAGAGAGGGGGAGGAGAGGCTCTCTCTGCTCTGAAAACACTGTTGAATGCGGCAAAAAAATATATATATAAAAAATAACTCTTCTCCTCCACAGACCAGCTTCAGTCCGACTTTAAAAGAAGAAGAAAAAATAAACTATACAATAACAGATGCGTCAGTGTGGCTCCCCTGTACGCGCATGTGTGTGTGTGTGTCTGACGTTTTTTATTCACTTCTATTTAAATAAAAATATGAGCAACTGTGCAGAAAAAAGGAGAGAGAGAGAGAGAGAGAGAGAGAGAGAGAGAGAGAGAGAG
>NW_013952485.1:274417-275940 GCF_001266775.1 Austrofundulus limnaeus | reverse complement strand
TGCGCTGTTGTAAACTGTTGGGTTGTCAATAAAGTGGAGATAAATACATAAATAAGATTAAATTAAAGTCCTAGCATTCCTTAAAGG
Organism: Austrofundulus limnaeus; assembly: GCF_001266775.1. NCBI lineage: Eukaryota > Metazoa > Chordata > Actinopteri > Cyprinodontiformes > Rivulidae > Austrofundulus > Austrofundulus limnaeus. The sequence goes on along the minus strand of NW_013952485.1, from coordinate 275,853 downwards.
ATTCAAATCACCTTTCTCGACAGACTTTGAATTCAAGATGACAGCCAAATCTATGCATAAGAGCTTAGAGTATGTGTTTAAGATGACTCTCAGCTACCACCGCCCCAAATTTCAGCTCAGTATCCCTAAAATCATCCGAGTTTGGGTCCTTGATGTGTTGGTTAAATGTTGATTAGCTGTGGCAGCCATCTTGAATTGGAGTGACTCCAAAAGTGAATCAGTTTTTAGAAACAAAACAAATGATTACTTTCTGATAGTTTCAATCTATGTGCTGATTCTGGTGATATTTTGCTAATAGACAAYCATTGTTGATGTCAATGCTTAAATCAGAAGTTTTTAGGCAAAGACTCTTTACCAACAAGTAGCGCTTGGACTAATTGTTGTGGATGACTCTCAGCTACTAACATACCTAATTTTAGCTCATTATCTGTAAAACTGACTGAGCTACAGTCATTTCTGTGTAGTTTAAGGTAAGTTAAATGCGGCAGCCATTTTGAATTGGGATCACGCTAAAATGTTATCTGCTGTAGATGCACACAGATAACAAAATAAGGTACCACTTTACAATAAAACTCCCTTTATAAATGGTTTATAGATAAGTTATTAATTCATCTACAAACCCTTTATAAGTCATTAATAAGTGTTTATTATGCATTAATAAAGGACGAGAAAGAAACAAAACTGTCCGGTTTCTTGTCAAATAGTGAGCCAAATCTGTTCAGAGACATGTCATCTAAAAGGTGCTATATTAAACATTTCACACTAMGTASCTTATGGGCACAATTATGATTTGGAAACATATTTAAGCAATTATTGGTACTGTATTACTTTATTATAAAAATCTACAACTAATGAAGGGAGCCTTATTGTACACTATTTATTAATGACTAATAAACATTTATAAATGTCAGTAGGGAGCCTTATTTTAAAGTGTAAAACAGTACACTATTTATTAATGACTAATAAACATTTYTAAATGCCATAAGGGAGCCTTATTGTAAAGTGTAAAACAGTACACTATTTATTAATGACTAATAAATATTTATACATTTTTATTAGACATTAATAAATAGAGTACTGTTTTACACTTTACAATAAGGCTCCCTACTGACATTTATAAATGTTTATTAGTCATTAATAAATAGTGTACAATAAGGCTCCCTTTATTAGTTGTAGATATTTATAATAAAGTAATACAGTACTAATAATTGCTTAAATATGTGTTTCCAAATCATAATTGTGCCCATAAGGTACCTAGTGTGAAATGTTTAATAAAGCACTTTTTGGATGACATGTCTGTGAACACCTCTCCTTGGGCTGCTACCTTATCGTGGTGGAGGGGTTTGAGTGTCCCAATGATCCTAGGAGCTATGCTGTCTGGGGCTTTATGCCCCTGGTAGGGTCACCCATGGCAGACAGGTCCTAGGTGAGGAACC
>NW_013952485.1:265737-268611 GCF_001266775.1 Austrofundulus limnaeus | reverse complement strand
GACCTATACAATTTTTTTTCCTTTGATTTTTTTACCTGGATTACTGAGATGCATCAGGACAAAGGTTGTAATAGATTTTGATATTTGGTTTATGTTATTGTAAATATGCATAAGTTTAAATACTCTAAAGTGATTGAGCATTTATGTGTTTCTGTAGTTTATTTTCACACTTTCACAGCATTTGGGATTTTGGGGTTAATTATTTTGATTGCACACATTTAGTTAACATTCCTCATCTTGRCATTGGCAATTTAACTTTTGTTTTTTTGAGTTGCCCATTCCTTTGGGGGAGAAGCTYCTGAAGTTGCCCTGCCACTCATTGTAAGCAGCCCCAGCTGCAACAGATCCAGAGATTGTGGCCTCATTAGGTCACACCATGTTACATGTCAGCAGAGGGACAAGTTCAACCCTTTGTTAAATTATTTTTCTTAGATCACTATTTAGTATTAAGTTGATCAGTTTTCTTGCTAACGCTATTCATAATTTAGTCTAATTGTTGTTGTTGTTGTTTTCTCCCCCTTAATGTGTCAGATTGATGAAATCACTCAGTTTGTGAATGGGTGAATGATTGAAGTGTAAAGCACTTTGGACTCCGCAGGGTCTTGATAAAYCGCTAAATAAGTTTTCCTCTTACCATAAGTTCTCCTCTCATCTTAATCAGGAGCATTTCTGAAACAARTTATGTCTCAAAACTTTCACAGTGATTGAATCAAACGCTCTTTCATGAACTTCACACCCTTTTGATTTTTGTGTTAGATGGTTATACTGTCAGAAATATTACAAGGATCTACTGGAGGTGCTACAGCTAGCTGTTTCTCTCACTATTTGTGTGAACAACTAATAATAATAATAAAAAAACAGCTACATTGAAACAGTGTAAAGGTTTGTAAATATTTTTTGCTGAAATGGCTATAAAATGTTTGAGCTTTGAGTTTGTTTTTAGGTTCCACTGTAATCTCTGCCCATCTCAGACTAGCCATAAGCTCATCAGTGGAGTCAGAAAACACTTTCAACTCTACATCTTTGAACTGAGCTTCTTCAAATTCTAAACATCCTGTGCATACAAAGTAAAACTCTGGCTTTGGTAACTGTGTGAACCTGAACATGGAGCTAAACACTGAACACATTTCTTCTCTTTAAAGTCAGTTTATATTTGAGATTTATTCTGGTACAAGCAATAAATTCAGAATTTTACTTTTTTACATGCACCTAAAATGTGCAGTTTTACTCCAGTACAGTAGTTGGAACTACTATACAAACACRCCAAGTGGCTTTTGGTGTTCCTGCTTTGTTTGTACCTGTTCCTTTTTTTAGTTTTAGTTTTAGTTTTAGAAACAAATCTGCTTCCTGACTTGTCCTGCTGTGATTTCATTTCTACAAAGCTCTCCCATCAATTCTGGTGAGCATTGTTTATGTTACCATAGTGGCCTTTTGTTAACGTAGCAGTTATTCTGGAGCAATTTGATAGATGATTCATCTCTGATGCCTCTTGATTTTTAGACTTTTTTATCTTTTGGAGATGTCCATATTTTAAAAAGAGGGTGGAGCCTAAGCTCAAGGTTTGGATGATGATTGGGCAAAGCTGTATTTCTTTGAACCAAAAGCAAACTCATCTGAGTAATGTTTGGAATAAACTAAATGACTTTAATTAAGTTTCATTTCCAGCCAATCAATGGTTTAGGATATATTTTACTGACAGTGTTGACACTAGAGATGTACTAATTTTGCTGTTTTAAAACAAATGCATCCTCAAAAAAGGAAGAAAAAACTTCTGCACTGAGGACACGCACTGCTGCTAACGTTTCATTAAGAAAAGTAGCCTTTTGCTCTTCTAAAAATTGTAGAGCATTATCTAATTATCATCTTCGGTCATTTCACTGTAAATCTCATTCAGGCTGTAAGAAATAAAAACAAAGGAGAGACAAAAAAATAGTGAAAATTTCCCCAAATAATATTTAGAACTACAAGTGAACTTAATAACAATTATTCATGACTTTATTTATTTGCCTAGAAACATATGATCATCTCATTTATTTTTCCTAGWTTCATTACAAAATGTATATCAAATTTAAGCGTTGAAGTTATCTTTAGGCACTGAGGACAGATTAGCCAGAACATTATAATGTAGAACAGTGCTTCTTTACTACAATAAAGTTTATATGATTTTTTTTCTTTCATAGTTCCTGACAGATGAGCAAACAAACAAATCATTGTTATGTGGGGTGTAATTGCTCTACATTAATTCCTCCATCTTTATCCAAGCTTGGAACTGGCAACGTCTTTAAGAGATACTCAAACAGAGCTATTTGGGTTGTTTTATTTTGTTTTTGTTGTATTTTATRCTTTCTTCTTCTTCTTGGAACCAACAAATTACTGGAAAATGTTTTTACTTTGTAAAGATGTTTTCAGCTTGACAACGTTACAAATATAAATGGACCATAAAGAGACAAAACAGGGGTGGGTGGGGGGGGGGACTTTCCAGGTGAAAGTGAAGTTTGTTTCTTCTCTTCCCCTCTCGGGTTTACCCGCTGCTCGCTGAGTGTCTACTTAATGACTGGAGCAGCCTACAAGTCTCCAAACACACCAGAAAAACTAGCTACATTTGACTCTAGTTGGTTAAAAAAAGGCACTAGAAGAATCTGAAAACTTGCTAAATCTAGCGAGAAAGTCGCTTGATAAAACAGACCCCGGCACAGACKACATGCTTGTTTACGCATTTTGTGCAGATAATTTCTCGGAAATGACCTTTTAAAAACTGAGGGAAAAAAATCTATATTTTTTTTAATTTTCAGTTTCCAGTTTGAGCTAGCCTGGTAAAAAACCTTGTTCTTTGCTTTGCTTTGCAAATATACATACAGTACATACATACATACA
>NW_013952485.1:262686-265602 GCF_001266775.1 Austrofundulus limnaeus | reverse complement strand
GTGTGTGTGTGTGTGTGTGTGTGTGTGTGTGTGTGTGTGTGTGTGTGTGTGTAAGTTAAAAATAATTGGATCTGATTTATCCAACTGCAAATGTTTGGTTGTGACGTATGCAAATGTTGCAAGTATGTTTTTTTAATAAAGTGTGCCAATAGCAAACTTAGTCAATCTTATCATAAATTTGAGTAGTTATCAGAAGATTTAAGTAAGTCTCAGTGTGAGGGGTTAAAAAGTACACAGAATCACAGACTGAATTTGATTTGCACCGTATATTTGAATTTTGTGCAACAATCCCCCACAAAAAAAATCACTATACAAACAGTGAATGGCCATTCAATTTGATAAATATATACAGTGAAATATTATACAACAGAAAAACAATCAGGTTCATTATTCTCTTTCTCTGTGCTAATTATTAATTCACATTTTTTTCCACACTCAAAGTTTTAGTGTTCAAAACACAGTCCCCGATAAATGTTGTCCTGGAAGGCTAAAGTCAATGGTTCAGGCTGACCAAACGATGCTTTGAATGTCTTGGTGAGCCATTTAACAGGAACTTAAAAGATCTGCAGCAGTCCAAAATCAAGGTGAGAAAAAAAAACAGAGTTCATCTGGCTGCAGGAGCCTCTGACCAACCCGGACAAAACAGATGAATTCCTTGAGAATGAATGATCTGAAACCTTAAAAGYAAAAAAGATTTTTAATCGAGGTTCTATGCCTTTTTCTGTAGCTCGTCATCATTTTTAGACCAATTCCATTTTGAAGGTAAATACAAAGTCCGTTCGCCTCGTAGGTAGGTCTTTTCATAGTTGGCGCCTGTAGCAACCCCTCTCCAAACTTCCCTGTGGTCCTATCGACATGTTTGCTTCACCGGTAATATAGCCACTGATTGGTTCTTTATGGTCACATGTCCATATGATGGTATGCTTTTGAGAAAGAATAGTAACGTGAGAGGAAATGCATGAAGTGCATACTAAGAGAGAGAGAGAAAATTAGTTTTCTACCCGGGTTACATAGAACACCAGCTTAACAGTGTAAGACGCTAAGCTAAGAAGCTAACCGGAAATTGTGTGCGCAGTAAACAACCATCCTCTACTGAGAACGAGAAGTACCGAGCTGAACAAGATGGCTATAAATGAGTGCTGCAGGCTTTGTGAGACAAATTTCATTTAATTCGGAAGCCTTGTCAACACAGACTGGCTTCATTCACTTCCTCTGCTGCCATTGCTAAACTACAGGCTGAATAAATGGTGCATAAAATTGACGTTGTCGTTCACAACTCCTCCCTCAGTTCACTGTGTAGAAAGGGAAGGTCCAGGCCACGTGTGAGCTAATCAAGGTGAAAATCGTCCAATGGCAGTTTCAGGCCAATCGCTGAGGGCACCCCTAGTTTACACCAATGCTGTCACGTTTTCTTGCTCAGAGAGAGAGAGAGAGGCAGGTTCAGGGAGAAGACAACATACAACAGGTGAAGCTGAATGTGGTAACTATGACACATACATGTTAGCACTTCAATGAAACTCAGTTTACTACTGACCAGGCCTATAGCTAGAATTTTGAGTGAAGTTTAGTGTTAAAATGTTAAAATATATTAACCGCAATATAGAAATGAATCTGACAGCCTAGAACATTTACTCATTACTACACATTTTTGATACAGCATTTTACTTTTTTCTGTCCAATCAATGGGAGCTAATTATTGTTCAAACTGTCACTCTGAACGTGATGCTCAGCTATAATTTTCAGAAAAGTCAAAATAAGGTGTGGAAAAATGGTTTAGGTGTGCAATACAGAAGAAAAAAGAAAAGGAAAAGTATTTACATATCAGTACACACAATGATGGACTTAAAGGCAGATTTTTCTGTGTGACTTTTGTGAAAGAATATTATACCTTTTTCACAGTCAGATGGGGAGTGAATACAGGCTACATGAGATACAAACTTTTTTTCTGCACTTTAAGGACTGCAATTTCCTTTTATGTTTCTTTAACGTTAACAAGTGTTAGTGTTTCCTCTTCTCACCAGTTAAATTTCCTCTTTGAACCTATAGCTGCAGTCACTGCATAATGAAATTTAGCTTTTAAGTCCGTTATCCACCTGTTTCTAACTTATCAACAAACAAATGGTGGAACAAAGAGGCAACTTCTGGCCTTTAATTTCATGCACGAAGATACTGAATTATTTTAGATTTTTTTCATAAAAACAAACAAAAAAAAAACAACATTATTGTGTTGAATTTAAGCTTTTTCTTAAGATTTTCACAGTTTTATTTTGACATTTCTCTAAGAATATTTTTGAAATTTTCCATTTCCTGCTTTGTATTGTTCGTTATCCTGCTGGTGTTGAACCAAACACCATGATGCTGATGTTGTTATCGATGAACAGGAGCCACACTTGTGACTTGTGTTTGAGATAATTATAGAGCTCAAAGGAATCTCACATTCCAGATGGTCCTGAAACCATCAATAGCATTCAATCAAGCTGCGATTTTGAGCCCAAAAATTGTCTGCAATTTCCTGCTTTTACTCCGCCGCTCTCATCAGCTGGATGCATCCTAAGCAGCCACTGTTGTAATCACCTGTGACCGTGAGGTTGGTGTTTAAAAAAAAGATCAAATCAACCTGTGAGGTGATTTGTCACAGATAATCTCTCTTTTTTTGTGTATGATAGATGAGCAAATAAAAAAAATTAAAATAAAAAAAAAGTGCTGTCAAGGGATGTGTCGGTCCTGTTCTACTCCGCTGTAGGAAATGTCAGTGCAGACAAGATGTCAGATCTGAGATAATAAAAGATAAAGCTGGACTTTTTTTTTTYATTTCCTTTAGTTTTTCCTCAAAAGAAACATTTTTTTAAGAATACAGACCAAAACGGCACGATTTGTTCTTTAAAAAATGCTACATATTTTCAAAAACTTAATTTC
>NW_013952485.1:252093-262550 GCF_001266775.1 Austrofundulus limnaeus | reverse complement strand
TATATATATATATACAAATCACTGATTTGGCACAGAAATAAACATTTCAGTTAGATAAATTTTGGTAAAACATCTTGTCACCTGGCAGGGAGGCTATTTGTCCCTGAGGTGCTGATTTCCGTCTTTTATTGTCTTTATTGGGGAAGCAAACAAATCGGTTCCCTCCAGAAGCTCGTCATTGTTTGGGTGAAGCCTTTGCTCCCAGGGTTTAGAAAACTGGAGGTTTTTAAGTGTTAAATGCTCTGCGGGGTAATTACCAAAAGGTCAGGGGCTGCATTAAGCCTGTTTCCACATCTGAATGTTGGCTCGATGTCTGCAGGCAGCATTCAGAAAAGGAGCGGGGCTGTTTGTGGGTCTGCAGTAAGCCACTGGAAAATAAAATATGTTTTTTTTTTTTTTTACTGTGGCAGCCTTCAGGTAAATGTTTGTCTCCTTTTAATCTCTTTGAATTGAAATTGGTGGAATTGAATTTGAATTGAAATTGGTGGAATGCTTATCACCTGCTGCCTTTCATACCAGWRAATTGTACAACTAATTCAACTAAAAGCAAAGAATAAGAAAATTTTAATGGAAAAAAAAACAATACAATCAAATCAAAATCCAACAGGTAATGAAAGTCAAAAATGAGTTATAAAATTTAAGAGCAGCTAAGGAAAATGACTGTGTAAAAGCAATTTGTTTCACCTGGAGAATGGGCAGGTATGTAAGGGTGTAGCAGCTGAGAAAGATGAGGAACAAGGCCTTTTAAAGATTGACAGTTGTGATGAGGTTCAATACCACCAAATCGTTTTGATTTTTCTTGGTAAAATACACTCTTGATTCAGTCATTGAATTACCTCTTCCAAGTCCTCCAAAGAACTGATAATTACCCATTCATTCAAAGCAAGTATGCTGGAGCAGAGAAACAAGTAAAACATGCAGGGCTTACAGCCCTCTAGGACCAGAATTCCCCACCCCTGTTCTAGCCTCTCATCAAGGCAATCAGACAAAGCATCATTTTTCTTCAGAGACAAATAAATCTGATCCGAATTGTCCACATATCACTGGGAAGAAATCACTAGTTTCTTAGAAAACGACCAAGTGGGAGCAAGTAAATGGAAAAAAAAGAGTACCGAGAATTGAGCCCTGAGGAACTTTACATGCGGTGGGGGGTGGGGGGCAGGGTCTAAAATCAGAGGCTGACACATAATATTGGAAATGCCAAATAAAACCTGAACCACTCTAGTGCTACACTCCTAATACCTACCCTGTGACTTGAGTCTTGGTTGTAGACGTGCATTAGAGATGGGACAAATGGGTTTTTGAAAGGATCCAGATCTTGATTAGCTGTTTGTTTCATAGAGCCATACAAAAGAGCTGTTTGATTTTGAATGAGTTATGTCATCATGTAGGAAGATACGTCCTCACGTCATGTGGGCAAAACCATGTTTTTTTTTTATTTTCCAGCGTGTCCCACTTCCCTTTTCCTCCCTTTGAGTTGCTCTAACCCACCTCTCTGCCTAATTTCTGTGAAAAAGCAAAGGAGGAACGATTGTCTTTGTGGCTAAGGAGGCAAAAAATAAAGATATTATGATGAGTTAAAAAAATATAACTACGAATGGCTGTTTACTGTCAAAAACTCAGTTCCTTGTTTGTTTTAAGGAGTTGTTCTTGGATTGTTTGCAAACTTCTTGAGTTTCATTAAAATTGATCCAATGGTTCGTAAGATAATTTGTTGACAAACTGGCTAAAACATTATAAGCTAAGAGTTAGGTTTTACCCCTCAGGTAAAAGTTTCTTTTTCTTGAATCTTTTTTGTTGTTGTGCAGCGATGATCCTACAGACGTGTCACACGCGGGGAAAAAAAACTGGTTGGAGTTCAGACTGAAGGTCAGCACAGCTGCTGGCAGAGGCCGTAGCTCTCCCGACGTATCGGACGGTGACTCTGTTCAGGGAATCAGCACAATATTTGACTGTTAATCCATCCACATCAGTCCACTTGCTGTGGCCTCACCAGTCATCATCAACATCCAGGTAACCTTCAGAAAACCAAACAGGAGTTCAAACAGTCAAATCTAAACAATGATTCTTGTGAACATCTGGTTCAAACAACGTGACAGAACGCTGCCCTGCAGGTAAAAAGTTTGATTATTGTTGTGAGTGGGTTGTGTCACATTCTGTAATCATAAAGTGTTTTAAACACAGGAAATATTTCTTTACAAAGATTCAAAAGGATGTAAGTAACGCTTTAAAACACAACTCTTAAGTTTTCATATTATCATGATGGTGAGAAAACCATATTTATACACCATCTGATTTTTTTTTTTTTTTTTCATTTTTAGCTTGAAGTTCTAGGGTAAAATAGGGTAGGTATCAGGGCTGGAGCCCATGTTTAAAGAGATGGTTCAGACATTCTTAAGCAGAGTTCTGTTGAACGAGTAATATCTTACCTGCTGTAGACAGCTCTTTTAACAGTAGCTAACAGAGTCGAGACCAACATATCTTGCTAACACTGTTTTATAAACCATGTCAACACAGATAGTTTTAGATTTCATAGTTGTTTCAACAGAAGTGGCATTGCTGCACTAGAAGTGCTACAGCTAGCTGCTGCTTGAAAATAACCTTAAAACATGATGTAAATGACTGCACATTTTGAAATATACAGTGGTGGAGTTATAAACATGCATCTGCATGAACTGCTATGAAATTATTGGGATTGCAGTCATTTTAAAGTCACAGCAAACCCACATTTATACTAGACATTAGCTCCTCCATTCAATCCGAATTTAATTCCATTTTGTCAAACTGAGGTTTGGTTCAGTTTAGGCATTGATGCCTCTCTGAAGAGGTTTTCAGGGCATGTCCAACTTGGAAGAGGACCCAGGGTGGTTTGAGAACTTGCTGGTTGGATTTTTGCATCCTCTCTGGCCTAGATGCACCTTAAAACCCCTAGGAGGTGCTGGAGKGTATCACTGAGGAGATCTAGGTTTKTCTCCTGGGGTCAGATTTATAAAACTGGCGTACGCACAACATGAGCCCAGAAACTTTTCACACAAAGGTTGTGATTTATAAAATCCAAACTTGAVGTGAAAATGTGCGGTGCCTCACGCCAGCTCTGACCCATGCGAGCGCTCATTATGGAGACGTGAAACTGCGACACAGATGGTGAAGTGAGGAATTAGAGCCACACTGTGTAATGATCACTGTCAGATATTTAATTTACCTTCATCAGACTGATTTTTTATTCAGCTTTATCATCAGCTTTCTTAACAGTAATATTTATGCTTCTGCTGCTGAGCCATGAGGACCTTTGAAATAAAAAAAAACAACTTTAATCTTAAATATAAGTTCCCGTGCGCAACTTCCTTCATCTGCTTCCTCCTCAGATGACCCTGACCCACAGACCCCTCCCTGACCCACAGACCCCTCCCTGACCCACAGACCCCTCCCTGACCCACAGACCCCTCCCTGACCCACAGCATTTCAACAGCAGGACAGCGAAAGTCACGCTTTGGATACACGCGCAGGGCGCATCCACCTCGCCAGTGTGAATGTTATAAAATTTCACATTTGAAGGCCATATTTGTCACACGCGCGCGGGGGAGGAATGCGTGCGTGCGTGCGTGCGTGTGTGTGTGTGTGCGCGGGGCGGGGGTGTCTGCCGCGGATAACAGAGCAGGCAGGAGGGGGTGAGGACGAGGAGAAGAGCGGTGGACTTATTTCTAATTTTATCTGACTTATTTAATTTTATTTTTATTGTTTTTATRGTCCTGCAAGCTGAGATTTTTTTTTATAAAAATCGTTAGATTACTCTAAAGCAAAATGAGGGAAAATCTGTGTGAATTACAGACAATCTGTTCACGTGAGCAGCTGTCAGTCAGCACCTGTCATCCTCTAGACACACGAAGGAGTGAGTGTCTGAGCCAATCACTTTTGTTGGCATTGATCAGCTGACTGATTTAAATACATCTTAACATTCATGAGGTACTTTACATTGACTGTTTATGGTTGAGTGTGGGCGTGTAGAGGGTAGAACCTGAGGCGGGACCTCGTGCGCAAACTCTGACGTGCGGCTGTGATTTATAAAGGAAAGATGCCCAGAAGCATGCGCACGCATGGTTTTATAAATATGAATTTTTTTTTGGCGTACYCCATTTACGTCCTTTGGTCGTACTTTCACTTTTAGTATGGTTTTCATGCAATCCTTTATAAATGAGACCCCTGGACTTGTTGCCTCTGCAACCCAGCAACAGATAATCATTGGAAAATGGACCAGATTGAGCTTGTTCAAAGATCTATTTACAACAGAAATAATGCAATAGTTGCCCAAATTTGCTTTTGCAAAACTCTACTTCAAAATGTCAGAATTGTTTTTTTTTTATTATTATTATACGACGCCAATCTGACTATGATCCCTTCCAAAGATAATTGCTATTTTTTCCTTCCCTTTAAACTAGTGCTACTGGTGTTTCATCCAAATTTAGAATTTTGATTTTCAGCATGTTTATAAAGATGGGGGAGGGGGGCATATTACTAAAGGGCAGAGTCCCCTTCAGACCAGCCCTGGATGTGCCTGTGTTGATCATAAAAATGTASTAATCAGTTAATTGTCAAAGATTAGCTTCACACTGCAGGAAAAAGTGACCCACATCTTTATTTTTCAAATGGAGTGTTTTTATCACAGTCTGAACATGATAAAACTAACTATTTTTTTCAAATTTGYCCCACATTTTTTTTATTTGTGGTCCTAAATTAGATCCATATCTGATGTTTTTCAAACAAAGTTCAGACTTCAGTCTGAACAGTTATGTCTCATTTCATCAGGCTTTWATGTCACTGAGGTAGAGTGATACAGATCAGTCCAGATGTTGTTACTGATACCAGTGCCATGCTGCTTAATACTCAGAACTCTGCATGTTACCGTCAGTCACTCCAGAAGTGATGTTCTGCACCAGAGTATACGAGAAGCAGGAAGATCAAATGTAAACATTAGACGAATTTAATTGGTTCTAATTGAACAACAATTTCAGAATGGCTGCTACACATTCTAATATGTTTGGCATCCATAATTACTTATGTAAACACAGCATGTTGTGTGTGACTGAAGCTTTATTAACCGTCAACACTTCAAACTCCTGAATAAGGCAAACGGGCAATAATGTTTTTCCCTGTCTGTATGTTAGCAAASCATCTCATTAACTACTTTGTGGATCTTAAAGGAGACATATCATGTGAAATCCACTTTTTTCATCCCTTAAATACTTTTTGTTGTGCACTTGGAGTCTCTAGGAGTGCAGAAAAGTTTAATTCAGTTTCTCCTGGCACTGTGTAGATATTTTCTATTCTGTTAGGGTCATTTTTTTACCTGTTCATTTTTCTCTAATCTCTCTTACATATTTTGGCAGGATGATGGCTCAGTGGTTYGCACCGACGCCCCACAGCAAGAAGGTCCTGGGTTCGATCCCTGCTTCAGACCTGGGGTCTTTCTGTGTGGAGTTTGCWTGTTCTCCTCGWGCTTGGTGGGTTTTCTCCGGGTACTCCGGTTTCTCCCATCCTCCAWAACGTACAACAGGTTMCCTTCAGGCCCAGACCTCCCTTGAAAAAGAGGTCTCTAACGGTAAATAAATAAATGTTGAATTTGCCGCGGAACTTCTAAACGAAGTCATGAACTTACCAGGAGCTTACCAATTTTGTAAATCTGTGGTTCTGTAGACAACCATGATAACTGGAAGTGAGACCTGGAGGGGTTGCAGAAGTAAAGTGCCTCTTTTGAACTAAAGAGACAGCACCAAAACYAGTTGCTCTCAGACACACCTCAAAACAGGTCTGGAAGAGGGGTTTGTGGAGCTACAATAAGGAGTAATTCAGACCAAAGCATTGCAGTTCCCTTTTATATAGACCCCACATGAAGAAAACCCAAAATTGTAATCACTTGATGTGCATTTACAGCTGAAMAAGTTCAAGATGGCCGCCACAGCCAATGACCGTAACAGAAGACATTTAATGTTAAAGCCTTATTTTTATATTCTATCTCTCTCTCTTACCTTCACCCTGTTTATATCTTCACACTGTAATTTTTTTTTTTTCTGGTCAGGATTACAAAAGATTTTTTTTCTTCAGGTTAAATTTTTTTTGATTTGGAAACGAGATAAAAACAAACAAAAAAAACAAACAAACAAACAAATGGCTGTTCTTTTAAAGCGATGAAGCCTCGGTCGGATGTCGTAGGATGCTGCAATTAAMGGCACCATGGCTTGTTACCATAGCAACCGCTTCATCTCTGCTGATTCAGTGTCTTTTTCTCTATTTTTTTATCCTCTCTGCTTTGACTTGGACGAGTCAGTGAGCAGCCCTGATCTCCTGATAATTGGCAAGAAATGGTATGAAAAGAGTCTCTCCTTGCTTACAGCGGCTCATCAGGGTAACACACGACATACAGAGATGTTTCTGATGCTTACCATAAAAATGCAAATGTTTAAAGATAAATAGGAAATTTATGTCAAAATGAAGTACAGCATGCAGCGCTTCATACGTTCCAGGGAAACAGGAATGTGAGGGCAAAAGGTTAGGATTCAAAACTCCTCCTCACAGAAGCTCAAATTGTGCTTTGTGCCAGCAATTAGACCACCCCCGGCTCAGGCTTATCCTGACCCAGAAGCCCAGCTTCAGAGAGGTAATCAGCCTGATTTTGTCCAGCAGGACTTTTGTTTTCCATCAGAGGCGTCAATGATCCCGATGTGGTCAGGGTCAGATGTCTTTCGAAGTAAACCTGATGCACATTCATGAATTATTAATGCTTGACCTGCAGGTCGAGGCACCGCTCAACGGCTGATTTATATCGGGCAATTTGAAAATTTTGGGATAAATAAGCCAGCGTTCCTTGAAGAAAATCTGTTAGCACTAAGACTATGTTTTGGGAATGTGTGTCAGCTACTACCACACAAAGTTTGAACTCAATATCTTGGAAAATAACTCATTTATTGCATTAGTTTTGTTTTGTTTTTTTGAGCTGATTAACTGCAGTGGCCATCATCACATATTTAGACGTCCTATTTTGCAAATGCTGCCTTCCTGAAATTTGGTATGCATGTTTGTCTTTGTGTCTATGGTGTATAATGATGTGATTGTGATGCTGTATTTCTGAGTGTTTATGTGCTGCAGAACAGGAACCTGCTGTAAAACAGCAACTATGCTGAGCCAGGCTTGATTTTTAGTAATCTTTTCCTGTTAAATCAATAAATCAAATCAAATCAATTTTCTGTGCAGTGTCTGCTTGTAGTTTATTTTACCTGGGCCAATCAGAGAACAGAACSTCAATTTTCTGCGCAGTGTCTGCTTGTAGTTTATTTTACCTGGGCCAATCAGAGAACAGAAGGTGGAGTTTTGAATGACGTCAATTTTCTGTGCAGTGTCTGCTAGTTATTTTAGCATTGGAGGAAGTGAATGAAGCCAGTCTGTGTTGATAAGGCTTCCAAATTAAATTAAATTTGTCTGACAAAGCAGCAGCTCTCATTTACAGTCTTCTCGTTCGGCACGGTACTTCTCTCCACTCAGTAGGGTTGTTTACAGCACACACTATTTCCGGTTAGCATCTTAGCTTAGCCTCCGTCACAGTGACACAGGCACACACACTTCAGCAGAGGCCACGCCTCCTGCAAGAATCACTTCTCTGTTGCAGCAAGTCCAGACCCTCATATGAAGCAAAGTGAAGGACAGGGTCTGGATTTTACCAGGCTAGTCCTTTGATAGTGGTTTTCTTTGTTTTTTCACTTTCCATACTGAAGTTAAATAAAACTTTTCATAAGTAAACGGGGAACAGAATGGGAAAACTTCATCTTCCAGCCTTTGTGTAAACCTGTCATGCCTTTTCAACTACATTTTACATTTGTTGTAAGCTTTATTGAACTGAAAGTTTACAAAACAAACAGCTCTGTAAATGAGTGGATTTAGAGCAGAAAAAATAATTTAGTGGAAGTGAAGCACGATAAATGTTAGCAAAGTTAATGCTAATGCCAAAACGCTACACATAAAATTAGTTCTGCTAATGACAGATTAGCAAAGCTGTGCCCACCACTGGCCGTGGGCAGTGAGACTAATAATACAATCAATAAAGCTCAACCTGTGATTACATGTTAACGTATTTATATCCTTTGATCTTCTCCAACAGCTTCTATATTAATCTCACTGCAGTCTTCCTGTAAAAGTCCAGCTGGACATCCCGTCCCCCCATCCTCCTACTTACTTCTGAGATCAGAGCTCCGTTTCTAAGAGGCTCAACAGATCTGAGCCCCTCGTTAGACTCAATCAGGCTTTGGAGTCTCAAAATTAGATTTTCATAACTTCACAAGTTTTTCTTTCCGCTTCCTGTCTCTGTGATGTTGATGCTCCGTCTGCACTTCCTTGATAACTTCACTCAGCYACACCTGAAAGAGAAGATTATCAGGTCTTTTGAAATCAGGTTCAATGCTTTAGGTGAGATAAGATTTAACTTTGAGCTGAGTGAAAACACAAAGTAAGAAATCTTGCATTTTATTAGTCTAATTTACAAACAAGCAACAAAAGAAAAGGAGTTACACTTAATAAGATGTTTTAGATTTGACACTTTTTTACCCTCTAAAGTTTTATTCTCCTTAAAAAAAGACATTATTGGTTGGTTGTACATTTTACCTGGTGAATAATTCAGTCAGTTATGACTTGTTTACCAGAGAAGGAAACTGTTTAATCAACCAGCTACAAGAATTAGAACATTATCAGGTGAAATATACAACAGGTTGACTACAGAGGCTAATAACCAGCTAATTAAATTAACTTGCTTACTATGACCAACACCCAGTTTTACTTTACTACAGATCCCGCCAGGGGTCAGTGGTGAAAAAAGAAAAACAGCCGCCGGAAATCCATGTGCACGGATTGCTAAACTGAGAGCACAGATCAGTAATCCGTGCGCATGGATTACTAATCTGTGCGCTCAGTTTCTGCAATCAGTGCGCGCAGATTGTGTSGACAGGTTGGACGCATGGTGTGTGTGGTACAATCTGTTTTGTTGTATCCGGTTTTATTGTGAAAGGCTAAACAGGAAGTGAATACTGTGAGTGCGGGGACAACTTGTTTCGGGGTTAGTTGCTACAAGGTGTCGCTCGAATCCTTGCCTCAGAACACAATCGTATGAAGCCGCATCTTCAAGGTAAATTCAGTGGATCTGTTGTTATATAAACTTAAGGCACTGTCGTGTTCTCATCAGCACACTTGTTTTGTTTTGTATTTTTGTTAGTTTTTTTTTTTCTGTAGTTTGTGTTAAAAAATAATAAAACGCCTTTGATCAAAACAAAAAAAAGTTAAATGTGACCAGGGAAATTTCAAATTTCACAAAACAAATGCTTCTAACGATTTCATTTCCCTTTGATTTATGTAGGAACATATAGTTATTTGCTGGGGCAAACCCTGGCAGCAGCTAGCTGTAGCCTTAATATTTCTGTTAAGTAGTTTGTGATATTTCTGCTGGAATATCTGAATAAATTTGATGAAATGATTGATTAGTCAATCACCTTTTGCTGACTATAAACTTTAACGTTTAAAGTTGGAGTTTTTCTAAGATTCCAATGATCCACTTTGTTCCTGCTCAGACTAGCCTTTACTCATTAACATTTTGCTTGTTTGRTTGTTTTTTTGTTTGTTTTTTTGTTTGTTTGTTTGTTTGGATGAGAGACACTTTAAAGGATCTGAAATATCTTTTAAAGTTTAGAGTATTTCAGTTTCAGATCTTATAATGGATGCGGGGCAGTGGTTTGAGCTGTCACCTCTTAGTGAGAAGGTTGCATGTTTGTCTCTTGTCCTGGAACCTTTCTGTGAGGAGTTGACATGTTCCCACTGTGCACACATGGGTTTTCTCCAGGTACTCCAATTTTCTTCCACAGACCAAAAAAATGCGTGTTAGGTTGAATGTTAACTCTAAAATGGTTTGAGGTGTTGCTGAGAGAGTAAACAGTTGTCTCAGTTGTTTCACATGTGTTCTTGTTATGGACTGGAGACCTGTCTTGGGTATCCTTGGTGGTCCCACACCTCTCACACTGTGTCTTCTGGAAATGGGCAGCAGCTTCTCATGACCCAAAATGGAGAGACGAGTAAAGAAAATGATGAATGGAAGTTGTAATGGAGCAGAAATCACTGAGTCGGACAATAGGAAGCTGTTTGTTTCTGTCACTGATGGTGCTCAAAAGTGGTGTGTGTGTGTGTGGGTGGGGGACTCTGCATGCATGTGTGTATTACCAAAGTATCTCATCCATCCTGTGATTGATTTGATTTGATTTGATTTATTTATTTAACAGGAAAAGATTACTAAAAATCAAGCCTGACTCAGCATTGTTGCTGTTTTACAGCAGGTTCCTGTTCTGCAGCACATAAAAGACTCAGAAATACAGCATCACAATCACATCATTATACACCATAGACACAAAGACAAACAAGCATACCAAATTTCA
>NW_013952485.1:242310-250174 GCF_001266775.1 Austrofundulus limnaeus | reverse complement strand
ACTTTAAGTGGTGTATTATAAAGGCATTCAACCATGGAGTTTTATTTTTCCGGACTGGAACTTTACAAGTTGAAATATATTTTTCCTGTATTGTCTCCAACTTATCATAAAAATTTGACAAAATGTGATTTGGATTTGAAAGAGAAATACCCTCATTCCAGTTGGTATTCTCAATCTCAGCATGAAACATGGGTAACTTTGATTTTGGAATCTTTTAATGAAATTATGCACATGACCTGTAGGTTTCTTAAGGTTTTTTCTAATGACATAAATAAGTGAATGATCCGAGATTGAAGTATTTATAACTCCAGATATGCCATATATGGAGGATCGATTTGTGAAAATACGATCCAAAATGGAATTGCATGTCTTGCCAAATCTTGTTGGTACTTTAATTAACTTTTGAAGCCCTAAGTTTATAGACATTGGGCCTCATGCAAGAACATGCACATCCACATCCGCCACTCCACCGAGACACGCCGCAACAGCAGCAAGCCGGAGAAACCAGCCCAACCGGCAAGGTAGTGATGAATTTTAGTGACAATTTAACAACATAATCATTGGATGCACATCTACAAGAACTTAACATTTGAAGCCAGTATTGTCGTCAGAGCAGAACAACATTAGCATACATCCTCATGACATCTTGTCAGATCCCAGAAAAATATTTAACCAAAACAGCAATGACTCTGTCTCAACTTAAAATATTTAGACATGAGGCCGAGACCTCTAGGCTTTTAATTTGAAATATTTCAGAAAAGCTCAGGCTAGATTAAAGACCGTTTTTTTTTTTTTTGTTGTTGTTGTTGTTTTGCTGCACAAGCCAAAACACAAACAAATTGCTGACTCATTTCTGTTTGTATTTATTGTAGCGTTAATTTGTGCTGCCAGATGTCAAAAAATACATCATTGCCATCTGAGTCGGTGTTCAGTTTTACTCCTTATTTCCTGAACTACGTCTCAAATGCAGTGATAATAAACTCTCAATCAGACCTCCTTTTTTGCAGGTTTCTCAGAATATTAGGCTCCTCACACGGAGGGTTTTGGTCATCTCGTATATGAGAGTGGAGAAGCAGGTTGCACTCTGTCTGAATGGTTTCTGGGCTACATTCCAAGGTTTTTAATCCTCATTTCATTGTGCACTCAGTCGACCAAAGCTAATGCAGTCGTGCTGTTCTGTGGACGCTCTTTCAGTTTTCATCTGAGCTGTGTGGTGAAGCTAGTTAGGCAGCTGAGAGGTCGAACAAAGTGCCATAAACCTGCTGCTGAAGGATGGAGAGTGCAGATTTGTTATAGAATCAGTGGCAGGGATCAGACTCTGGCTAAACACTGGAGGAAATTGTGGGAAAAATGACTGATAGAGAGTAAAAGAAAATGGACAAGAAAATGTGCCTTTATCTGTATCTAACAAACAGGAGGGGGAAAAAGACAGATCACTGTAACACAATCTTATTCAAGAGACAAAAACTGAAACATAAACCTAGTTGTGAATAAAAACACTAAAAACAATGTTTAAGAAGTAGAGCTGAGAATCAAAGAAATGTTCAAATTTTGTCTCAGACTGTTCACTCCAGAGTCTGGTGGAGGTCGACCATGCTAAAACATCAGATCTGAACACTAAGACCTGCTATATTATTTGTGATAGGCATTTAGTGAAACAACAATACATACAGTATCACCTGTTACCTTGCAACCCAACATTCTTAACAAAGATTTATTCTGTTAGGTGCTCTTAAGTATGTGGAGTCTCAGCTACTACCACACCAGATCTGAGCTCAGTCTGTGTGATACTGAGTTGTAGCCACTTTAAAGTTGACCAGTTGTGGCAGTCAACTTCCATCAAGTAATTAATTTCTCAGACTTCTTTTGAAATCTGCCCAGTGGTTCATGAGATATTTTGCTAACCTCAGACACAACAACTCTGTGGACAACAAGTTCACTAGAGAGGATGTCAACAACAACAACAAGCTGCCTTTTCTGGACTGTTTGGCCAACGTGGAAAGAGATGGAAACCTTAACTATGATGTTTACTGGAAACCTATTGATACACTGATCAGAACCTTCTGTTTGACTCTTACCCCACAATCTACTGGATCACAAACTTTACACTATTTACACAAACATGTCCCCACTAGGACAGAAGAGATGGACAAGGACCTGTAGATATGCTAGCTGGACTTTTGTCAAATCAGCAAAGCAATGTTTACAAAAGCAGAACAGGGAGACGGGCAGAAACATTGCCATCCCATAAGTTGCTGGAGTATCTGAAAAACTCGGGTTTTTTCTAAACCCTCAGATGCATGGCTCAACACAGTAAAGCTGCTCTTCAGGCCAAGATTCAGCTGTCCACCTACATATCAGCGATGAAGAATACTCCTTCAGGACCAACATGTTCATATTCTGGACAAAGAAGAAGATTTTACAGGGATCTGTCAAAAATCAACTTTAAACACAAGAGAAGGGTCAACTTTCAAAACGTTACAATACAGCAATAGGTTTGATTTCTACTCAATTTGACCCAATTCGCCCCTTTGGGCTTGTGACTGAGACATTTTTTCCTGTGACCCAAAAAACAAAGAGTCTAACAGCTCTCCATTGTGATTACACAATTACATTGTCATTGTAATTTACAAGCACTAACAGGGCCTCATGCAGGTCAATAAATATTGGAACTACACACCATTCCAGACATTTTGTTTCATTCCATTTTGTTTGATCGATCATAACAGACACTAACACACATAATCTGCAAACTTTCATGGCAGTGGGTGATCATTATCTAGAATATGTTAAAATGAACAAGAACAAATAAGTATTTATTATTCCGGAGTCAGACCTGCAGCCTCAATGACAGACATTTCAGCAAATGGAAAAAAAAAGTCCTGCAGAGCAAACGTGGAGCACAGTCTGATGCACCCGGTCCTGAGATCAGGAGGCAGTGACACAGAGTCTTTGAAGCAGAACCCGGCCATGTGACAGCAGTTCTCCACGCAGCAACACAAAGAGCCTCACACTCACTGATGCATAACCGGACCCCACTGACACWTGGGGAGGAGGGGTGGATGTTATGTCAGTGTGTAGTTTAGAGCTGTTCAGAGCTCTTTTTTAAAAAAAGTCAGACCAAAGTGCACTGCTCCAGGAGGGAAATACTTGGAAGCAAACATTGCACTATAGATTTAATTGTCATCTATATACTACTAATGCACATGTTGTTACATCATGATGTAATTTTATGTAACACGATCACACAAAGACAGCAAATTAGTGCAAATGATAATGTCATTTAAAAGAGTAGTTCAGAATGTTTGAAGTGGTTTTCTGTTGAGTTATTACTATCTTAACTGCGTTAAGGAACTCTAAAGGCCTCCACATACTCCATCCCAACTGCTGAAATTGGCTCTTATTGTTGCAGTTGCATGATGAAAATCTTGTCATTCTATTCACAGCTTCGAGTCTACCTCCCCTTCTTGTCACAAACTTCCAGGAGAACATTTCAACCCCTCTGCATAAGAACTTATCATGCTATTGGTGAGAAGTTCCAGCAGGAAGAAATCTTGTGTAGTGGTGTATCCTGCATTGGGATGGGTTTCCCTGGAGCTCAGTGCGGTGTGTCTCAGGATTTATGAAATGTATGCAGGACACATGTCTGTATGTTTCTGCACCAAGGACAGGGACACAATTATATAGTGTGCATGTTTCAGCACCACGGACATTGACACAAATAGTGGATATGTTTCAGCATCACAGAGAGTGACACAATTAGTTTGTGTTCCAGCACCATGGGCAGTAACACAATTAGTGTGTATGTTTCAGCACCATGGACAGTGACACAATTAATGTGTATGTTTCAGCACCATGGATAGTGACACAATTAGTGTGTATGTTTCAGCACCATGGACAGTGACACATTTCTTTAGTGTGTATGTTTCAGCACCATGGACAGTGACACATTTCTATAGTGTGTATGTTTCAGCACCATGGACCGTGACATATTTATATATTCTGTATGTTTTAACACTATAGACCAAACCAGTTCCCAAAATTTTCCATGCCATGGCACCCCAAACAACCTCAGCCTTAGGCTGGGGACCCCCTTGCAAGTTGACAATAAAATGCATCAATATATGTAGAGAAATATCAACTTTTTAGAATGTTTTTTTTTCTTCTTCTCACTTTTATTCACTATTGGAAAGCTGTAAAGCTATACTTAATCTATGCTGACTCAAACTTCTAGATTTTACTTGGCCAGGGTTTTTTTTTACACATGGTTCTCCATAGCAAGGCTACTGGTAGGTTCATTTGGCCTTTTTTGTCACAAACTTGTCCATTGTTATTCTAGCTTCAGACTAAACAAACTCTGTCATTGACCTCGGGAGAACTGCCACCCAGTAGTTTCCTGGGTGGTTCTTGCAAGTTTAGTGCTGAGAGCAGGAATAAACCGGAACAACAACAAAGCAGAGGTATGGATGGTTGTAGCAAAATCAAAGACATTCTTGCTAAAAAATGAAGACATAATGTAAATTTCTCTAAGAATGGGAGAGCAAATTTATAAATAAATAAACTTAATAAATAAATGTGCTTTAATTCCCTTTTCTGTTTTCATTTAGGCTCTATTATAAGAATGTCCATAGCATTTCAATGTCAACAAAGTTATAACTGATTCTGATCACCTAATTGAAATTTTAAGTGGTTCACAAATGGTTATTTTAGATTTCTTGTACACTTGTCTGAAAATGTTGGTTGTGATGTGGCACACAGTGGGCACTTTAAAATTTCCTTTATTTTCAAATCTAAAACTTGACAGATCAGAAAGATGAGCATGGCAAAAGAGCTTTCAATATATTGTTATAAATTATATATAAAATAGTAATTAAAAACAGACTGAATTTTTTGTTAATATTTAACATTTTTATTTTAACTTCTTAAGCCCCAATGAGTTTTCTTGATGTTTTTGCTCAAAATNATGAGCATGGCAAAAGAGCTTTCAATATATTGTTATAAATTATATGTAAAATAGTAATTAAAAACAGACGGAATTTTTTGTTAATATTTAACATTTTTATTTTAACTTCTTAAGCCCCAATGAGTTTTCTTGATGTTTTTGCTCAAAATACCATGCTGAAATGTAAAGGAGTGTATCTCAGAATTTACAAACTCTACTTAAAAGTGATAGTATCAAAACAAAGCTAACTTTTGGGAGATTTCATCAGAAGTGTGAGTATTAAAACAGCTGCTGTGGTTTTAGAGATATTAAGGATGGAACATACTTTTCACTCTCACCTGAATATTTTTTTTGCATTAGATAGTATATAACCCATGTAAAAGCATAATGATGAAGGCTCAAAACTCTTAGAAACCATAACTTGTGGACATTACCTGTGCAAAGATTCATGCTGCATAAACTAACTGGAGCAAAGTTACAGAGGTTTTAGTAAAGAAAAAAAATTGTGTTTTGTCATTCTGCACAGGACAGACCATGTTGATACCATTAATAAATGTTAAGAAATTTGAAGTTTTTAATTGCAAAAGTTATTTATTTTTCTTACCTGCCTTAAAAGACTTGTTTTGAATGTTTGTTTCTTCTGAGAAAAATTATCCCAACATTTATTTGTCACCATACTGTATATGTTAAAATAATGAGAAATTAAATTTCACTTCAGTTGGACCATATTCCCTCAAAACCAAGTAAAAAAAACTTTCAACACACAGCAACACATTTCTATAGTGTGAATGTTTCAGCACCATGGACAGTGGTTTATTGTCCCTGGTTAATGGTTGTTGAACAGGGGTCCAATGACAGGGGCCTCGTTTGTCTCTATGTGGCCCTGTGATGTCATTACAGCCTTTTGAGGGTGCACCACACCCCTCGCACAGTGACTCCTGGATATGTGCATCAGTGACCCATGGGAGCCTGAAAAGAAGATGCAGGTTAAAATAGTGGGTGGGTGGATGGATGGATGGATGGATGGATGGATGGATGGATGGATGGATGGATGGATGGATCAATATCATAGTCATTTGCATTTTGTATTTAACCTTTGGGCAGTGACAAAATGTTTATATAATCTTTATGTTTTATCTCCATGAACTGTGGAAAAAACTGATTCATTTCTGGACAAAATCAAAGAGTCYCAGACAAAGTCACTTTCTCTATAATAGAGGCAGTGCAGCTGAGTTTCTACTGTATACTCTGCTTTATCACAGTTTATCAAAACAAAACCGTTTTATTCACATTACAATAAATACCAGAAAAAGGGTTCTGGTCAAGAAGCTCAGTTTCTTTTTTGTTACACAGACACAGAAGTAAATTATTTTTCATTGAACACAGGACAGACAAATATTATGTTAGAAAATATTATAGATTAGTTCACATGTTCACTACCAAACATACTGTATTAGTGTTTGTCCAGCACAACATATGAAGTCAGTCACTATTTAGGTTATTTTACAAGACACCTACAGTATATCTGAACTTGGACGCCTCGGTGTGATTTCTAAATGGGCTGAGGCGATGAGTGCGAGGTCGAAGCCAATATTGTGAAGAAGTGATGTCATCTGGTCTGTGACACCATTGAGAATTGATTTATACACACATCTTGCTTCTGTCTGTTACCTCCCTGTCCTGTACATTGCCCCCAGTCAGAATTCTGTCTTGCAAACTGATGTGTCTTGAAGTGTGTTGATTGGTCAGAACTTTGCAGAACAAAGAAGGCTTCTGCACATCATTTTACTGAAAAAGATCTGCTCCTAGAGGCTGGTTATTATACAAGCAAGATGGACAAATTCGAGGAGCGGTTCCTCTGGTGCTATTGAGCATTAAGAACAGGCCACCATGTCCATGTCTCAATTTCATTTCAGAGGTTTACAAGAAAATAAATAGATCTTAATTCTCCAAATCCTCATCCAGTAAACAAACAACTTCCAACGCCTGATGCATTGAGTAGAATAAAATCAGGAGGGAAGAGGATAGATGATGATGATTTATCGTCCACGTAGTCTACTTAACTATAAATAATCTGTGAGTTAAAGACCTTAATAATTATATATCTATAATCTGTGCATATCTCATATCCTGTTTAATGTATAAACCAGCCTTTAAACAAAAACCAACAGATGACTCAGAAATTTTAGTTAATCACAAATAGAATCACCAAACTAGGTTTTTCATCAGGCTATGAAAACAATACCAGGCAGGGTGGTGCCTGCTGGGATTTATGAACAGCAGAGGCAGCAGAACAGACTGGACAATGTGGAAACCATTTTACAAAGCCATATACAGACACACATTCTTTAGTTTTGGCTTTTATATGGTAAGCATGTAACAGCACCTAGGACAGTAAAAAAAATGCTCTTACACCAACTCAGGACACACTCCTCCTTTGTGAAAACACTAAAACAAACTTGAATTTTTTTTTCATGTTTCAGATTTTCAACAAATGCTTACATTTATGTGTAATAAAGCACCACAAACAGTGACAGCTGAAGTTACAGTGCCGTGACCAGAAATGATCACTTTACAATTTGWTTTTACATTTCAGTCACATAGGCAGACAATTTCAAAACATGTTTGCCTTTGATGTTTGAGCACCATGAACAGTGATATGCTATTTATAATTCAGCACCATAAACTTTGACTAATAATTCATGTTCCAGCTGTATAGATTTCCAAACTCATTTCATGACCAGCAGCTGCCGTACATGTGAGTTCTTGCATTGTTTTGTTGTTAAATTTATTTAGTATAAATGCCTATAAACCAGTTGGATTTGTTTATTGCTCCCTGAGAGGCTCAGACTTGAGCTGTCGATGTTATTTGATTGGGTTGAATGTAAATAATAATAATAATAATAACCAGGAAGTTATGTG
>NW_013952485.1:236030-242264 GCF_001266775.1 Austrofundulus limnaeus | reverse complement strand
CATATGTATTCTTCATGGGAAGACAAGCGGACTGAGCACAGCAAGGGTTATTAGATATGATCTTCAGCCAGATCCAGAGACAAATCTTCCTGTAAATTATTAAACAAATCTAAATGAAAAAAAAATGCCAGTTTTCCTTTGTTGCTTACCGTACTTAAGCAGGCAGTAAGAGCAGAGGCAATTTTAAGTGAACTTTTTTAATTAAGAGAGAGATGCCTTGGGAGTAGACTTTCAAAATGAGGTAGTCAAAAAGTAGGGAGAATCTGAGGAAGGTCTGGTGGGACTTCTTTACAAGCAGGAACATTTGCAGGTAAGTTCCTTTAAAACCAGCAGTGCACCACTGAGTGAGGGGAAAGAGAAATAAAGAGATCCTATAAAGTTAAAGCCATCAGTAGAAAACCCTTTTAAATGGGACTATTTAGATAAATATAGATTTTCTTAAAAGCCTGTCATGTTTTTTTTATGCCATAATAAACTAAACATGCTTTGTAATGATGTAAAGCATGTAATTAAGCAGTGGGAGAAAATRCAGAGATTCCTAACTTTTAGATGTTTCAGCACAAGCTTGTATTTATAACACCCACYTGAATAAGTCTGCATGTGTGGAAAGCTCCAGCATTACAGACACTGAAACWCAATCCTGATGAAAATTGACATTTTACAAGTTATTATTAACCTTGGGTTAAATTCTAAGGAAAGTACATATYGGCACGATGAGTAGTGTTAGATGTGTAAATGCTGTACGAGATCCACATGGATATAAAAAAYYAAAAAAAAACAGAACTTATGTGACRAGCATAAAACTGCAGTTCTCTCATCTGTCCTTGAACTTTGAGMCTTGTCAACATTCATTTCAGTGAATTTCTCCCTAACTTTTGTGTTTTTTCTGTCAATAGTGACACCCTTCTAGATCTTCTGTGGAGCCCATTTTGATTCGAACTATAAGGATGAGATCAGAAAGTGACATATCATGACTTTTGTGTGGAGTTGGGTGATATTGACAAAAAAATTAAAAAAAATATGAATATTTGTGACCGCAAAAAATGATGAAAATGATAATTAACAGATGACAACTGCACTTGAATGTTTTTGACTATAAATCAGTCTCCATGTGTTCAAAAATTATACTTACAAATCATCAMTCAAACTAGTACGCTGTGGATTGAAACCCACCTTTTCCACAACGTGGAGTGGCAGCTCGTTTATTAACACAATAAACCACAACCTGTGTTATCTCAGTCTCAGTCTTGTTTCTCAGTCATTGCATGAATAATACTCTTGTGGCTATTGCACATCTCTTTTCTGTACTGAAACACTGCACTCTAAACATTCTGCCCTTTATAATATTTACTACAAGTGCACATTATGCACAAACACATTTTCAAATGGGTGGGTTCAGGAATACAAATGGTTCAATGAAAGATTCATATCAGTTTAGGTGAATTAACCAATAATACACATTTATTGTCACTTTTATGTGGAGTGGATAACATTTTTTGTTTAAACATTGTTTGGTTAGAAACATTCTATTCTCACTTTTAACAAGATATTTTTTATGAAAAATAATTGTTTTAGTAAGCTCCAACGATGTCATCACTTTCCTTGTCTGTATATTAGTGTATTCTTCTTGTAGTGTCCTATCTATTTTAATGACATCATAGGTTGTCCTCTATTATATCGTATTTTATCATATCTTCTTCTTGTATCTCATTCTATCATACAACCATAATGTAATCATGTACTCTTTTATTATAGTCATTTTGCTTAACATCTGAGCCTTTTTGTTGAGTTGTGTCCTGGTTGTTTGAGGTTGGGGGTGTCAATTCACAATACACACAATACACACTTACTGTTACTGTTTTTTCTTCTTAAGTTTTCTTTGTTTGAGACTAACTTTATGTGAATTATTTGGAACAACTGTAATGATTTTTCATGTGTATTTATCTAGACAATAACTGTTACAAGGTACCAAGCAACAACAAGCTAACATTAGCCTACCATCCTCTGTCATCTTGTCCTTTCTTCCTGCAGGATGGGCCAGTACAAACTTCAGTACTTTCCCTTCCGGTTTAGTGTAGTCCATTGCTGTGTAGCAAATAAAACCTAACAAGATTGGTGCATTTTAATAAAATAATTCCATCCACATGAGGCAGCTCTCTGCTCAAAGCAAACATGAGCAGGGCCAAGGTGGAATAAGGCCAGGCAGACTGGCCCGGGCCTTACAATGCAAAAATGCCATTAGAGGCAATACAGACTGTGGCTGATGGGAAGAGTGGTTGCAGCTGTGAGGAGTGAGGATATGMAATAGGTGTAGGGGATCTTGGCAGGACTAAGGAGTAGAAAAAACTCATGGAAGGGCCTAGTGGCAAAAACAAAAATGCAAACACTAAATTTAAACTATAATGACCAAAAGCAGACACAAAGAAGTACCAAAAAGTAAGTAAAAAAATACAAATCCTGACAGTATCATTTAAAATCCTCCTATATTATTTTATCTTGTTTCTTACCATTGGAGCCACAACTACTTTATAATTAGTTTTGTCTCTGTATGTAAACTGTAAACTGTAAATTTTGCTTTTGTCCTACTTGTCTTTCTACTGTATGTTTAGTTTCATTGTATATGCTTGTGCAATAACAATAAAGACTTTTCCGTTCTATTCTATTCTTGCCAAGTTGTACAGGCACATCATCACTGTCATAAAATCATAACAAAAATAAATAAAAATACAATAAAATTGGTTCCCAAGTCATATTTTTTTTCTGACAAGCTATCAAGCTAATACTTGGTGTAATTTTGTGATAGTTTTTTTTTTTTTTTCTGATAAATTAAAGGCAGGCAACAGTTCTTCTCTAGTATTTAATTACACCTGCCCTGCAAACCTCAGCCCCTTTCTTTAATCCTCATGAAAACTGAACTCAAAGATTCTGAAATAAAGTGGATCTTAAAGTCCGTGGACCAGAAGCAGCAGTGACCACAGGGATTCAGTCATTTTCATTTAATTTAAAATTAGTGTCTAATTGAGGCATCACTCTGGGCGGGTACTTCATGCCTTACTTTAAGGCCTCAAAGCGTCCCTGACGGTGTGTATAATTTAAGTTCATCAGTGAATCTTTTTGTTCTCTGTGAGTGTTCCACTGCCAAACCCCAAACCCTGATATGAACTAAAAAAAGCCCATTTTTCCCCTTTGACTGCAGCTTTTTTTTTTCATGTTTAAAGAAAATCTAAGAAACAGTTAGATGTTACTATTTTTTCTCTTAAGTTTCCTTTGTTTACTTCTTACATAAAGATGAAGAATTAGATGTGCCTGACTTGCACCATCCATGCAGATGTTAACAAGAGACCATAGATCAGAGCATGAGAAGTACAAATAATTAATACTCAGGGGCACTGGAGTACTGGTGATAAACACACACACACACACACACACACACACACACACACACACACACACACACAGTAAAACCCTCCTGTTTTCTGTTGAGTCCACGTTTGTTGTCTTTCTGCTTTGTCGCTGAAAAGTGTGGCCCGAGGTTCTGCTTTATCTGTGGGGCAGAGCGAGTAAATCAACAGAGTTTGCTTATCTTCAGGTCATGATGGTAATTAGCAAATATTGTACACATTAAATAAAAGCTCTAGCTTTAAATTTTGAGGAGATTTTTTTTCCCCTTCTGYATGGTTCACCACTTTCTGGTCCTCAATGGTTGCTGTGTGGTTTACATATTTGTCTGCTGGTTCAGTGATTGAATTACCTCTTCATGTTCTGCAGAAGTCTGGTAATCACTCATTCATTCAGATCAGGTGTCAGATCAGAGAAACCTCTAGAAGCTTCAGGATGGGGGTGTGTGCTATGTAGTTGTGAATGCATGTTCCCATACAATGATGAAATGTGTGCTCTGCATTTGACCCATCACATGTGAGAAACAGTGAAAAAAGTGGAGCAGCAGGAAGCATGTGAGCGTCCAGGGAGCTCGGGGATTGGGTGTCTTTCTCATAGAAAACCACAACATTTGTGACTTTCTGGCTGCCCTACCACTGCACCACAGCCATCCCTTCTTTATAATGTGTGTATGTGGGTGTATAAACAGATGTCAGAGCTGCTAAACTTTCCTGAGGCCTTAAGAAAATCTCTAAGTTAGATCTAAGTGGCCATGGCCACAAAAAAAAAGAAAAGAAAAAAGACATTTTTGGTCACCCCATTCGCCACTTTGCCAACAAAATTTTAGCAAAGCTATTTCTATACGCAGTGCACCGCTTAAATTGGAAATTCTATTGATTGAATTCAACGCTGTTACTGCCCACGTAGGGAAATGAGAAAATGACCAAGAAACACAATTAGATCCTCGGCTAATTTCCACGTAGGAGAAAGAAAAATGGTCATTTTCAGTGCCAGCCTTATTAAATTTATTTGGCTCTGCCACTTGTACCATTGGATGGGGTTTTGATCAATATCTTTTACCTGGTACACGCGGCAAGATTTTAAAAATTGTCAGTTGATTTTCAAGAGTGAGAAACCCCAACCATGATGATTAAAAATCATAGAAATAAACAAACATGGCTGAAGAAGAAATGGTGATAGTGTGGACTATTTTTACCAGAGAAAAAAKCAAAACAAAACATAAAGATGTCTCCAACGTCCACTGGACTCTCTGATGCACTGTGGCAGTTGCTTTGTCGTTTGTATTTTGGATTGTGTTTCCCATCACCTCACTTTCTGATTGGCTACATGTCACATTCAACAGACTCATTTGTCCTCAGGGGACACCACTCTATATTAATGGGCTAAGACAACCTGACATGTTGAATGTTTCTGATTTGAGGTGGGGAGCAGTCCCGATGTCCTTCTGAGCCACTAGATTACTCTGAACACARCACACACMGCAGGAAGATCTCTGATCTTTAGAGCATCACCATATTCAGAACATCCTTCGGAAGGACAAAATCTGGTCAAAAAATGGCATAATTATCGTGAACCAGGCATTTGGTGTGGTGGTACTTGAGACTCATCCCTAACACATGCTGTAAGCCCTGGCTGATCCAGTCAAAATCTGTCAGCTCTGGTTGTCTGTTAGGAAAATATCTCATGAACTATTGAACAGATTCTATTGAAATGTTATGAAAGGTAATCATTGGCTGTACAACTAGAATGGATTACATTTTGGAGTCAACTCAATTCAAGATGGCCGACACAGCTGACTGACCTTAAGAAAAACAAAAAGGGTTAAAGCTTAATTTACTTCTATTAATCTAAACATTGAATAATACTAACTGAGCATCATCCTTATGATTTTCAATTTGTGTTTTGTACATACAGTATTGAAGCTGTTTTGTAAACACTTAAAATCATTGTTTTTCTATGTTTTAATGGGGGGGGGGGTAGTTCCATTCTGGTAGAATTAAGTAATATTTGAGGGCTGCAGTAGCTCAGTGGTCAGTGCCACAGTAGCCTGATCCTGAGGCTGTAGGTTCGAGTCCAGGATGCTTCAGGAAGGAATGAGTAACAGATTGTTGCCTGATTGGAGCTTTAACCTCAGCAGTAATTAACACAACAAAATAATTTCCTTCAGTAGCTGAAACAAGGTGTCTCCAGAGGATTCATCAAATGTAAAAAAAAATAAAAATTAAAAAAAATAACAGACCTAACATCCCAAACTGTCAGGCGCACTTGAAGGAAATGCATGAAGAGGATTAATTTATGATCTCTAAAGTAAACACAGCAATCACTGAAGTGGTAAAAGCTTCCCAAGCTTGTGGCTGTGACAGATGRAGCCTGCAGAGCCCAAACCCATGAATTTATCACGATAGTCAGCGGTGCTTGGTCGTACATCACTCGTCATCTGTCTTCACTTTGTTTTCAGTACCAGGCCGAAGTCATTCATCATCYCTGCGGTGGGTGAGATGTCCACCTAAACGCCATTTCCCCTTTGACCTCGTCGAGACGAACCTCATGGAAGAGTTCAATAGAAGATGAATGGCAGGAAATGAATTAATGGCCCAACGTTTCTCAAAGGGATGCACATCACCCGCTGCCTTTCATACCAGAGYTTTGAACCAATTTTTTACGATGAGAAACAGAGTTATGGCCATTATTACGTTAAATTTGAACCTAAAATTTCTAAAAATAACAATTTTTTTCTGCCCATTTTAGAGTTGGTTAAAGGGCCAATATTATGTATTTCTCAGGCATACATTTAAATACTATACCATAATAAAGTATCTATGTCACCTTTAGTTG
>NW_013952485.1:232152-235809 GCF_001266775.1 Austrofundulus limnaeus | reverse complement strand
ATTTTTTAATCTGAAAAGAGCTTCACTGAGTGAGAACTTGTGTTAGGAGCTCAGCAGACAGTTTAAGTTTCACTTTCAGTTTCGCCCGTAAGCCTGCAGGAGTCATGGGCAGCGTGTGTGGGGAGTTGGGGGGGTGCTCTGCCATGAGGAAGTTTAGCTTAAAGACACGTCCCCGGGGCGTTTCTGGCCCGACCTGTCGTTTTGCTCCTCTGCATGGCTTCCTAAAAACACTGCAGGATTTATCAAACATGCATGAATGAGTCAAAGCAAGGCTTTGGGCATGTTTTTGATGAGAGTATAACATTATAACATGATATAAAACTCAAAAAAAGTTGATTTTACATGGTATTGCCCCTTTAAGGTCGCTTGTAGATGAACATCCAGCAGTAACTTCCTGAACATTTTGTTAAAATCCCTCTTATGCAGGGGTGTAAAACTCACTTTCACTGAATGCCACATGAGCATTATGGCTGTAATAAACATCACATTTTTGAATACTCATACCATACAATAACTGAGCTCTACATGGTATTCTCTTCTTAGAAACAGTGTTTCTCATAAACACTGAAAAGTACTACATGTAAGACAGATTAATTAAATTAAACAGAAATAATATTATTTTTTTTTAAAACATGGAGTTTTACTCACAGTTGAGTTTGATGACAAGCTGCCATCTTAAATTCTGAACTCTCCCGCTTTCCAAAAGAGAATTCCTGCCAGAGGGTAGAGCAGGTTTAATTTTAAATCCACAACTTGTAAGTGGGAAAATCCTACTTCCAGAGCAACTGGGCTGTAGKAAATATGGCCAGATTTTACAAAGCAAATTTGCTGGCTACTTTTAAAACCTTCACACCTCCACCTAGTGGTGGGCTGCCGTTTTATTTTTTTTTATTTATTAATTTATTTTTCTTTTTAATTTTTTTGTGGATAAAATAATCAACATGCATTATGGGAGATGCGATCAGTGGGCAATACTGGCTTTTAGGCAGCTTCTTTTGAGACATTATTACATCTTTGAAGCTCTTGCTGGCCACAAAAAATGCCATTGAGGGCCACATTTGGCCTGCGGACCTTGAGGTTGACACATGCTCTAATGGTTCACCGAATATTTTAATGACACAACAGTCTTAGAGAAACATGCAAAAACATTATTATCCACTTTGTCTTTTGGTGGCGGGCGATAATTCCACAAACTGTAAAACTGCTTGATTAATTTCATATTCTCTTCCATTCCATAGTGTTTCAGCACATGAATAAGTTTAATTAGACACTTTGGATTACACACCCTCGTGCCTCCATAAAAAATGATAATTAAACTAAAATGTGAAAGTGTAATTTTTGTAACAGATTAGCCTCCGTACAGTGCAGTAATTTGACAGATTAAGTGAGGCTGTATAGATCRGTTCTAACGACACTTTGGGCCCCGAGTTGCAGAAATCCATTTGCATCGATTTCAGACCAACATATACTTCTTTCATTACGGCGGCACTTCATTTGTAAAAGTTTTTACTTTGAAASAAACCACAGCAGAGCAAAGCATAAAGGATGGATGAAGAAATAATCAATGAGATCACTGGGGAGCTGATGGAGGTGACAACTCAAAGAACCGTTTTATTTTTAAAGGGCAGAAACGCTGGTGGAAACATGTCTGCACACACATGGGTGGATGTTCATGCTCATGATTTATTCATGGCTTTTTACAGTGAGAGAAATGCTCCATTTTTGAARGCATCCATTATTTAAAGATTGGACCCTGTGGACGTGGCGAAACAGATTGTGGTGTAAAAAATGAATGCCAGACCAAACAGGAACTGTGCTTCTGACTCTGTTCCTTCTTGCCGAGCATGCGTCCTGCATCAAGTTTAAGGTTGTTTTTTTTATTTTTGGTTTAGGTTTTTTTTCATTTTGGCTTTTCTATAATAGATGACAATCACAACAGTTACCTCAAAACACAGCTGCTACTCTGAGATAGTTTCTGTGAAGCTCCCGAGGAAAATGGGTTGTGATGGAAAGGTTTTCAAAKGCAAGATTTTTTTTCTTTTCGAGATCTATTGGAGATTGGAGGCCTTACACAGATTGGAAACACAATTTCAAACAACCAAAAAAAAAAAAAGGGCAGTGAGTAGAGAGACTGCAAGGAAAAGTGAAATGCACCACATTCCCATCCCAAGCTTTATTTGCATGAGCATCAACTAACAAACTAGCATCAACAGTTTTTGTTTCCTTTTTAGGGTCTTAATAACATAAATAATCACAGACAAATTTCTGTTCAAGGACTTGTTTTTCTCTTACTTTCTCTTTAAATGTTGTTGATCAAGTTCAGTGTTTTAAATTAACTTTAAATTTAATCTTTAATTGTGACAGTTTTACAAAAGTGTTAACTCTTGGTAGCATAAAACAGCACCAGTCATGTACAAAAATGATTAAAGTTACTGTTTGGTTGTCTAATGCCTGGTTCACACAGCAAGATAATTATGCTGATTTTTGGCCCGATCTTCCTCTTCTGACAATCTTAATGACACCCAGATTATTGTAAGTGCTCTAAAGAGCTAGAYTTGGCTCAGGAGGACATCAGAACCGCTCCAACCTCAAATCTGAGATATTCAACACGTTGGATTGTCTTGGCCTGATATCCCAGCATGAATGGTGTTCCCCGAGAACAAACAAACTTGCAGCTTGTTGAATGTGATGTGTAGCCAATCAAAAGAAGTGAGGTGACAGAAACATGGAGGGGAATCCAAAAGACAAAGCAATTGCCATGGAGCACTAGAATGTCCYATAGACTTGGAAAATGTATTTTTGTTTTGTTATTCTCTTTGTTAAAAACTAATCCACAAACTCTATCTGAACTCACATTTGAACTTGAGAGGTCTCACTAGTTTTCCTGTCCYACATCTGGATGTTTGTGAGTGAGATCCATTTGTGTGTGATGTGTTGTATTTTGCCATGAGGCTGTACACCACACACTATAGGACCAAACTTGTTATATCTGAAATTTGTACTGACGTGTGTGGGGTCTTTCGGTTTTTGAACATCAACCAACAATTTTAAAATTTTGTAGGAGAACACCTTCAACCTTCTTTTCTTCTATTTTTTTCTCTTCCAAGCTGAGATAGTTCCTAAAGATTTTAAAAGTTGGTGGTATATATTTGGAAATATAAATGGATCATGTTAGCTTTAAATTTACAATATATTTTGATTTTAAAATCCATCTGAGACATTCACTGAGGCATTTTGGTGATGTCACCTGCTGCCTCCCTGATTGGCTGGCAGCGTTAATCATCTCACCTGTTCAGGATCTGGCTCATCAACTCCCAGGATTCTTAAGGTTGTGCAGAGAATCAGATCTCTGCTGAAGCATCGCTACTCTTGGGGGTAAAGAGCTCAGCTTTTTTCTAGTCCTAGTTACCAGAGTTTGTGTGCACTTACCTGACTCCAGGACTGGAAGGATTCCCGGAGTCCCCTCTGATCCGCCTAAGCCTGCCTGGAGAACCTGATCCTAAGAGCTAGTGATGGTGAGATGAAGCTTCATGACGCATTGAAGCTTTCCATCCAACTGGTTGACACATGATTCTAAGCATCGTCATTAGGGTTGGGTATTGAAAGGGTTTATTTTGATACCGGTGCTAAATCGATACTTTCAAAACGGTACCGTTT
>NW_013952485.1:230635-231486 GCF_001266775.1 Austrofundulus limnaeus | reverse complement strand
CATCACTTTATACTGCGGTCAGAGCTAACGTGATCTGCAGCGTCTGTCTGCTGCACGGCSGCAGCTCTAACGTAACAGCGAGAAAGGACCGTGAGCTTTTCATTTTAATCCAGCAGGAAGAACAGTACAGGTGTTCTTCTCTGCCTCCTGTGAGCAGSTCCAGCATTTTTTTAAAAGAAAAACAACTCGGACACGCTAATTARAGTGCGGTTTCAAACCGAAAGTAAAAACATGGCGCTCACTGCGCTCCCGTTCGAAGTGAAACTCAAACACACAGCTGTTCTCTCTACCACTACCCATAGTCTGACACAGAGGGCAGAAACAGCTAAATTACACAGTTAAAACACATTAAAAGTTCATAACTCACCCTTATTGTTTTTGGCACTCTGTGGAGATTGTGTGCCGAGGCTGTCACTGTTAACAGTGAACACCAGAGGGCGCAATTAACAGCTTTCWTTGAGGCACCGAAATTAGAGTTGTGTTTCGGTCTGTGTACTACCGTAGACCTTCGCCCCGGTGCCGTACTGGAATCGAGTTTCGGTACCCAACCCTAGTCATCATGCTTCATTTGCTCTACTGCGCCATCAAGTGGACAATAAGTGTGAAGTAGTTTATAATGACGTGACTTGTTTATGAAGTTTTAAGTTGAGCATTTAAGTTAAGGAAAAATGCATGTGTGTGTTTGTGATGATCATAAATAAACTCTAAATTTGATTTGAAAATAATTTTAATACATCTTTATCATAGAATCATCATTGATCATTTGACAGAATGAAAAAAGGAAAGTGCATGGAGAAAAATAGGGAAAGAGTATTGATGCTTCATTTGCTCTACTGCGCCATCAAGTGGAC
>NW_013952485.1:225739-230285 GCF_001266775.1 Austrofundulus limnaeus | reverse complement strand
TTTTTTTTTTTTTTTTGATATTTTGGTAGTTATTATCAGCTATGTTTTAATACTATGTGCATACATCAAAATTCTTGTTATTAGGAGACAGGGGAAATTTTTCTCTTTCTTGCTGGTTCCATCGGACAAAAAGTCGCTTAGTTGAATAAATTAAATGCATGCAATACAATTTCATGACATTATGTTACGGGAGATTCAGCAGCATTTTGCTGCCTCTTTTGAATCTCGCGCATACAGGTGAGCCAGTTCCTGAATCAGTCACGTGGTACAACCCACCAGCGAGGCTTCGAACATCACTGCATACMTCACCAACACAAGCCTCAATATGCGCTCCYCAAAAATCCTCTTTCTATTACRCGYCACACTTCYAAGCCTCGACACAGAAGAACACATCACTATTAAGAGCCTCTCACCTGATCCTCTATGCACTGCCTGCCTCCAGTGAATCTGGAACCAAACTCTCCTCTGAGATCTACTCACCTGTAAATACTCACCTGTCGATTCTGGACCTACTCCTCCACGCCAAGTCACCTTCACCTACCTGTAAGAATATAAACTTCTAACCTCTCAGCAATAAGTCACTAAAAAAATCAAAACCATACTCAKTTCTGCAAACCTTCTGTTCCAGGTCCTGGTCCAAACTACGCACCTGTAAATGAAAACACTTTTATCTATACATCTCGATCTGTTTCTGGTTGTTGCACACGTTGATTCCTGTTTTGGTAAACCTGATATTCTCGTCATTGAAAGGCAACTTAAAATGTATTTAATTGTGACAACATATGTTGGAAGTAAGAAGAAACAACCTACAAACTGTAACAASATGAAATGAAGCCATTTTTAAAGACCTGAGTGGAAATTATAAAAGAGATGAAGGAAATGAAAGATTTAGAGAGTAACCATGAAATAGACACAAATGCAACATTTCCACTAGGCTTTCCTCATCGCTTCCCGCTGTTTGAGGTTAGACTTGTGCTGTTTTAATCAGATCATCTCCAAGGCGATCCTGTATTTGAGGCCCTTTGAAGCCACAGTGAGAGAAATCTGAATATTTGAAGCATTCGTGTGAGCGTGTGGAAACCTAGGGGGTGAATGTCCTCAGGCATGACTGACACTCTACAGTTTTTTCTCAAAACCTTTTATCATTCTGCTAACTGTAAAACATAAGCTTATCATATGATGTGGATYCATAATTATTTTTGTTTCATCTTAAAATGCTCATGCAGTTAAATCTCAGATGACAAATACCTCTGAGGTTCAATGTCTGTTTATGCTGTAATGTACTCATTCCATAGCCTCATGGTATCTGGTTCAACTTGGTTTTATATATATTGTGGCAATAACCAATAAAAGTAATCTTAAGATGCCTTAAAGAATGAAATTTTATATAAACAAACAAAAGCAGTTGGTGACAGTAGGAAGAAAAATATGTGCATAAACAGGAAGCTTTACAGGATGTATGAGAACACCTTCAATGCATAAATAAGGATTGGACTCTCCTATACACAATATGGGAGAGTCTCTTTCCACTTGATTTGGTTCTGTTCTATTCATWTGAAAAGCATTTCTTCTTTTCTTAGAGCATTTTTGTCAGAACCAAACGCGAGATCCAACAGGACTCTGAGACTTTCAGCAGTACGAGAGCCAGATGAAACCTCAGAGAAGGTTTGAAGCAAGACTTAGACTGAGAAAACTCAGAGCAAGACTAAGAGAGGACCAAAGCTATAAGCTAGGTGTTATGATGAAATTACAAGTTTTATGACTTGGTCCTGCAATGAGACCATGTTAAATTGAAATGACCAATAAGAGACACATTTGTTTTGTACTCCTTCCAAAACAATACCAAGAAATTTATGGATGGAAAGGAAAAGTGTAAACTTTGAAATCTTATTTTCAAATCCTATCATCTATTCAAAAGTATGTAATACCTCAATACAACTAATAAACATGGCAAATACTTTGCTGGATGTGTAACATGATTTAACAACAAAACCACATGTAAAGATTAAAATGWAGATTTAAGAAGTTTTTCCATCTTCAACTGCCTGAATAAAGAAACAGTTAATTGAGACATCATTGATTAAACACATTTAAACTCATGAAATAWTACAATGTATACACAAATATAAAGAAAGAAGCAAAACGTTGTTCTTTTCAGCAGCTCTATGGTTATTCAGAACTCCACAGAAAGTTATGGACACCGAATCAAATTTCAGAGACGATCGCTGTCAGATAAGGAAAGGGGTTCTAGGGTCCAGGGGTCTTGTTACCAAGGTGATAAGGTTAGAGTTCTCTGAATGGCTGTAATTTATGACTGMAGGCCTGTAGACTTAGGTAAGAAAAGTTTTCATGTGAGAATGGAACACATACATCCTCTGATGGAGATTTAATCCATGTTTGATGATGTCAACAATGATCCACACAGTCCATGCTCCTACAATGGAGAACCAAAGAAAAACAGTTAGCATAAGACCTTTTTTATTGTTTATTCAGCATTTAGTTGATGATCAAATYATTTTACATGCTCAGATCAGCAGTAATTGGAATATTGCACATGAGCAGTTGAGCAGATTTTCAATTGGGGCTGTAAGAGTGGACACAGCACTTTCTGTCWGAACTATAAGCTGACTTCAACTATGCTTAGTACAAAACGTAAGTAAATTTGTTTTTCAAGTATTAATTATTTGTGTAACAATGCTTCTTGGCAATAAATCTTATTGCAGGCACCTGGTTAGCAGCACCTGGAGGTACCAGATGCACAAAACAAGTGTCAATAGCAACAGTAAAATAAGCTGTTTGGCAATGGCAGAGAAAATATGGCAAATTTTGCTTGTGCGCTACCTATATACTCAGCTCCACTGCTCGTCCCACAAATGCATGTTCCTTACAAATGTGGCACCATTTAAAAGGTAAATTAACAGGCTTTCAAATGGTATAAGGTTTTTTTTTTTTTTGCCAGGAGGCATTGTTACAACAAATAATTTACAAAACACAATGTTTATTTATAGACAATAAAAAGCATACCTATAAGGCAGCCATTGCTTCAATCCTGGCTCAGCTTTGTGATTGCACAGCCACACTTCTGTCAGGTAACAAATATTTATCTGATTATTTAAGGCAAAAACTGTTGCTACTGAATCTAAAAATCTCCATCATCTACCACTTATCCATAGTCTTGCCTGTAAGTGTCTTGTTCCTGAGTGGTGGTAGTATGGAGCAGGAGATATTTCAATAGGTTTGGAGTCTCATCCTCAGTAATGAGGGCATTGCTTTGGTTGGTCATGGTGAAGGTAGAGGTGAGTCAAAAGGCAAAGCTCTCGATTTACTGGTCCATCTACATCACAACCTTCACCTATGGTGGAGCATTTGAAATGATCTTCCTTCATAGGGTGGCTGAACTCATCCTTAGAGATAGGATAAAGAGCTTCTTCATCTGGGGGGGTGGGGGGCTCAAAGCAGAGCCGCTGCTCCTCTGCATCCAAAGGAGTCGATTGAGGTGGTTTGTGTGATTAAAATGCCTCCCTTCAGAGGTGTACCTGGCATGTTCCACTGATAGGTGGACCCGAAGCAGACTCAGAACTCACTGGAGGGATTATGTATCCTCTCTGACCTGGGAACATGTTGGGGTCTCCCCAGAACAAGCTGGAATGTTTCTCTGAGGAGAGGGTGGCCTGAGTTTCTCCTAGACATGTTGCCTCTATGACCCAGATAGGGACAGGGAATCTAGTTAGTCCTGAAAACCTTAACACTAGCTATGAAAAGGAATTTGATTGGCTTGTATATTTGTGAAAGTACTTATATTAATAAAACCCATTTCAATATGGTACTCTTGGTGAAAAAATACGTAGACATTCTTTGGTTTTTTTTGGCATCAAATTGGAGAAAATAAAACGAGCTTCTGTCAGTGCCACTGAGAAATGTGACTTGAGAAAGATGCAAACACATTTCCTAACAAAAGCGTCTTGAACTGTTAAATACTTGTAAGCTCAAGTGTGTACTTTGTTTTGTTGGGAAGAACAAGTAGAAGCATTAATTGTGGTTTTGAAAAAGAAAAACAGTCTGCTTCATGAATTTTCTCCATTCGTTTGTTTACATGTCAAAAACCTCCGGCTGGAGCTCTTAATCAGCTGTCAGACCGGGTGCATCCAAGCCAGGGTGCCTTAAAGTTTAAGCTGATTAGACAAATATTGTTTTTATTCATATTCAAGAGGATTAATTTGMACAGACAAAGATTAACCCAATAAATAAATCGAATAATCACTAAAGAAAACCAACCAGTTGTTCTTAAAGGGAACTCTGAGTGGTTTTAACATAAAAATACTGTAGGCTGTTTAGGATTTTATAAATTAAAAACACATACATTACACAGATGTTTCCTTGTAATTTATATCACAAAGCATTCTGGGTAAATGATGATGCTTACAAGGTGCTCCAGTCCAAGTGCTGTCCAGCTTGAATGTTACATTTTGACAATATTAGCTCCAGGGCTAATACATATTTACACACGTGTGTGTGTGTGTGTGTGTGTGTGTGTGTGTGTGTGTGT
>NW_013952485.1:223578-225454 GCF_001266775.1 Austrofundulus limnaeus | reverse complement strand
GGGGTATGTTTATGACCAAGATTTAAGTTAATTTTAGGGTAAATGGTCAGGGTTAGAATATAAAATTTCAAAAACAATGAGTGGAAGTCGATGGAAAGTCCCCACATGGATATAGAGACTTGGTAGGTGGGTGTGAAGAGGGGGGTGAATATATTTATATATATATACACATATATATAAAGCGCTAGCTCTCCTGCTAAAATTTATTTTACAGTTTATGGCATTAGCTCCATGCAGAGCTAATTTACTAAACTTCACTTACGATCATTTCAACCTACATATTGTGCAGAACATAGAAACTAATAAATATGAATTTATTGCCACACATTATAGTTTACTCAACAATTAATCATCATCATCTCCAAAATGCATTGCACCAGTAAAATAATAATAAAAAAATGTAACAAACACGTGTACTTTTTWAACAAATTTATTGTTATTTTATGTGCTAAAAACAACAACTTTTTGTTGAACAGAGAAATAACATATTAAGGTCAACATGAGAGAGTAGTCAGAGACCCCTTTAAGAGGTGAAGAGTTGGGCCTTGTGAATCTTACTGATTTGGCAGGCTGAGAACTGCAAACATTTTAGCTCTAAACGTGTCACTAAAAGTTGTTTTGTTTTGTTTTTCTACATCTCTGTTAGCACTCTCCTGGGAGCAGGATGTTGAAGAAGCCACCTCATTAACCTTTGCTGCACTCATTACAATGTGCAATTCTGGGTCAGTGGTGTTTGAGCAGATTCCATGCAAAGTCTCGAACTCGCATCTATCTGTTTGCCTTCAACCATCGGCCTCACTCTCTGATGTGTTACAGGGTTTGTCGACTCARATTCGTCACCTCTGTCCTTACTGAATGTGAGCAGATGGCGGCCTCAGTCGTGTCAGATGGAGACGGGCTTTATGATGTGAGAACCGTCAAAACGTACTCCCCTTGCGATTCYTGCAGTTCATGAACTATTGTTCCAAAAAAAATCTTTTTCTCTCCAGAATCATCATGACATTTGCTTTTAAGTTTTTGTAGTTGTTTTGCTGCCCTCTTTTCTACAGGGTTACAGAAAGTTAATTAGTCTTCACTTTTGCAGATCACAAAGATAAAAAGCGCCCGTTTTTTTCACACGTTCATGTTTGTCAGTTTGAAGGTTTGAGTTCAGCAGGAACTGTGTTGCAAAAGAAAAAAAAAACATGGTGAAGCTGGCCCTGAGTTGGCATTGAACACATAGTGTGTCATTCTCATGGGAACAATTTCTGTTTTTCTATCATCTCTTTATCTTTATTGCCCACCGCTGAAGGTGAAAGGGTGATAATGTTTTTACTTGTATGTCTGCACATGTTCAACTTTATTCAAGATTGTGGTAAAACAACAACATTCCCAAGCTGTAGCTTGCTCTGTGGTAATTTCTTCACTGTTTTAGTAAAAAAAAAAAAATAAAGCCATCGAGTTCAAGAAAAAAAAAACATGTTCACGTAAGGTTACACCTTTGGGATGGCTGATCCATATCTCAACACTTAGAGTAGTTGTTGATTTGATGTAAAATTAAAGAATTTGGACGCAGATCTCCTTTATTATTTCATCCACTTTGTGCAATGTTCCAGGACCACAGCATGATTCTACCACCACTGTGCCTGATAGTTGGCCTTAAAGCTTTGCTTTGACTCCTCCACACATATACACTCACCGGCCACTTTATTAGGTACACCTGTCCAACTGCTCGTTAACACTTAATTTCTAATCAGCCAATCATATGGCGGCAACTCAGTGCATTTAGACATGTAGACACGGTCAAGACAAACTCCTGCAGTTCAAACCHAGCATCAGTATGGGGAAGAAAGGTGATTTGAGTGCCTTTGAACYTGGCATGGTTGTTGGTGCCAGA
>NW_013952485.1:220933-222739 GCF_001266775.1 Austrofundulus limnaeus | reverse complement strand
AATCTATGCCACGAAGAATTGAGGCAGTTCTGAAGGCAAAAGGGGGTCCAACCCCTTACTAGCGTGGTGTACCTAATAAAGTGGCCGGTGAGTGTATTTTTCCATTATGGCAAAATAGTGTAATATTTGTCTCGTTTGACCATAAAARCTTTCTCCAGAAGTAGGGCTGAGCGATACAGTGTTCACCTCGAGGTGAAATAAACAGCTCCACAGACGCAAACCACCTTCAGAGAGATAAAACTCTGTTCCATTTAAAACTGAATTTATGCCACAATGTGTCTTCTTAAACAGTAAAGAGACATTTCCTTCTCCTTAATCAGATAATAAACAGAATAATCTTCTTTTTATTCACAATTTTATCAATGTATAAAAACTAAAGCACAAAAAGAATGTTATTACAATGTTTTATTGTGCTTTGATGTAAATCTCTGCTTGAACTTTAACAGTGAAACCACAGTGGTTGATTATAGATTTTTCTGTTGAGAGATTTAACTTAACTAAAATCAGCGTTATGGTTATGTTTATTATGAAACATTTTATTTTTATTCTTGTCTGAATCATCATCATGAATGTTCTTAAATGAAATAATTCATTTTTAAGTTTTCAGTAAATCATCCTTGAAGTGTTAGGTGCTCTCACTAGAAAGCAGGTCAGAACAGGCTGTACAGACTGTACAGACATCAACATTTTTGTTTAAAWAAACAACACCTTGCCTTTTATTTCTTTTGAACTAACATCTTTGGTCTAAGACTAACAGTCAGTTGAAAGAACGTTCTTGAGCTTCAACGAGGAAGCAGCTGTTTTTTCTCCAGAGAGGAGAACCAGCACTTGGCAGTGAGGTTTGGCCCATTGAGTCAAAGGGAGAACCTCTCAGCCTAGACCAGACAATCACTCGGTCTCATCCATTATCTTGAGCTTTCCAAAGCCACATAGAGCAACTTATTTTGAAACTTCTGTGGCGAAAGTATTTTATTTTTGGACGGATGCAGAGGAGAGCCTCATCTCTGGTCTTTGACTGAAAGCAGAGCAGGAGACGCTGAAAGAGATGCCTGAAAGTGTCTGACTAGGTGAGGTTCTGAGAGTTCTTCACCTAGACGATCTTCCCCCAACTTGAACCGTTGTGGATGGTTCCTGTCCTCGATCAAGGTAATGGCTGCTCATTACTGAGCCTACCTGGTGCCTGGCTGAATTCGTTAAAGTGTATCTCACCCCCTTGAAAAGATAACTCCGCTCCAAGGCGAAATTTGAAAAATGCATCAAAGTGGGTAGGGGAGGAGGTGTGGGTGGGGAAGGGGGGTTAGAGAGCGGAGGTGTGGCCAGGACGAGAGAACGTGACAGGCAGCTAGCATTAGCATAATTGATGCTACATGGAGAGTGACCACAGTATCGCAGATAGTTACATCTCTGAGCGTCTGAGGTGGAGGATTTTTCACCCCCCTCCTCACCAGAGGCAGAGAGAGACTTGATCAAGTCAGCTCAGTCTGGGACTGACTCGTGTTTTCTCCCTGGATCAGGACACGGAGCGCATTTCCACAGCCTCGGATGAGCTCTGTCCGCCTCACCCCACACCAGTCCCGGACAGAGGAGGAGRGCTCCYCGACAGCCTGACAGGAAAAACTAAAAGCATACAGCTGCAGCTGCTCACAAGATGGCTAGTTTAAATCAGGAATAAAAGTGTTGGGTCTTGTTTGACTGAAGTTCGGTCC
Organism: Austrofundulus limnaeus; assembly: GCF_001266775.1. Lineage (NCBI taxonomy): Eukaryota > Metazoa > Chordata > Actinopteri > Cyprinodontiformes > Rivulidae > Austrofundulus > Austrofundulus limnaeus. The sequence goes on along the minus strand of NW_013952485.1, from coordinate 221,033 downwards.
AGTTCGGGCTGCAGCTCCCCGCTGCGCCGCAGTCTTTCTGCCTTTTTTCCCCTCCTCCCCTCCCGCTGTGCAGGATGTACATTGGGCTAGTGTGTATGTG
>NW_013952485.1:210361-220866 GCF_001266775.1 Austrofundulus limnaeus | reverse complement strand
TGTGGGTGTGGGGGGGGGGGGGGGGGGGGGGGGGGGGGCAGCAGTCAGCACCTCTCCCCACCCGAGGCTGAGGGAGGCTGAAGGTCAACAGACGATCATGCTGTGCTGCTAATAAGTGTTCCACCCTCTGACTGCTGCAGGGGTGTGTCTTGGAGAGAGCTTTTATACCAGAACACAGCCGCTGTGACGAAACTGTGGAGAAGACACGTCCCCGTGGAGTCATTAACCAATATGCAAAAACTAATCCTCTTTTTCCTCCTTTCTTTTCTCTTAAACCTGCCCTGCCAAAACTTAAGAAAAAGTGCTACAAAGAAATGATTTATTAACATCTAAGCCTAAAAGTTTGTTGTTAAACTTAAGAAATTTGATTGTCCACAATAAACTGTATATTAGTGATTTGTTTTGATTCTGTAAATAAATGATCTTGTTTATTATTAGATCAAACTAAAGTCACTGAGTACGCACATCTTATTGTGTTTTGTCATTCAATTTTGCATAAAGAAGATATTTCCTCAAAATAAGAGAACTTGTAATAAATTTATTTTATTTATTTACTGTTATTTTACCAGGCAAGTCCCATTGAGATCTCAGATCTCTTTTTTCAAGGGCAGCCTGGGCCTGAAGGCAACTTATTGTACATGTTTCTGTGGGATGGGGGAAACCGGAGTACTTGGAGTAAACCCATGCAAGCAAGAGGAGAACATGCAAACTCCGCACAGAAAGATCCCAGGTCCGAACCGGGGACCGAACCCAGAACCTTCTTGCTGTGGGGCGTCGGTGCTAACCACTGAGCCATCATGCTGCCATTTATTTCTTTATAATTTTGGAATAAAAGGTTGTATATCTCTACAGCGATATTGTCAAAAGAAATTTATCACTATTAATTGTGGTGTTTAATAGGTAATGATTACTATGACAAAAAATAAATGACAATTGCTCTTGCATGTTTTTACACTGTGTTCTAAAACTATACTTATCATCAGGCAAAATATTAGTTTTAACAGCCATGGCTTCGGTCCACATTTTCTAGCTTTACTCCTGTCTATGATGTTGTTTCAGGTGATTGAAGTTTGCAATGTTAGCTTTAGCACCTTCCACCTTTCCACCACAAATGTGTACTAGATGTGTGCATCACTAGCYCAACATTTTTTTTCTGACACGATATGATTTGCCCACCCCAACCCAATCCAGAAGGGTTTTTTTGCTTGATCAAGTACAGATTTCAGTCATTCTTGAAGGTGCTTTTAAATCAGGAGCTTCTTTCACTTTCACAAAGTCTGTCATGATGTGATTTTGTTCAATTCAACTCACAAGTCTGCAGTCGATGCAATTTCATATGACCAACTAACACAATCATTAATAATTGTGTTAGATGGGCATATGATACTGATCCAGATCGGGCATATGATGATGATATACATCGATGCTTTCATTTTGCATTAATGCAATTGAATCATTAATCATTTAATTGATACATCAATGTGGTGTCATTGAATACTGTATTTATACCCCTAATTTTCAAAACATAGAGATGTAAAAACTCACTTCACTGTGGACAGAGGCACTGGTGTTCCAGTAGTTTCCAGTTGGAGGCAGGCTGGTGGTTTCTGGGTTGCTCATGAATCTTCAAATCAATTAAATCTTTTTAGAACTTTTTCTGAATTGCACTTTTTAATGGTTTGAGTCATGGTCTATCCAATGAGTCAAGAAGTTCTGTCAACTGTATCAGCTGCAGTTGATGATAAGCAGGAAGTTTTCAGGTCTTGGCCTGGTTAAGGTAGTATGTTCAATAATCTTAAGTTAGCTGTTTGTATATGTGCCTGTGTGGAACAGAGAAAACTGTAATGATTTCAATCTTACACACATAATCCTTGTTTTTAACTTTTTGAATTTGTCTTTTTTGTAATGATTCCACCCTAGAAAAAGAACAATTCAATGTAATGACATTTCTGTGTGTAAACGCCTGAGCAAACTATAAAATAATTCAGCTTTATTAGTCAGCTACCTGTTGCCCTGCAGTCTAAAGATAAGCACGGACCATTCAAAACGCTTAATTCTAATTAAAACAACTAAGGTTTTAAGTAAGAAAGTAACCACTAACACAAATTAATCTACCCTGTCTTGCTCTAACATGTTTTCTGTTTTTTTAAATTTATTCATGACGGGCAGTATACAACAACTGGGGCAGGTGTGGTAACAGATGCATTATTAACGTAATCTTACATCTCTGACAAATGTTGGTGTCGGATGGGTTTCACCAGCCTAATTTACCAGACAATTCCAGGAAATGCTTTAGTCATTAGTTGTGATCATTTAGTTTTTTTCCTGAGACGTCAATCAAACCCACACAAACTATTCGGCACTCTTTCCAATTACAACATTTTAGTCAAAACAGAAATCACAAACAAGCTCAATTATTTGTGGATCCCAAATTTGAGATATGAAGTGCTAATACAGTAAACATTTGCCTCCATTAGGTATTCAAGTTTTGCTAAATACTACAAACCTAATCAAAACAATAATCAATGTTGGTTTTCCCCACCGAGTCCAATTATCCCCAATTTAATGTTTCTGGTTGAAAATGAACATGATTTTTCAATCTAATACCTTGTTAACAAACAACTTTTACACACTATCACAACCAATCACATCTAATTATTCATTTTCCCCTCAATGTTTGCTGCTGACAGTGTTTGCTCTGTGGCTGCAGTATCCCTCTCAGGTGCTATAATGAACAGTAACCCTTGACAGAAGACATGTAGAGAGAAATGATGACCACTTGTTGTACTTGATTTATCTTGGATTTTCAGTAGTGGAGTGTGCTCACTCCGGCTCTCTGTTATCAGGCCTGTGCAGCCTTTTGAGTCTGTAATCATATCCAATTATTCTTGTGTCTTAGACATTAGGATTATACATATCATTTACATTTGAAGAAAAAAAATATTTTATTTTGGCCTGCACTGCTTGACATCTCAAAGGCCAGTGAACGGTATTAAATGTTTTTACAGCAGTTATTCAGTCAAATGAGGCCAAGTACATGTCTCTGGGGAACACCAGACAGATAATGACCCTATTGATTATTGAGAAAGTTCTCTTTACAAATGCAATTGTTAAAGTGTATTATTAAAACTGAAGGTAGACTGAGCTTGTTTAAAGTCAAGCACAACAGTTTGTTTCTCTTTGCGAAGGTTCCTTTCATTGCAACAGTGTTTTTTTCTGTACTAACGTAAAAGAAACTTGACCCAGAATATCATGCTGACTTTTAAATGAGGACATATACCAGTAGCCTTACATATTTGTCAGATTTACACTACCCACTAAAAGTATTTTCAGTCATTTATAATACAAAATTTAATCTACACAATTACATACGTAGATGCCTAATATTGCAATGACCAAATAACTCACCACATTTGTCAATATATTTACCTGTAAGGTAGAAGTTTTCTTAACTCTTATTGAGATGTTTGCTTCTTTTATTTGCAGCAAAGGCACTTCCAGTTACTCACAATGTCCTTCGAAATAAAAGTAAACTACTTTTAGAACATCGTAGTGGAATGGAAGAAGTGCATAGCATCAAGGGACTGAGTATAGAGCCCTGGGGAACACCAGCACAAGACATTATCTTAACAAATACTGAGAAAGCTCTGTTTCACAAACATGATATAGGGTGTAAAGATTCAAACCAGCCTGTTTTAAAGTAAATCATAGAAATGTACGATCAGTGGAATGTAAAATTAAAGATGTTGACCCAGAATAAATTTCTTTGATTATTTGAAGAAGAGCTGTGCAGGTAATTACAATTTAAACGTGTGAAATCCGCATCAACAGGGGAAACATAAGTTAAATGGGAAATCTTATCGCCTAGAATGTATGGATAAAAAGTACATTGCAAGTACCGGGTAAGTGTAAAACATTTTAAAGTGAGATTAATAGTTAGTTTTCAGCTCAGTTGGACTGTAAATGGGGCAGGTGTGACCAGTAGAAGGAAAGCTATTTATTCAAATACTAGGAGCAACTTGCTTTCTGACTAAATGTAGCAATAAACAAGTGTTTTAGTCAAGCTGTGCCCCAGTAGCCAGAGCTTAGTGGCAGTAGTAATGGAGACTGTGGGCAGCTTGATGCTGGTGCCTTTTAGGGTCCATCACAGATGCAGGCCCAGTTCCAAATCATTGAATAACTGAATACTGATTGGGTGATCTTGGCTATTCAAATGCAGCTTTGATATAAAGAGGCGGCAAGGATCTTAGCCTTTAAAACATCAGGGGAGCCCTGTGTGCAGCTCTAAGGTAAAACAATAAACACTGCAAAAAATATGCTGGTGGATCCTGTACAATTTGAAATATTCTTGCTGGTCAAAATATCGGGGATGAGAAAAAAATACAGTTTATATGTTAGTGAATAAGGAAGCGATGGTATTTTTCTGTAGGTCTGTTAGCAAAATATCACTAAATACTGAACAGAATTCAGTTAAAGTTTTTTTTTAAAAAACTAATCATAAGATGCATGTCTTCAGCTAACACAAAAAGGGTGTCACAGCCAACTGACATTAAAACCACTAAAATTACCACAAGTCAATTCAATAAGAAATGATGAAAAATTGTTTTGTTAGTAGCTGAAACTGATCCTCAACACATTCTGAGCAATAACAGATCATCCAAAATCATTGTTTAAATTTTTGCCATAAACTTATTCGAATCAACTTACAGCCGGTGAGCAGTTGAAATGGGAACTGTGTACAGCTGGCTTCTTCACCTGTCTAAACTTTATGGAAAAGTGGCTGTGATCTGTCTATTTCTGGACTCCAAATCACCTACTTGCTGTCTACAGTCTGTGGTCGGTCAGGACCCTGATTCGGGAAAACACAAAAGGTATTGAATCCTAATCCTGGATGTTGATCCAGTCCAAATTTTCCAGGTCTGACAACAGTGTGACTTTGGGTTTGGCTAGCACATGCTACTGGGCCACAGAGTTTCATTTTAAAACAAAAACAAACAAACAAAAAAAAAAAACAGATTGTTTGAGCACTGTTGCGRGACATTTCGGTAAACATGCTACTTGTTTTCCAGTTACAGTGACATGTCAAAATGGAAAATTAGCAGTTTAAAGACAACCAGACAGAATTTTTACTTCTTTTTTTTTTGAAAATTACATTTGATTTTATTTTAGCAAGTATTTGAACTTTTGAATTCTTGAGTTCCTTGAATAACCATAGAACTGCAGAACATTTCCTTTTGTGGTCCTTTGTGAAGTTTTTAAAACTGCTTCTTCACGTTTGTTTGTTTTTATTTTTAGCACAAGCTTTTTTTTTTATATAATTTAAATGAGTGCAACAATGATGGACGTCATAGTGTGCAAGTGCCAGTCTATGTTGCCCTTAGCTATTGTTTGGACAATCTCAGAAACATTGTCGTCGAATTGCTGCCATGTGATCACGCTGGTTACTGGGAGTCGTCTAATCTGTTACTTTGAATGAAAGCAACATTTTGTTTTGAATACGAACATATTTGAGCTTGTGGCTTGACCCTTTACAGTAAAATAAACCTTTGACTTTTTGAAAAAGTGTCTTTGCAGACCTTCAGGTTTTATATTTGAGTACTCGTCGTCTACATTATTTAGACTACAGTCTAACTTAATCTTCAGTTTTTCAACAGTGGCTTTATCTTTGCTACTCTGCCACAAATTTCAAACTGGTGAAGAACTCAGGCAACAGTTGTTGTAGCTGAATCTCATGCCTCTCACCTGCTGAAGCTTGTAACTCCTTTGGAGTGGTCTCAGGTGTCTTGGTGGTCTCTCTAACTATTCTCCTTCTTACACGACCTGCTCTATTTACACGCCCCATATTCCTTCAAATTCTTGATGATAGATGTTTAGAACCTTAGAAATCCTTTTTGTGTCCATTTTTTCTTTAAACTTTTCTGAGTTGAATTAGGACAATCACATTTTACATTACCTTAATTTAATTGATAGTTTTCTGTAAAAAAAAAATTCAAGTTGAAACTGAAGTTTTTTTGTTTCATTTTTTTCAAGTGGTTGAATACTTTTATAGACACTGTATTTCTTTGAAGCCTCCTTGTTAAGATTTTTTTTTGTTGTTGTTGTTTGTTGCAGCATGTTTTCAAATAAAATGTGCAGAAAACGAGAAGTAGTGGCTCTGAGTGAAACTGTTTGACAGATGCATTATTTATCCTGGAAAAGCAGCAGCTACATGAAAAGATTCCACTAGAAACGTTTAAATTGAGCTCGTGCAGCTCTGAGCTTTTGTGTCAATGTTTTATTTTAAACAATGCACAGTGGAAAGTTGAAAGATGTCATGGAAAATGAGTGAGGAGAGCCTCGACCCGGCTTTCCTTTAATGCCTGTGAACACACACAGATCTGTGGCTCACTCGTATGTGACCGGCACGATGAGGTCCGCTCTGTGTTCACCACGGCGTGGAGAATTGGATCGGGACAAAGACACAAGAMACGGAGAGCCTTCTCCATCTGGTTCTATGAGTCTTTAAATCATTTCTGTCCAACTTAAAGCTTTTTATTAAGACGATAAAACCCAGAGGGCCTTTTACTGTCCCGACTCTGAGAGCACTTACAGGAAGACCAAACTAATATTTATGAGGGACAAATTCCTGGAATCCTCTCTGGTTTTACATTGTGGCAATCTTTTGAATTGGGTGAAAAAACTACATTTAGACTATTGCAGGTTTTAAAGCAAAGGCTTAGCATTTGTTAAAGGAATGCATATCACCCACTGCCTTTTTATGGCACAGTTTGTAGATCAAGATCATCTTGTAATGATAAAAAATAAAGTTATAGCTATATTGGTCAAACTTTGGCAACAATCTTGTCCACAATCACACAATATGAGTGTCATGAATTGCTTTCAACTCCCACAACAATAAACTTTGGCTCATAAACTAAACAATTAACAAAGTTTTGGCTACTTTTGTATTCTCTAAGCTTGATTGGTCATCTTGTTTGGAATCGGTTCCAAGAGTTAATCACTTGTGTGTACATCTAAGGCCCTGAGATTCATGAAACAGTTTACAAACGGGCACACAAACATGTGCAAAAGCATTATAGTTTCTTGCCAACAGAAGAGCGATAGCATATAGAAACTTTAAAAGCTGGCAGGCAGCAGATGAAATAAAAGTGCCTGTGACAATTTTTTGTAATAATTACAAATTCATTTTTGAAAAGATATAATTGATAATATACTGCAAAAAACTGACGTAGCTGAGCTGAACAGTTGTAGAGATATTCACATGTGAAGTAACAGGAAGTGATGTCAAAGTGGGAATGTCTGCATGTGAACAGAACTCAGACTGTAGAGAAGAATCTGTTTCTTTAGATTTTTTGAGCCATTATCAAAGACATGAAAAAAAGTCAAAGTTCAAATAATTTTGTTTCAAAAAACAAAATTTAAAGATGTCCTGATGCATCTCAGTAATCCAGGTAAAAAATCAAAAAGAAAAAAATTGTATAGGTCCTCTGGACGGGTTCTTCTCTAATGAAACGTTTCGTCTCTCCTCCAAGAGACTTCTTCAGTCTGAGAGTTTCAGGCAAAATTCAGGCTTTTAAGCACTGCTTCCATGTGACTGATACATCACAACATGGCTATCGTTGACACCTAATTAACACTTATTGTTAACAGGGYTGGAGTGATACTGGCAATAGCTGCGCTGTAGGAGGGGGACAGCTGAAAACGGAGGCCACCACCTCTGTTTAATGACGGACGGTCTTTCTTCACAAAAATGGCTTCTTTTACTCCTCTCTCAAACCAACGTTCCTCTATCAAGAATGAGAACATCCTCATCTCTGAAAGAGTGACCGCTGGCCTGTAAATGAGTGAAAACTGCAGAGTTCTGGCCATTAGACGTAGCTCGTCTGTGTTGGGACATTCTTTTGAACAGTGGTTGCTTTGTTTCCCCGATGTATAACTGGTCGCAGTCCTCCTGGCACTTAACAGCATATACAATATTACTCTGTTTGTGCCGGGGCACCGGATCTTTGGGGTGAACCAGCCTTTGCCGTAATGTGTTTTGGGGTTTGAAAGCTACTGGGACATCATGTTTAGAAAATAAACGTCTCAGTTTCTCCGAAACACCCGCAACATACGGAATAACCACTGGTTTGGGTCTGGGTTTGGGGTCTTCATTTTCACCTGAAGGTTGCATGGAYTCCTGTCTGTGTTTCCTGTCTGCTTTCAGGAAAGCCCAGTCAGGATAACCACACTGCTCCAGGGCCTGTCGTGTGTGCGATTTCTCTTTCTGCCTGGCTCCTGGGTTTGTAGGGACACTGTCTGCTCTGTGGTACAGAGTCCTGATCACTCCTAACTTGTGTTCCAGTGGGTGGTGGGAGTCAAAACGCAAATATTGGTCTGTGTGGGTGGGCTAAAATCTAAAGAGTTCCTTTTCTTAAAGAGTTCCCCGTTGACGTCACTTCCTGTTTCCTTTTGGCTGAGCCAAGTTCAAAGGAAAATGTGCCAGTTTTGGGTACAATTGTGTGTATTGTGCCAAGTTTCTTAAATATAAAGATGTCTTCCTTGACATTGTGTCTTTGAAGGGCATGCTTGTCCCAGGTACTTTAAACTCATTCAGCAACTCAACAGTAACAATAAAACCCAGGTTAACCTTTCACAAAGGATCTTCATCAACAGTTTACACAATAAAATAATTACTGACACGTTCCTCATGCTGTGTAGTCTGTTAGAAAATTATTTAAACTAATCATTAATCTGTAGTTAGAAAAACAAACAAATTTAGCCCACCGTGTTTGGTGTCATTTTGGTCAGCACATCTTCCCATAAGTGGATTTCAAGTTATATTTTAGATTGTGATCTTTTTTTATCAACACAGTGCACCTAAAATCACACAAACAAATGCAGAGAAGAAAAATTATAATTTATTTTACTATAAAAACCACAAATATTTATAACAAACAGTTTTTACAACTTATAACAAATATAAACAATGAACTTAATGAATATATGTACAAATTTACCAAAAAAATATAATTACATACACTATTCACACTGAAAAGCAGGCATTGTTTTAGGCAGGTTTTTTTGTTATTTTTTGAGCAAAAGAATAAACTGCTACAAATCATTTGTACCACTCAAAAATGCTGTTTCTGTGCAAAACACATCATCATCGCAGGCCTGACACTTCCTACGTGTGTCGGTCCACTTACATTTCAGCCTTATTTTACTTCAATTGCATGCTTTCAAAAAACAAACAAACAAAAAACAAAGACTACTTCCAGAAGCTGACTGTTTTATCCAGAAGCAGGCATTTATAAAGATAGTCAAATGGCCAAAAATCTTGTGAATGGAGATAAAACAGATATTGTGCAGAAAAGTGGGGCACTTTAACCAGGACAGATCTGTTCACAAATAATAGCAGATCTGAGATTTTTTATTTATTTATTTATTTTTTCTGGAGTGTAGACTCCAGAAGGAAGGTGTATCCCACAGTGGGAGGGGTTTCCACAGAGCTCGGCTCTGTGTGTCTCAGGGGCTAAGCAAGTAAAACAAACATCGAAAAACCACGTGACCGTGTGTCTTAACGAAGAGGTTGATTTGTGGGTTTCTTGTGGCTGCGTAAGTGACATTGATGTAATAACTATTTAAGGGCTAAAAGGCATGACCTCTTACCTTTGAGAGATCATTTTGCACAACCTTTTGCACAATTGTTGAAGTTACAATATTGCAAAGTAGGCATGTAAAAACTGCGACCAATCTTAATAGAGTTTTAAAAGCTGCAGCAGTTCGGGAGATATTTTGTTGACAGATAAATGCATTTTAATGATTGTCTGTCTTTTATTGCTCTTGATGTATTTATAATCTCTATTACAGAAAATCTAGAGGTCATTTAGCAACTAATTGAGTTACTTAGCAGCTCAGTAAAATGACTAGATTTTTTCAAGGCCTCCCTTGAAAAGGAGATCTGCTATCTCATTTCCTGGATAAATAATGTTAAATAAATAATAAATAACTGCAGCATCACTGCAATGTAAACACATCTCATCGTGCCGTCTATGTTGGTTAAAGCTCTGTAGTAAAAGGAATTTACGAACATCATCCAAGTTTCTCTGGACCAAAGCTGAGTTAAAACAGACTGGGGTGAAAAACCACGTCCTCCATACCGATGACACGAACCAAACAAAAAACTCCAGCAAATAAGGCAAATGAATGTTGAACATCCAGAATTCAACATCATTTCTGAGGCCATCTTAAACAGGGGCTCATGGTTGAGGCCATTCTGTCAAGCTGTTTATGAGGGCCAGGCCGGGATCCAAACCTACTCTACATACAAGAACAATTCAACCCACAAATCAACAAGCGTCTGGATTTCATCCTCACTCAACACAAGCCTTCTGCGTGCTATGCTATTCTTCTTATATCTTTGCAAGCCTTTTGTTTGAAGAGGACCCTCTCTGTAATTACGCCTTCCTCGGCTAAAGCTGCTCCTGACTGAAGGGCCTTTTTCTATTTATTATATATATATA
>NW_013952485.1:207989-210351 GCF_001266775.1 Austrofundulus limnaeus | reverse complement strand
TATATATATATATATATATAATTCTGCTTTGATAATTTCCCAGCGAGCTGTTTGATCAAGTCACAAGGGCAAGCATTTCAAAACATTCCCAACAGTGAAGAGCCGTTTTAGGAGCGGCTTTTCAAATCTGCACCAGTTCAAAAGGACGTGTGGGAGGATTTTTAATCAAGGCACATTCACACTGAACACATATTATTAACATAATGCATTTACAAGTTGTAATTAGGCCTGAAAAAGCAACAGAAAAAAAAAACCTACGGAAGTATTGTATCTTCTTGTGTTCGGAAAATACTGCATGCTTTCATTTCCTCAAGGCTATTTAATGTGTTGAAACGGAGACAAAATGTGACAAAACTAACCACACATCACACTGTAACACAATAAAGATCATGTGTACGCCAAAACCAGAGTCATGCTAATTTAACTAATTAAGTTACTCAAAGCCCGAGGGGAAAAAAAGGGTAATTAAGGTAAGAACTAAAATCAATCAGGGGGTCAATCTGAGGCCGTTTGCATTCCTGTTTTAATTCATATAAATTATATGTTAATTAAATCACAGCAGCAAGAAGTTATTAAAGCAACTGTTTGAAATACTGTATTTCTAAGAAAATCCACGAATACACATTAAAGACTCTGTGTAGACTCTGACTAAAATCATTCTATGTTCAGAAATCATTGAGTTATGATCAAACTTTAAAAATAACGTGAATTTGTCTTGCTTCAGCACTCAAAATCGGAGTTGTTAGTGACTCTCAGCTATGACCACACACAACTTTAGCTCTGGATCTGGAAAATTCACTGAGTTGTAGCCATTCTGTGTTGGGTAATATCAGCTAGCTGATATTACCCAACACCATCTTGAATTTGACACCAAACTTTAATTAGCTGCAAACTTTCTAACAATTTTATGCAAACACACTCAGGGAAAAGGTAATATCCTTTGCCGTCACCTTATGATGGCAGGTGGTCGTTTTAAAAGAAGAATAAGCTTCTTTTTGAGACTGAATGTGGTTTTGAGAAATATTCCCAGTGCTTTGATTGACATGTGATTGTGAGTCCGACTGGCTCAAACTGCAGACCCAAACAAAATTTGAGAAACTGAGAACCTGTATTTGAGAACACAAAAAGACTGATCTGCAAATGGTCAGGAAGTTAAAGATGAATCATTCAATCAGGTTGAGTGCATCATTGTCCTCCAAATACAAACTGGAGAAAAGAAAAGAACAACAACAACAACAAAAAGAATCTTTTAAAAATAGTCACGTATGAACAATAAAAGCAGCATCTGAGCAGCCTCTTGGCACTCCAGAAAAAGAAAAAAAATGACTGAAGCTGCAGAAGATTAGAAGAAGCAAAGTGTTTTCAGGAAGCCATTTCCTCGTATCGCAGTGGAATTAAGAAACGTCAGCTGGCAGAACAGTGGAGGTCGAGTTTGAGGCGAGACGAAGGATCGATGCAGAAAACAGCAACAAAAACATAAAATCAGAAAGTTGACGGAGTTCAGCTACAAACTTGAACCAAACAGAATCTGTTCACCTGATCGATGAGCGAGCAGGTAGTCTGAGTGAACAACACATTTGTGGTGTATTTTTGCCCATGTCTRATTATATTTGGAGTTTTGGCAAAATACTGTAGCTCATGAACTACTAGACTGATTTTAACAAAACTCCAAGTAACCACTGTGTGTACGTCCACAGCTCTTGGAGTTTTCCCAAAAGACTGCTACAGCTGTTAGACCTCAGGAAACACCAAAAGTCAAGTCAGTTAACTTTGAGCTAAAATGTGACGTGGTAGCTGACAAAGTTGGGCAAAACTGTAGCATGTGTAATTAATGGTCAGAAAAACTGTTGGCGGTTTTGTTTTTTGTTTTTTGACACTGTGATTATACAAACTTCTACACACTGGCATATGGGAAAGGGGATTTCCCAGGTAGTCTGCTCTTCTAAACCAAATAATGGTTTGTCTACWTCCTCATTAAAGTCCTCACAAGGGGTCAATCTGCGATACCACTTCCCATGTGGSGCAGCACAGCAGCAGCCTAACACACTTCCAGGTAAAGCCTCTGTGTTGTCAGACTGGTTTTTCTCCCTGTCCGCCTTTTAGCTTCCCTCCTGTGTCTGAAAAGGTTCTGATAAGTCCAGCTTTGTGTCTGAAGTTTAGTCACTAAAACTGACTAAACTAAACTAAACTAGACTCCACCTGAACAATAAATTCCAAGCAACAAATATCATAAATCTCTCAAATCTCATTGCTCGCTCCCATGAGTCTCTCTGTGTGTGTGTGTGTGTGTGTGTGTTTGTGTGTGTGTGTGTTTGTGTGTGTGTGTGTGGGGGGGGGGGGGGGGGGGGGGGGGGGGGGGGGG
>NW_013952485.1:204328-207979 GCF_001266775.1 Austrofundulus limnaeus | reverse complement strand
GGGCATAGGTTGGATTGAGGTGTCTTTTTCATGAATCTGCCTATCTTTTCAACTACCTCCACCTACGAATGTGATTTTTTTTTAAATGTCATACATTATTTATCAAAACTGGTTTTACTTGACCTACCAACACATTTCAATTTAAAAACTGAAGTATAGCTTGGAGTCTGTACTTTTAACACAAACTGTAACAGATTCTTAAAGAGGTCATGTGACTTAGRCAGGTCAACTATAACAATAGTTATTGGGTAAAAGCCACAAATATTTYTGATTCATTTGTTCCATACAGTAACTCAACCCTAGCTAACAGTCGTCATTAAAACATACTGTATTCTGAGCGTTAAATCCTGGYATGTTAAAAGGTTTGAACAAAACAAAGCAAACTATCAGAACCCTAAAAGGAATTATATTTATCAACCAAGTGAGGAAAGYGCAAATCAGGAAATTGTCTCTGGCTGATCTTATTTTCAAGCTCTGGCATGACAGGCAGCGGGTGACTTCCATTCCTTCCAGGATTGCGAAACCTTTAATCTTTTGACYTTTCTTTGAAACATTGGGCAGACTGGTTGTTTCCCACATGCTCAAGAAGTTGCAAAAACTTTCCCATTTGTTTGATCAGAAAGCCTTCATTTGTCCTGTCCCTTCTGCAGGCTGGCTACATGACGAGGTGATGCGACACCAAACTTCAGCAGCGGGGCTGTGAGACCACGTCTCTCTTCCCTTCACATTTGCTCCTGTCGCCATCACCCTGCCYCCTCTGGCTCTGCTCCAGCCGATCGGTCCACAACCTCACCTTGCACCGACCACTTCCTGTGTGACACAACACAGCATCAGCCTAACACACTTCCAGGTTAAGCCTCTGTGTGGGTGTTTTTTATGTATAAAAATGAGTACAGAAGCTTTACACAGTAAAATAGTTTGTGTTCACTTTTGCAGGGGAGTGATAACCTGTCCTCCTACCTGAGCTGCACTGAACGTGGGATTGCATTTGTTTGTGTCTGAGAAGCAAAAGGTCAATAATCCAGTCAAGGATTACAGAGTTCKTCATAAATTGTTTCAGTTTTTTGGGGGCGTTCGGCAGACAGGTAACTCTGTGGCGGTATTGACTTTTTTTGCGGAGTGATTTTTATCGAGGTGATTGATGAGACAGACAAAGTGTGAAAAGTTTAGCTGGTTGCGCTCGAGCGAGAAGGCCTTTGTAAATCTCGGTGTGGTTTATTTACCGCCACTGCAGCCGGAGCCGTGTGTATAAGACTCGGGCTGAAGGAGATAATTCTGCTGATGCCTCTTGTGAGTCGGCCCCACACGGATCTGCCAACATCACAATGCACAACTGAAGGAGGCAAATGATTGAATTTCCAATTTTTTTCTTTTTCTTTTTTTCATTCTAAATCTCTTTTTGTATGTTTGTGCGCCTGCCAGAATAAAAATAAATAAATAAAATAATCAGTCTCTGCGCTTCACTACACAGGGGATCGGAGCGTTTAATGATTGCTCGATGCTTTCCCCTGCGCTACGACGATGGATGATGCACGCTGCTTGGARAAGTCTCAAAGAGATAACTGCTCGGAGAGATAAAGCTTCCAACTTCTCCAGCCACATTTTATTTGGACTCGTATCAAAACTCTTCTGAGAGAAATAGGCTGTGAAATCATCTTTTTTCTGTGTTTGACTGCATCGTTTAAGCATATAATAGTGCTGCTTTAAGTTTCAGCTTGTACGTCGATAGTCGGGGCGCACCACCAGCCATGAGTTTGATTTTAAACTGGTCAGTTTGGCTAAATGTTGTGTTTCAGCCCGTCTGGAGTGTATCAAGGCCGAGGCTGTTTGGATGGAAACTTAATGGGAGTTGGATTAGTTGCTAAAACAAATCTTTGGCTCCAGTCTAAGAAGTTTTTTTCCTTACATCTTCTGATGTGTAAGCTGATTCTTGACACATTTGGATTGTCTATGATAACAGAGTTTGGGTGACTAAAGCCCAAGAAGACTTGCAGGAGTCAGAGTTGCAAGAAAAGGCGAGTGTTTAAAGAAAACAATGTCGTACTGGGAAAAGGAGAGATTTCTCTGGGGTAAATACAAAATATGGAGGTTCCATCCAGGTTCCAGTTAAGAAGTTTCTCAGATGAGAATAGAGATGAGTTGCTTACTGCATGTTTGTCATCTCRGGGTACAGAGGGGAGAGCGAGGACTCCAGTTTTTGCAGGAAAAGATCCAGTGAGTGTTCCAGAGTGAAGCCAAGACGTTGGGGAGTGACAGGTCGGARCAGAACAATGAGAGAGGAGGATGTTTCTTAATTACCAGATGAAGACTTCAGGTGAAGGTAGTCAGTGTTGGCACAGAGAAAGAAGACTGAGGAGTGGCACCACAGTTCAATGCTGCAAGGATCAAAAGATAAATCAGGTTAGAAAATCATTTTCACCAAAAAATTGAAGACCGTACGTAGTCAGTGTCCCAGCATCGTAGTCTGGCAGCTTTATATTCTATAAGATGCTCAATGAGGGAATAACAAGCAGCTGAGAGAGGTAGGCTCCTCCCTGCCACTCAGGAGCTGCAGATCAAATACAAAATATGTTAAAGTATTCAMACAGAAATACTTTTCCCAGTGCATTTAGAACAGACTTATTTTAATGAACACACAGATCAAACTTAAAATGACTCGATAGTTTATTTCTTAATCTCTATATCATCAGCTTTTAAATTGTTTATTTCGTAATTTAATCTATGAAAACAGCTAAAAAGCATTTAACTTTGAAATAAGAGGAAAACACAGAAAAGGACAATAGAGATAAAAGCAGTCAAATCAAGTCAAACACCTAACATCACATTTTTATTAACAAGTGTTTATTGAGTCCTATTTGATGTTTTACTGAGAAATAAAAATTTCATTTTCTCAGCTTCAAAGTACAGTAATTCTCACCAGAAGAGTTCATTAGCTTGTCAGGTATCAATGAGAACTGATAAAGACTTTATGTGTCACAAACAGGAGGGACAGTTTCAAAAACATGTTTTTCTGGCGGCCAGATAAAATGATAAAAGGGGCCACAGGCCTTGAATTTGACACATGCTCMAAATCAGTGTTTTTCAAACTTTTTAGCTTCCAGCCCATAAAATAACAGCTGTAGAAASTTGTGACCCCAGCTCAGATATTGCTGGTTTAAATATGCAAACTTTACTAAAAATTTTGTTAAACATGGGCATAATAACAATATTTGGAAACCTACTAACCATTACTGTAGCATGAGCGACCGTGACCCCTGACATGACCCTTTGACCACCACTGGTCATGTCTCCTAAGTAACTCAACTCTGTTCTGAAAACACTCTTTTTCTAAGCTTTCAATAATCTGTCCTTCTCTGCAGATAATGCTGACATGACGGTCTGCTTTAATCTTCATTATATTAATTATAAAAAAAGAAAAATAATCATTACCGTGACTTTCCTTTTTAAAGGCTTTTGTTTTTCAAATGTGTATTATCATACTGCAAAAAGATGATTTCTGAATCGTCAATTTTCACACCAGTGTAAATGTAACTGACTGTTGTGTTCTTTCTCTTTCTCCTGAGCAGAAGGATACAACACCTAAATGTGTGTGTGTGTGTGTGTGTGTGTGTGTGTGTGTGTGTGTGTGTGTGTGTGTGTGTGTGTGTGTGT
>NW_013952485.1:200927-204265 GCF_001266775.1 Austrofundulus limnaeus | reverse complement strand
GGGTTTGTTTCTGGTGACATTTGGGGGCAATTTTAAGACAAACTGCCTACCTTTGGGGACAAAAGTCGAGTCTCCATTTGGTTTAAATACCATTGGTGGGTTGGGGGTTGGGTTTAGGACCAAGGTGTGAATTGAGTTCAGGTTAGTTTTAGGGTCACGTTAGCCTTTGGGTTTGTGGTCAGGGTTAGACTGTAGYAATGTAATGGAAGTCAATGGAATGTCCCCAAATGGATAGCTGTGCAAACATGATTATATTTTGTTATGTCAAGTACACACACAGCTGAACACTGAGTGCAAACTGGAAGAAGCACAGTTTAACTTGGATTTCTGAGGAAGCTGGAAGCTTCGAAACCTGAGATGGGCAAGCRAACCATCTGAAGGAAAATGCAATTGTTCTATTGCAAAAGAGAAGTTCTGATGACTCCTCACCTAGAGTGTCCTGTAAAGTGATGTTTTGTGACGGGAAGCCAAGCCGTCCCTCGACAGAGCTGCTACCTGCTTGACATGAGGACCTTGGACCCTAAGCTGAAAGGGTCCCCAGCTAAACTGCCCACCTCTGTGACATGTTTGTCTACAACTGGGTGAGATTTAACTGTACCTTTTAAAGGTCTCACACAATGATTTACAGATCAATCCTGGGTAACAGCTGAGGCAAACTTGATAACTCCTCCTTCTGCAGTAATAAAATTACTAATAAACAATCTGACCAATATCTTACCTTCTGTCCAAATTGACAAAAACTTACAGGTTTAAACCTGAGTCTCTTGTCAGTTATATTAATTGAAGAAAAATATTTCATTTGGGAAAAAATATATTTTCATTTTATAAAGGTTTAAACATCCAGACCTTAACACCTTCTCTTCAAATTGACAAATTATAGGTTTAAACCTGGGTCTCTTGTCAGTTAATTAATTGAAGAAAAATATTTCATTTGGGAAAAAATATATTTTCATTTTATAAAGGTTTAAACATCCAGATCTTGCCTTAACCTAGACATATAACATCAAGTCTGTAATAACTTTCACCTTTAACTGTTTTAGAAACCTCATTGCTTGTCTTTCATGTTATTTTTAATGTTTTTTTTATTAATGATTCAATTAAATTGATTCATATTGTATTATTGTAAAAAAATTACCATAAAAGACAAAGCTGGTTCCTCATTTTGAGTATTTTTGGCCTGCATTTCATACGAATCTCACACTTTGGTAAAAATGAGTTTGATTAAAAAGGGTGAATAAATATTTGTCAATAACTTGACCTGGTGCCCCAATAGGTTAGAAAGTATAGTGCAGGTAAGAAACAATTTATCACCCTTTCTGCTTCTCTCCTACCAGCTTGTTATACTACTTTTATTCATTTGCTGTATATATATATATTTTTTTCTTTGCAATAATTAAAGTTCAAGATATTCCATTAGAAATGTATTTGCATTTAAACTCATGTCTGGAGGTCATCTGGTGATCCCCACTTTATGTTTCATGACCCACAGAGGTGTACTGACCACAACTTTGGCAACCACTGCTCTAAATCATTTTAAAATGAGCACTGATGACATTGAGTTTAAAATATTAACTTAGGCTTTTGAAAACTGAAGACTTGTTAGCTGTGTCTAAGGTATTTTAAGTTCCACCATGAAACCAGAACCTTTTATCATCTCCTCCAACCTAAAATGATCTTTTGTCTTTTGGCATTTTTTGAGGTG
The DNA here is from genome assembly GCF_001266775.1 of Austrofundulus limnaeus. NCBI lineage: Eukaryota > Metazoa > Chordata > Actinopteri > Cyprinodontiformes > Rivulidae > Austrofundulus > Austrofundulus limnaeus. Next base: position 202,563 of record NW_013952485.1, on the reverse strand, counting down.
TCCGATTTAAACACTGCTGTGGCTGATGAATCATAAAAAACAAGACACTTTGTGCACATTTCACAGGTGAGAAAAGCTGCAGCGTATCTGTTGTATAGATTTAACGTGCTGACTTTTAGATGACTTGGACAGCAGTGATAAAAACATCCCCAACAGATTTAAGACCTCTTTTTCTTTGTGAGGTCTTTTTACTGCCCACGGTGGGTAAAACCAGAGACAGAAGTAAATTTATTTTGTCCGCAAGACCTGCAACATGGTGTCCAAGTGAAGATGTAGCAACCATATGTATTTTAGAAGACACCCCACCCCCCGTTGCCATAAAAATTCCAARGTATCAAATCAGAAAATCTGAACAAAAGAGTCAGAAAATAGGAGCTGGGAGGCAGGTGGGAGTCGGCAAACTGCTGAATGATGCAAGCAGAGCTGCATATAATAGGTGAATACATCCATAAAGAAATTGTCAGGGTGTAGACACAACCATCCGAGGTCTAAGCAGCTGGTATATAAAGGGTGGGGGTGGGGGGGGTTGAGACAGAATTTCTGCTTTAAGAAAAAAAACACTGGGAAGGCTCGATCACCTGCAGGCGATTTCTCACACATGACCGCGAATAGAACCTAATGAGCTGCCAGACCTTGAGTAGGCTGGGAAGATGAGCCTCTGATGGTAGCAGGCTTTCCTTTCGACCACTGGGGGAAAAAAAAAATCAGTGTAGTGCAGCTGAAACTCTGCTCGCTCTGGGTTTTGTATCTTTCTTAACCAGTGACTTCAAAACAGCAAAGAGGAACCGTGTAAACCTTTGTAGCTGTAGTGTCTTGGAAGCCTCATTAAGCCTCTCTGTACAGCATCGTTAAGGTTCCAATCAARACTGCAGAAATATATGTACCCAAATAAATAACAAATGTACATATTTTAACTCAACCGTTACTAAAGAAAAATTATGTTTGTGGCTTTTCGTTCTTTTCCAAGCTGCCAAACCAGCGAGCCGATGTCCACCACCACTGCCTGGGCCCGTGTCCAACCAGGCGTCTGGGAGCAATAAGTAGCTGCTGCAGTCCCACTGCTGTGCTGGACACGGCTACATTATCTTCCAGACACTCATTTGGAATGCAAATTTAATTTGAACTGATCTATTTCTTGCATCGAGACTGCAAACAAGTTAAACCAAGATGGACACGAAAGCGAACATCCAATAAGTCCACTTCAGATARGTCTGTCTGTTTGTCTGAGGCCCTGTGAGGAATAAAAATGCTAACATGACTGATATCCAGGAATCACAACCGGCTCTTAAGTGACCAGATATCCACATGATAAATATAAAAATGCAGATTTTGAAGACACTTATTGCTTCCAAAACTCAATGGTGAAGATAATACATAAAGCATCCTGGTCGTTATTGTAGAGGCCAGTGATTTAAGGTCGTACCTCACTGTTTGTGGCCGGTGACCCTTAAAGGGATCTGCGACTGTTTGCATGTTGGCCTTAATATTTGGTTCTTTTTCTATTCTACTGAAAGGTGATATTTTGACAAGTAGAAATTCCCAATTACTTTAAAAAAATTATATGTTTATTACATTTTTATTTAAGCACATCCCTGTTGTTTTCTTATTGACACAATGCATTCTGTGTATATGTATG
>NW_013952485.1:198648-200602 GCF_001266775.1 Austrofundulus limnaeus | reverse complement strand
GCTAAGATACTAATATTCAGATATTCAGTTCTGCTTTCTACTGAAGTGGGAAAAAAAAAAGATCTAAACTTGCCGTGTATCATATGTTGTAGTTCAATGTGAATCAGAAAAAGACCAGTGCTAATGGCTTGTAATTAAACACYTTTCTCAGATTGTGTCTTATCTAAATTATGCATGTAACAACATCATTTCTTGAGCAGCTTTGAAAAGATTGTTTCAGAAAACCAGTTTTTCTATCTGTTTTGGGCAAAATATTTTAGTACCCATTATATTTGCTATCATTTAGAAGAAACACAGTTATGCCTGAGTGTGCAAATATCTGCTACTGCTTCTCCAATGTCTCAGTCACTTGACTGAGAAGAGCAGAAGTGGTGGAAAAGGGACCGTGTTGAGTTTTTCCKCTTTTTCAGGCATCCACAGATGCTGCTGACAAGTGTTTTTTATGGGATTTATACCAAGGAGACACAAAACTGAGGTTTAGAGATCTGCAGAATTCTCTCAAACCTCTTCTTTAACTGTTTGCCAGCTCTACTTGGGAGATAATGGGTGAAATGGAGTGGTAGGCAGAATGAGTCATAGTCTGTCAATTAGAGAAATTGTTACAGCGTTTGCTCACTGTATTTCGAGTCCACTCATATTATCAAATCACCTCAGGTTGGCATAATGACATTTTTTGACAAATCATCACTGTTGAGCAGACAGTCGAGATCATTTGGATTAGTATTCACTCCCCGCTTCTGCCAGCCTTGTCTAAGACCACAGCATATATTAGCACCTACAGTACGCCGATAATTACTGACAGACTCTTCAGAGAAAGACTCGGAGCCATCCGAGTACTGTGGGCATGCACCTGACCATCCATCTGTCTGACMGAGTTAAAAAACACTTCAGTGTTTCAAATTCTATAGGGTCAACCATTTCCAGAGGACGACAAGGACATAGATTATGCTGGAGATTTGGCAGCAGATGCCCTCTTGGATAAAACAAAACAGAAGGGGGGAGGGGAACACCAATGACCAGTAATCCAAGTCTGTATTTCTGTTGTTTTTTTTTGGGGTTTAGGTTTTTTTTTTTAGTTTAAAAAATATACACATTTATTTAAGAGCCTAGCATTTTTAGAAGTAATGCATATCACCCACCATCATTTTATGTTCAGAAATGAAACTAAATAAATAAACTGAATGTTTTGCACAATATTATGRAATATCCCAAAATTTTATGCTAAGTATGTGTTATGAATGACTGACAGAAACAATTGGCTGGCCCAACCATTTGAGGAAASTCAAATGCCGATTTGCACCAGAGAAGAAATCTTCCTGATGAGTTACTGACAACCTTTCAGTGGTTCTTAAGATATTCAACCACACTCACACACTGGCAAAAAGATTCAGATTCACTTTTTTTTCACGTTTCTCTCGGCTTTAAAATATTTGCAAAGAAAATGGACCAAAGTTTGCCTCCTTGCCCCTGCTGTGAACATTTCTATGGTGTTCCATTTGTGCCATCGCCTTGCGCGTGCYGTAACACTGATTTGAGAGCAGATATCAATATGAACAAACAATAATTTGAACCGTGTGCAGTCAAATCACACACATGCTCACGCAGCTCCCTCCTTGCTTGCTCAATTCTCTTCCTGCTTGTGCTCGACTCCTTCCCTTCCTCCGCTCAATTTCTGCTCGTGCGGTTCCTTCCCTCCCTCCTCACAACTTCCCTTCTGCTTGCTGCTCTCAACCCAAAAGTTATATGTAAATGAAACACATCAGCAGCCAATCACAGACAGTCTTTTTTCATCCAATCAAAGCACTTATTGCAAATCTACAAAACCAAGAGGCTGAAGTGACAAAATCATAAATGCAGGCCCATTAAATCAGCAAAAGATAATAATAAGATGTATTTTATGTATTTTGTAGCCCAGAATATTTAGTTAAGCATAAAAATATGCTTAGTGTCATTG
>NW_013952485.1:196885-197818 GCF_001266775.1 Austrofundulus limnaeus | reverse complement strand
GGAGGGAACCGTGCCAGCGGAGGGGAAGTGGGATGGAGCTGCGCAAGCAGACACAAAGTTGAGAGGAGGGAAAGAAGGTGTCGCGCACAATCAGGAAGGGAGTTGAACAAGCAGGGAGGGAGCTGTGTGAGCGTGCGTGTGATTTGAGTGCACACGGTTCAAATTATTGTTTGTTCATATTGATATCTCAAATCAGTGTTACTGTGCTCGCAAGCCAATGGCGCAAATGGAACGSGATAGTTTTCTTACCTGTTACGAGTCTTAAAGCTCTTTTACAATCTGCTGCAAAAAGCTTCACTTCCATTAATTTCTTGCTTCGTCTTGAATAAACTGTTTTCATGAGGTCTGTTTGTTATCCTGCAACTTTTAAGGMTACCTGGGGCCTCATGTATAAACGGTGTGTACGCATAAAAAAGTTACGTGCGCCAGGTTCTACGCCCACGTTGGGATGTATCAAAYCCAATGTCGCYTGAAAGTGTGTGTAAATATATGCACACTTTTCACSTGCCGTGCGAATGTGCGGCAGCCTCGCAAAGTTTTTCAGTCGACAGTTTTAACTCACAAAGTCACGAATCTGACCTGAATCCACAGAAATATGACTTTGTTGTGTTTTCTGGGTGTAAGGAGCGTCTGAAGATGGTGCTAGATTTTTATTTTAGTCTGATTTTTATTGTTTAAACTCGAACGGTCATGAAACTGAACCCCGGGACTGAAAATCATTTAACCTCAYACAAGAAAATAGATCAGRCTAAAAATGGTCAAAAGAACTCGAGTCCAGTCTACAGTAAACGATTTTATATATTTGTCATAGTTGGAAACCTTTTGGGTCCTGCGGGCCGGAAGAACCCGACACATTACATTAAAAGACAATATATATATATGTGTGTGTGTGTGTGTGTGTGTGTGTGTGTGTGTGTGTGTGTGTGTGTGTGT
>NW_013952485.1:185839-196828 GCF_001266775.1 Austrofundulus limnaeus | reverse complement strand
GTGTGTGTGTGTGTGTGTGTGTGTGGTGAGAGAGAATAAGATTTGATTTAACATGATCAGGGAGACTTCAGAGTTTAAACGGGTCATAGGATGCTAAGCTAGTGTTTTCATTAAAGAGTGAAATGTTTTTGAGCTTTCTAAACTCTCCAGATGTTTTAAACTTCTTACTCCCTTAAATTTAGCACTTTATCCATGGAATAAATATTAAGATGCAGCCATTTTTATTCTGTTTCAGTCTGTGAGCATCTCACTTCTATAGGACTCTGAATTTTTCTCTCAAATATCCACAAAGAACAGTAAATTCTCACCCAAGCTTCCTTTGACCTCCAGTTGATGAGACAAAAAGTCTCTTAAAGACTGGAAGTGAAGGTTGTTTTTAAATTTAACTTTTCTTCCTCAAACTGTTTGCTTGTTTTCTTAACAAGCTTTTTTGTAAGCAGTGATGAGCTGTTAAATACATAGATTTAAGCTGCACAATTGTTAGGGGGGGTGAGACTCAAAATTATTGGTTTATTGTTTACACTTCATTGCTGTTGCGCTTAAAATTTTTTCCTCGACTTCTGGATGTCACTGTTAGCCTCTCTTATTTACTCCACATCATATTAATTTCAGCGGGACCTTTCAAATCSCACCCTCCTTACCACAGAACCTGTGGAACAAGCCGTTCAACAATATCTGCTGCGGATGAAAATCCGTGGAAACCTGGATAAAGCCCCAAGCGGCTTATAGCTGACGGTGAGTCATGGCTGTGCTCAGGTAAACCATCGCTCCGTCTCGTGAAATGAGGTCAGGAGTGAGTTCTGTGCCGTTTGATGTCATCGGCGGCTGAAGAGCCGAGTGACGCTCGAGAGAGCTCTGTGACCGAAGACAGCGACGTTAAGCTGACACAAGCCATCTGTCGAGGGATCCCATCCGGTTGTGACATTTCTCTCATGAGCATCATTCTGTGAAGCTGCATTCACTCTGCTGGGCCAAAATTATTACTACTGCTGGAATTGAGTCACCTGTGCATAAATGGACTACTGCCTCTTAAAACTTGCATTAACTACTCTTAAAAGCAGGTTTCAAATGCATGTGAGGCTGTCAGTGATGGCCTTAATGAGAGCTAATTCCTTAACTGCCAAAACAAAGTCTGTGTTTTGCATCCCGTTTTGTAACAAAGTCCAAACGCTGCTGCACCAATCAAGCAATTAACACCAATGTATTTTTTCTGATTAGCACGTGCATTAGTAATTGAAWACATTAATTCTTGTGATCTTTGTGTTAGAAGGAAACAGTGCTTAACATCAACGTGTATCGTGGTATTTTCTTCCTTTGCTGTTGATGTAAGCACAGAAGTGCCATCTGGTGCTGAGGATTGCGGCAGAAATAATGAACATGGCGACAGCATTTTAGATTGTTGGTTTTTTTGTATTACTTTAACTGCAGAGAGCAACTCGAACAGTTTACAAAGAGCAATAGATGGTTTGTGGTTTCAGTGAAAACCTTAATGATTGTGTTTCTATGAGGATGTTTTGTTAAGTGAGTAGCTTAAAGAAGACTTCTATCAAACACCAGAAACCTGTTGCAATGTCAACAAAAGCGATTGGCTGGCTCAGGCACGCACTCCGTCCTGTATCTGGAGGCCGCTGACGACTGCTCACATCAACATACTGTCTGTAATTGACACAAAATTTCCCTCATTTTGGAGGTATGCAGATGTTTAGAGCAATCTCATAGATTTTTTTCAAAAACTCAACTTCTAATTGGGTTTTTTTCTCAGAGCCTAAGACTAAAAAAAKCAATAAATTAAATTCAATAACCCAACCATTGTCTCGTTTTTCTGCTAGAAATAAGTTCACCCCCCRTCCCAGAGGACAMGAGCACTGAGTGATGCTMTAATCTCGTAAGAGTTGTTTAAGTTACGGGGTAGGAGTTTTCTCCCCCCAGGGCCCGACACTGGTGGTGGAAGTTGAAAGAGAGGATACCAGAAGATGATGGGTGGTGGTAGGTTGGTATTCAGCTGGCATGCAGATGGGGCGATTGAGACAACGGGCTTTTTTCACTGGCAGTTAGGAGCTGATTGGACATGGCTGGGCTTGTGATGATTAGATGCAGCTGGGCTTGAGACGTGGAGGCCGGCAGGTGCAGGTGAGGCTATTCATCTTACAGAGTTGAACTTTCGTTTAAACTCAATTTCTGGCCCCATTTTATGCGTATGCAAGCTTAATAAATCTGACCACAGATACGTACCACTTTCCAAAAAAAGGGTATGAACATTTGTTGCCTCAGATGGTACTGGTCCACCAAATTTTGGATCATTGTGTACTACTTTCAGTCACTCCAGAAGGGAGATTCTGCACCTGAGTAGGCAGGAAGATSAAATGTWATCATWGGACCAAACAATCGCAGCAGATTCAGAGTCATCTCTGACTGGAGAAGAACTTCCAACTGGATCCACACATGCTAACATGTGTAGCATCCATGCTTCCTTCTACAAACACAACGTTCCTTGTGTGATGTCTTCTTCTGCTTCAAGACTGTGGACTGTTGGAGTCTGATGGAGGTCCACTTTAAATAAGATCATCAATGCCCCACTCTGAGCGTTAGACCTGCAGTGTTCAGTTATAATGTAAAAAAGGAGGATGTTAAATAGTGTATAGAACTCTTCCTTCTAGATGTAAGTTGAATGTGGGAAAATCAAGTTTGAGGACCAGCTAGCTTTATTTTTTTGTTTGTTTGTTTGTTTTTGTTTTTCTTCAGTGCTATCGTGATGTTATTCTGTTTGTTAGAGGTGTTCAGTTTGACCAAACCATGGCCACCAACAGCCAAAAGTCTCATTAGTTGGATATTTAAGCAGTCAGCCTTTTATTATTACACGCTCTCTGATGTAGGACAATTGCATTCCTCCCTCACTCCCTCCTTATTTCGCCCTCTTGCTTTATGTCCCTTTATCTTTACATCCTGCTCCCTGCCCAGCGTCAGCTACTTCAGCACATCCTCTGATTTGAGCCAAAAGACGTTTCCTGCCAAATTGCCYATCTGAAAGTGCTGTTTGCTGGATTAATACCTGAGCTCGTTGATTTATAATTGCCCCACTGTGGGATGCGGATGCTGACAGTTTGGATCCTTCGGGCATTTAATCTCTGTGTCTAATTTTTATGCTCTTCTCACTAAACATTCAGACTTCCTTGTTTTTCTTTTTCTTTCCATCTTGCTTAACAAGGAAACAATGAATAAGTGAGAATTATTCAACTTTTAGGAGATAAGAAGACAACAGGGCTTCATCAGATCCTCGTTTCTGTCAGATAGAAGACTGGCTGAGCAGCCTTTTTTTWAAACCAGAAGTCATGTCTTTGATTTGAATTAAATACATCCAAACAAATCTTTTAAAGTCACTTTTTTGGCACAAAGCAGAACAAAAAAAAGTGAAAGTTGAAAAAGAAAATGTACAAGAAGCAAATCAGCAGATTTGGCATGAGTCGCTAACAAGAAGATTTGAGCGTTTGTGTGTCAAAAGGTGTTTTAATGGAATTAAGTTGAACTACAGCAGTTTGCAATTCCTTTTTTTTTACAAGATTCATCACTTTATGGTCTATAAGCCTTTTGTCTGAATAGCACTCTCTGACAAAAAAATTGTTAAACACTCAAATGGAAGATGAATGAKTGAACCGCACAAGTTAGGAGGTCCTCAAAAGGATAACGGACTTGGACAATTAAGTGGTCCAAAGTCTGATGYATGTGGCACCACCAATGGACCTCGATACAGGCAGTGATTTGTGAACCCATCGCAGTGATGGGCACAGCTTACCATGATGCTTCATTAACCTCTATACCCTTAAAAAACTTTTTATTGGTCTTGAGCTGCTTGATTGATCAAATTTAAAAAACTGGAAAAAAAGTGGGTGTACTAAAATTTTTGACCAGTAGTGTGTATCAAGTTGTTTTACATGATTATTGAATGACATTAACATAATAAGTAAATATATTAATTATTGTAAAATATTACAAAAGATTTGTGGCAGATCCAGTTGGATTTGCTGTTAATTAAATAACTGCAATAATGGCTGTGAGCTGATGACTTGTATGGTTGCCATTTTTACTCCTCCATGTTGTCACAGATGCTAACAGTAGACAGGATTAGGCGGGGCTCACTTTAGTGTTATTTAATTCGACAATGTAGTGTCTAAAGCCTGAATCATACTCGCTCTGACGCCGACCGGTCAACATGCAGTCACGTGGTTGTTCGGTGTTCGTTTTCGCACAGACCATTCATAGCTCCAGAGATGCACCGTGCTGAGCTCCCGGGAAACCCCTCCCACTGCAGCATACGTCACTGAATGGAGTTTCTTGCTGCTACAGTGGACAATGCAGAAAAAAGGCCAGAGACCCATCACACAACTTTATTTATACACAATCTGTCCCAGAGCTCCACAGTTTTTATCAGTCAGATTCCTCCGTGCAAAATGTCTGTTTTATCTCCATTCACAAGTTTTTCATGAACTCGTCTGCCTGCTGGTCCAACAGTCGGCTCTGGAAGCAAGTCAGGTTTTTATTTTTATTTTATTTTTTTTAATTAACTGAGTGGTTGAAGTAAAATGCAMCCTCCGAGCGCTTTCAGCACAATCAAACACGCCCACAAACTTCAYACATATCACACATTACCGTCGTAGCGGGAGGGGGGTAAAAGTTTGGCCYGCAGGTTGTGGCAAAAGMGGSAGCCGAGTCATCGCTGCGAACACGAGGGATGTAATTTTTGTCATGGAACTGCAAAAACTCATGTCGACGTCAGCAGTGCGGAGTGAGTATGTTTCCAGCTTTAYGGTTAGTGAAGCTTAGTAGGTTGTGAAGTGGATTAGAGGTAAGWGGTGAAGTGCCAGATGTTTTTAAAAAATGTAACCTAACCCAAAACAGAAAGTCAGTYTGTCTGTGCGTCCAGTTWCCTTCACCATCACAATTAGGGTTGCCACCTGTCCCGTAAAACACGGAATTCTTTTTTTGTGTCAGTTTTACAGTGAATAACCAAAACTTCAAACAGATGTCAAACCAAACCTGAATGTGTAATGTGACAGCGTACGTGAAGACATCTCAAAATGCTTCACAGTTCAAAGATAAAACCGTTCATGTCTTGTTCAGAGATGAGGTTTGAGAAATTAATTTGTTTCAGTAGAGCCAAGAGGCGAAGCTAGAACTCTGTGGAGCTGACAGGAAAAGTATGCAAACTTTCAACGTTTCTGCTCATTTAGTTCCTACATATATATATATATATATATATATACATTGTTATGCTAAAAGACAAATACAGTATGTCTATGTCCCAGATTGGAGCAAAGATGTTCATCTTCATTTACTTTCTTTATTTTGCAATAAACTCAGAGGAAAAAAACTCAGAAAACTCTGCATGTGGCAGAATCACATAAGGATGCTAATAAAGTTTTATGAGAATTGACATTTCTGACTTTTTACAATGTTTTTGAGTGTGAACTTATTCACGTTTTCTTTCAAACATGTTAAGTCTCTGTTATTGACTGTAAATTGAAACCATGAGTCAAAAGCTGTGCTCTGTTAAAAAGGCAGCACTGTGAATACAGAAGTTTATTTTTATCTTCAACTGAGGATGGTGACACTGTGTGACCTGCATGCTACAGAAGCTTATTTTAAATTTGAACTGTTACATTAAGAGCTTCAGTTCTGGTCAGATCACACTAACATTYAGGCGAATAAAATAAAATCTGCTTACTTTTAAAATGAGACACATTTTCCTGTTTCTACAAATAACACACAGCTTTCTGAAAAAATCATTAACATTAGATACTTTATTTATACCCTATAATATTAATAATATTAATAGTTTTTACTAATTTGGCATAATCAGCCTTTAATGTTTGTTATTTTGCAGATATGTACAGTAATGATAAATCCAGATGTTCTGTCTGGTCTGGTTGGTGCTGACGCTGCTACAGTGGATCACACAGACACAAGATCAAGAGCCACTCCTGCTGTTCTATCGACCTCCACYGCAACTAGCTGCAAAATTATTTGCTTTATTTTCTTAATTAATTGCCAATTTAAGTCTGTTTTACTCAACTGGTAGTTATTCTACAACTTATAAACTAGCATAGCATGTATTTAAAAGATGTTTTAATGGCTTACTGCAGGTAAGTTTTAACAAAATCTCTCATCAGTGTCAGAAATGATGTGGCTATAAAAAGACAAAAACCTTGTCTATAGGTGGCTCATGTGGGTGGAGAAACTAAAATAAAACACTTTGAGTCTTTCTTGGCAAATCTTCTGCACTACGGCTGCTTATTAGAGGAAAGCTTTTCATTTTGCTGAGTCACAGTTTGGGATTCCTTACGCTGCTAATTCACTTAAATAGTAAAGCTACAAAGGAGCTCGGACAGCATTCGCTTACCCATGTCATTTTTAAGGAGCACATTTTTATAGTGTAAAACTCCCTGCTGTGGCTCCATTAGCACATGGTTCATGGAGTGCATGTTGTGATAATTGCCTGTGAAGTTGTTCATACAGAGTGCATGTAGAGCCTTTATGATTGCTTCCATTTGTTCACCATTTTAGGTTTATCCTCCACCTTAAACCTGCACATCTCTATACATCACTTTCATCTGACTGAACTACTGTTTGTGTTTATTATCCCACTTTATGTTCTCCTATTTGGTGTAGAGCAGAAACATCCCAAAGCACTGATTGCTATGCTTCAAGTCTTTGAAGCAAATAAACACACGCTCTGAGGCTGCATGGAGAACAGGTTTACAATATATCAGGGCTGCCCACATGTAAGCCACAAAACCTGCACAATATAGACTAATAGCCCTTTAATTTGCCCAACGCATCAAATATTCATACAACTGTCTGGGTACTGCTGTCTGTCATTAATATGAATTAAAGGAGAGTTTCTGCATGAATAATATATAGTTTTATTATTAATTTATTTRAAACACAATGCAAGTGAATGAATAAGCACCGAAAAGGAATGATTTAGTTTGGCACRGAAAGACAAACTGCGGTATTACAAGTGAAGTGATAGTGTTATCAGATATCTGCTGGCYCATCAAACAGTAGTCAAACCAGTGAGTGAAGGCCACCTGGTACAGAGAATATTAGACACCATTACCAGCACTACCAGCAACTTGACGCAGCTCGGTCTGGTTCATATTGTGTGTTTACATAAGGCTAGGTGGTCATAATGATGCAATATTGGTGGTTGTTGAGTGAGTGATGGGCACGGTACTGCTAACTCGCTAAAAGCTAAACTAACTTTTCATTAAGTGTTTTATTACTTACACTAAATTTATAWGTATTTATCTTACTCCACTTCTACCACAATCAATTCTGGTTACTTTTTTATTACACTAACTATTTTATCCAATGCTTTATCCAYTCCAACTGCAGCACTGCTGACTCTTGCTAAAATTTTTTACAGATTCTTAAATATCACAAGCTGGTATTGCCTCTAATCTAAGCAAAATTAACACAGTGTATATTGATGTATATTTTACTATTTCTAGGTTTCTATCAGACAAACCTGGCTTGCTGAGAACATGGCTAGCCAATGTCATTGTATCACTGGGTATGCAGTGTACATACTGTATTCTAAATGTTGACTACAACAGGTAAATAATAAATATGCAAAAAATTATAACAGATCCAGTTGGGTTTGCTGTCAYTCGAATAGGTGATTTGTTGGCTGTGAGCTGTRGCCCTGGWTGGATGCAATCTTTTCTCCTCCACGATGCTAGCAGGTGCTAGCAGTTGATGGGATAGTTTGTGACTGATTTACTGAATTTATATTTTATACTTTGCGATCGATTGTAGTCATTTACTTTAAACAGTAAGAGAATTAACATGTCTCTATTTAATGTGTGCCTCACACCAGCAGTCAACACATWATAGTTTACATTTAAGGCATCCCAATGCWGACATAAGAGGGACCACCCCCAGGGGGGTGTGACCGTTTTTTCCATAAATATTAGAACATGTGGACGTTGGCCATTTTGTTTAGACTCCTGAAGCCACGGACAGGTTTGTAATGAAATGGAGTCTTTAGATCTTAAGATAAACATGAGAACTTATTTGGTTTTCTGCTTATTATTTGGACTTCTAATTGGAACAATTTCCTACACTAGGTATGACAATACTTTGTCGCACAAAAGACACACAGGATGGCTAATTTGGGCCACGATTTGTTCTTCTTCAAAATTATAAATCATTAAATACAATTTAAAAATACATACAGTTTGAAATTTCTGGTGGAACTTTCATCCATTCTGGTTGTAAAATAAAAAACTAAAGTCTACCTGCTAATCTACTATGCTTCTGACATAGGTAAATTTCCAAAAAGTGGCARGTAAATAAATTTTAAGTGCAATTTTAAGCTTCTTGTATGTATGTAATGTCATTCTTTAGAGTACCCAAAAATAAACAAAAATGTCCCTTTTTGAATAGTTGAGCATCTCGTGAAATTAGCATGTCTGGATAGCTTTAACCAGCATCTCGGATTTTAATTACCCTCATTGGGCTCACGAGTACTGCTTGAAGAGGCCAGGTGATGAAAATTMAAAAGCTTTTCTCAAAATTTGCCCCAATATTCAGCAACCCTGAGCTCGTCCAAGCAGCTGGGAAGCACTCGTGAAAAATCTGAAACTAAAAATGATTTTTTTGAGGACTTGTTTCTGGATGAATAGGGTAATCATAAAATGTCATTTACTGTAAGTTGTCTGCTGTGAATGCCATACAATCAGGCTGTTGGACATTTGTGACCTGTGATGGCAAAAGGAGTGCAATTAAGACTTGAATATAAATGAGTCCGTGAACAGATCCCAATAGAAACAGAATAAAACATTTCAAATCTACCTTTAAATCCAATGTGTCCAGTCTTATAACCCTTACAATTTATTTTCAAAGTGGCCATATTTCTTTACTTGCTGCTGTAGCATTAGGAAATCTCTTCATGTAATGTTTGGCTTTACTGTAAAGCTTGGACAATACACATTTTTTTAAAAACAGGAATGGAGTTTACAATGACATCWTTCCAGACCYATAAAAACCAAGTATTCAAACMACACTCTCATAAACAAATACAAGTTGTTACTAAGCAGGTGGTAAATAGACAAAATGTCAACTAAGTWTGGATCATTGTGAAGCTTTGGAGATAGAGAATTTGAAAATGATTAATATTGGGAGCAGCTAACCAAAAGCTTAGCTGCACTAACTCATAATTTGATAACTAAAAATACAGCTTCACAAATGATAAACTGCTAAACATTTAAAAACATATATATTTTAAACTAATGTTCCAGCTAAACAAGTAAAAAAGATGTTAGCAGAACTTAACACTAAACACCTAATTGCAAAGACGCCTGTCACTCAGTCTGTGTCATACATATTTGTTTCCGAGCTAAAGATCGGTGGGATTCACACAACCATGTTGATGTTTGCTTTATAGCCCTTAGCGGACATACAGTTGGCAAAATCTAATTTAGCGGAAGCTAATTGGTCTGCTAACAGTTTTCAAARTTTATGAAAAAGCTAAATTCACTAACAAAAAAGGACTTACGGCTTTGAGTGTGACTTTGGCTATACCTAATATAGCAGAAACTAACAGCTACTCACTAACCACCAACACGACTGTCACTCAGTCTGCATCACACGTCTTCATCTCCTTTGAGCTGAAGACTAGTGAGACTAACTAGAAGGATATAATACTTGTTGATGTTAGTTTGATTCTACTAGTATGGTTTAAAGGTTGGTGGGGTCATCTGCAGCGATGCAGCCACTCGAGTTATAGCCCCTCAACACACACATGAAATGAAGATTTTAAAGTCAACAAATGTTTTAGTTACTGTATGAACATTTTTAAACAAATCAAAGCCTTTTTAAAAAGGCATGATAACTATAATAACTGTAATTATAATAACTATTGATATGTTTTTATTATTTATTGTTGAAGCTTATTTATTTGCACTATTCTATTTGTTAATTGTTTTCATTGTCTTTACTGTTCTATTGTGATTGTATTATTGACCTTTGTAAGGTCATCTTGGCAGTTTTGAAAGGTGTTTATGAATAAAATACATTATTATTATTATTATTATTATTATTATTATTATTATTATTATTATTATTATTTTACCTTGTTTCTATATACCTATCTATTTATAACAATGCTATAGTTAGCTATTAGCAGACTAAAGTTGGCAAAATGTGATTTAGTTGAAACTAATTTGTTTGCTAACTGTTTTTTAAAAAATCTAAAACTAAACACAAATGAAAGACACGGAGTGCAAATAAATCATGAAGTTAATAAGATGCTTACTCATTACATCATCTGCAACAAGTGGCAGCGATAATGAATTTTTTTTGGGGGGGGGCATCTCTGAGTTTGAAATCTTCAGTTTGTAAACTATAAACATTTTTTTGTAACCAAACTTTGAGCACCCAAATGCCAAGACCAGGATAATAATTGCTGTCAGGGTTTTAAACCAATTGTAGTATTTGCTCTGCCACTTCCAAATTCTCTGATTTCAGAATTATTGAAACATCTGTGAATAGCCTGTAAAAGACTAAAGACCAAAAAGATCTAAAGGTCTTTTAAGTCGGCAACAAAAAAGTTGTAGATTTAGACCAGTTCCCAAACTTTTCAGCTTCTGACTTATAAAATAACATCAACAAAGATCAAACATTTTTGCCTGATAATCTTTGATATCAGGTCAAATAAATAACAGCATAATAATCACATTCCTTGTGCTGCTTTTGATTATTTTAAGTACGCTATAACCACAATCTTTTGTAACAGCTAAGACATAGAAATGTTGTTTGTACTGTAATGAGCTTAAAGAGTTATTGTTGCATGTTCAATATTTCTGGATGTGCTGTTTGAGTTGATGTGTTTTTGGTGTTGCCGCAGGGGTTGTTGGGTGTTGATTGGAGGTGTGGTTTTACCTTTTTTGGTGTGTGTGTGTGTGTGTGTGTGTGTGTGTGTGTGTGTGT
>NW_013952485.1:168563-185670 GCF_001266775.1 Austrofundulus limnaeus | reverse complement strand
GAGAGAGAGAGAGAGAGAGAGAGAGAGAGAGAGAGAGAGAGTTGTGCTGAGGAATGAGAGCAAGTGTTTCTGTGATCGTGGCGTGGGCCACAACCAAAACAGAGATTCAGATGTTGGTTGACCTGTTTGAAATTCTAAATGGCATTGCATTTGTATTAACAGCCCCATTGTTCTTTAAAATGTTGGTGAGCACAAAATGTCTCATGCTTGAGTGGATGCACAAATGTTACAGTGCTAACTTTTAAATGTAATTCATTTGTGTTTCAGGACCCACAGTGGGGTCCTGACCCCAACTTTCAGAGCCACTGTTTTAGACTATAAAAATGGAAATGTAAAAGTAATTGTCTTCTATTTTACTTCCATGCCTTTTGACTTGGCATTCCAATCATCTGAATTCTTCACATCTCTGCTGGTGTTTCCAGATCATCCCCATAGCTTCAGTACAGCATAACAAACCTAAAACCAGGAACTAGTTGCTCTTGTAAGATTTAAAATTTGCTACTGTAATCTGGTAAGTCGCATTACTTCAGCCTCCTTGTGTTGGTGCCACTGTGTCTACAAGTAAGCAAACAAGTAAACAACAGTGTCAGAACTGTGAAAATTACTGGTGTGAGTAAAGATTAGTTTGGGAGCCTGGGAATTTTTAAATTGGGATTTTTAAGGAAAGCAATCTAACCAATCCAATGTTCATTGGTTTTTGTGACTACAAATTTTGTTATCTCCCCTCCCCATCAAACATTTAAAATCCACAAAAGAATCCAATTCAACTAATTCAAATAGCTATTTAACATGAAATAAATAAATGCATACCTGAACTAGACAATAAAAGTGCCTTAAGTCAGAAACTGACCAACACCATGAGCATCATATGACTTCCAGCAAAGAGCTACTAAAAAAATCAATATTTTTTACCACCTCATGAAAGGTGTAAAGTTGTAGCCAAACATGTTGTCTGTTGTGATTTAGCAGTGTCACACCACACACCTAAAGGGAAAAGCACTCATTTCTTCTCCCACTCTCACTTTATCCGTCTCACACACGTACATACTTTATGGAAACAACAATGGTGCCAGGGCAGAAAGCTGTTGTCTTTTGTTGAAATAACACAGAGGCAAAGATTAAAAAAATAATAATAATGAATAAACTCCCACACAAATTCAGCTTTTTCATTAAACATACGGAGAGGCTCAGGTAGGAAATTAGAACTACGTACTTTGTCTTTTTCTTTTAAATGACTAAAGACAACAAGAGTTGAGACAAATGATGGACACTGTTTTATCTGCAGCTGCAAGTTATGTTTAAATCAATTTAAGAAAAGAGATTATTTGAAAATGAAATTCTGAATAATGAATGCAATGAACACACAACGTGAAAAAGCTGCAACAACAACAGACAACATGATTGGCAGCAGTGGTGGGCAGGGTTGATAATCAGCTAATAGTGGATTAATGTTTTGTTTAGAGAATTATCTTTTTCACTAAATTTGAAAAGTGTTAGTGGACTACTTCACTTCTGGTAAATAAGGTTTTGCCAACTTTAGATCTGTTAACAGCTAACAAACTAACATCAACAGAATTGTGTCAGTTTCACTGGTCTACAGCTTACAGAAGAAAAAGATGTGTAATTGGTTGATATTCATCAAAACAGTTTGCGATTAGCTGTTATTGTTAGGTTCTGCTAATTTTTACTTGTTTAGCTGTTTACCGTATCTATTTTTAGTTGATGATGAAAAGGTAGGAGGAAAATCTGGTATTTCTGTTGTTAACCAAGGAAAAGTACTTTTTACATTTGTCACAAAGAGACAGCAAACATTTCTAACAGTGAATAAACTTGTCCCCCCACTGTCCGGCCAAGGAGTACTCTCAGTCCACACAACCACAGAGAGCCACCTGTGTGTCCACGCTGTCTCCTCCTTGCTCAAAAATTGTCCAGTCTCTTTCCACAAGTTCTTTGACTATCTTTAAAGATTTGCTGACTCGTTTAAGTGGCTGTATTTTCTCACTGCCTTGGCCAGCTGTTCATAAGCAAATCATAAATGAGATAAGCACACGGCTATGGCGCAGTGGTTAGGGAGTTGTTCTGGAACCGGAAGGTTGCCAGTTTGAACCCCCGCCCAGCTGTCTCCGTCATTGTGTCCTTGGACAAGACACTTCACCTGCCTTGCCTACTGATGGTGGTCAGAGGGTCCGGTGGCGCCAGTGCATGGCAGCCCCACCTCTGTCAGTGTGCCGCAGGACAGCTGTGGCTACAATGTAGCTTACCATCATTAGTGTGTGAATGTGTGTGTGTGTATGCGTGCGTGCGTGCGTGCGTGCATGTGTGTGTGTGTGTGTGAATGTCTGTAAGTGTAAAGCGCTCTGGGGTCCGGAGGGACTTGATAAAGCGATATATAAGTTCAGACCAGACCATTTACTACTTACCTCACTGTACAGACACACCCAAAATGTTTTCACCAATCACACTATACTTAGCACGTACTCTGTGAGAAACAAGTTCTATCAGGGGACTGTGCACAATGCAGGGTCTCATCATAGATAAAAGTTGGGCATTTTTGTCAAGCAGCCACATTAGTTCGACAAAACTTCTCACTTTTCATGGACTATAAACCAGCCTTAGCAGGTCCAGTTGCCGTGCCCCTCCCTGCTGCAGTCAGAGCAGGAGATGATACAATGTTAATGTTATCTTTGTCTAAAATATATAGTAATAAAAACTAAACTAAAACAAGTCAGATGTTCTAGGGCTGATTAACATGATTAATTTAGAACAGACCATTTTGTGAATGTGTAAAATGGTCAGAAATAAATCTGTTTGGTGAGTGTGAGGGAGCATTGCTGCTCTACACATAGAAACGAAACATGCCAATCCTCTTCCCTAAGTTAGTTTGCATTTTGCCAATAAAGGTCATCATATCTCTTTTGTTTTTCCAGATTCAGTCTACATTATAATAAACACATTGAATGTACTTGTCATGCTGCAGTTTTGAACTGAACTGTTTTTGATTTGTATTTGTTTGAATTGTGTAGGAACCAAGTGAACTGTACTTAGAAGAAATGTAAAAATTGTGTTTATTCGGAAAGAGGGAGGGAGGGAATGTTATGCCTAAGTGGGAGGGGCTAGTGATTAAGAGTTCCAACCCATCCAACAAGTTCTCACTCCAGACTCGTCAACATATTGACTCTTGGACAGGGGCCGTCTGCGTCCAGTTTTAACGCATCGGGTACCCCCCGCGCATCAGTCCTTGCTGTCCGCGGTTTTTCCAGGTTGCGCCACTTAGGGGTCTTTGGGTTGGGGGTCGGAGGTTAATATGAGGGATCAGGATTAATGGTTAATTTTAGGTACTGAGATCGGGGATAGGCTGTGTATGGCTAATATAGGTTAAATTTAGGGTCTGGAATGGTTAGTTCTCGCACATTCTCTATATTTTCAAAAATGGTTAATATGAGGGATCAGGGTTAATTGTTAATTTTAGGTACTGAGGTCGGGGATAGGCTGTATAGGGTTAATAGAAGTTCAATTTTGGGTCTGAGATGGTTAGTTTTGCGCATTTCCTACTCTTTAAAAATATGACAAGGTGTTCGTCCTCCTCCGCCTCATCTCATAAAAAACCTGACGCGCGGGGGTACCCAACGCATCAAAACTGGATGCAGAGGGCTACCTGACCAAGCGTCAATATGTTGATGAGTTGGGAGTGACAATAGATTGACCCATCACTGAGAAGGCAGGTAGAGAATGGGTTTATTGGTTACAGTAAAAGTAACTGCACAAGGAGAGAAATAGAGTGTTTTGTCAAGCAACTCATAAAGACGACTTGTGTATTTCACTTTGCAGAAGGAAATAAAGCCTGGGATGATGTTTGCTGACTAGCCATTGGACTTGTTGGGATAAGTGTTCACTCAGGATGTATTCACACCAGTAAAATCCTTTGGTCCACTTGTTTGGTCTGGACCGCAAGCCAGTGAGCTAACTAACTAACTAACTAACTAACTAACTAACTAACTAACTAACTAACTAACTAACTAACTAACTAACTTACTAACTTACTTACTTACTTACTTACTTACCTACTTACTTACTTACTTACTTACTTACTTACTCACTTACTCACTTACTTACTTACTTACTTACTTTGGCAGCATCACGGCACAGTGGTCAGCACTGACACCCCACAGCAAGAAGGTCCTGGGTTCGATCCCTGGTTCGGACCTGGGGTCTTTCTGTGCAGAGTTTGCATGTTCTCCTCATGTTTGCGTGGGTTTTCTCTGGGTACTCCAGTTTCCCCCACCCACCAAAACATGTACAATAGGTTGCCTTCAGGCCCAGGCCTCCCTTGAAAAAGAGATCTGTGATCTCAATGGGACTTGCCTGGTAAAATAACAGTAAATAAAATAAATAACGTACTTACTTACTTACTTTCTGTTTGGTGTGGTTTGCATTATTGTGATTTTTTTTGCAATTGGACTACAATTTTTAAACAAAACTATGTGGGTTACAATCACTGTTCCCATTAGACAGAAATGACGGGCAAAGACACGGAAAGAACAATGGGGCTGTTAATACAATTGCAATGCCATTTAGAATTTCAAGAGCAACTCATTCAAAGGTGGTTCCGTGCTGATATGCTTCTGATTTATGGACGACGTTTGCAAATGCATGCCGCGACCCAAAGGAGATGAGATGCTCCGTTGTTCCCTGACCCACAACAGCTCATTGTTTGGAGTGCAGTGGCAGCATTAGCAACACTGAAGGGCTAATTGATACCATGATGCTTAGCAATGGTGGCTCGTAAAGTCCAAAAAGGCATGTTTTCTGTAGCTGGTTTGGGACTAGGCCAGTCTGTATTTACACTAAAAGTGAACCGCACCAGAGTTCGTTTGGAAGCAGACTGAGACCACCTTAGGTCTGCACCTGTATAAAATGTCTGGACCAACAGAAGAAACAAATTCTGGTCTTTTTAAATTGGACTGAGGGCCAAAGGCACAAAAACCTGGCCAGAGTTTATAGAGTTTTATTAAATCAGGACCCATAAAAGTAGTGTATCCTTCTAGTAAGTTGTCCATCCATTTTTTTTACCCAACAAGATACATACCTGACAGCCACTCGCACCCATGGATAATTTTGTTAACATTTAGCCTAATGTGCAGATTCATGCTGTAGGAGGAAACCAGAGTACCCAGAAAAAAAAAAAGCCTCTGGAGAGAACATGCAATCCACATAAAGACATTAGCCAGGTTGTGAACATGTAACCTTCTTGGTGCAGTGCGAGGGATTTTAGATAACTATTGTAATTTCAAAATTACTGTTCAAAAAGTGCTTGGTTTTAGTTTTTCTTTGGCCTTGAGTCCACAGAATCTTTAAATGGATTCATACATGCACTTGCAGGAGCTGTGGGTGGACATGTGACAGCATTAAATAAACTTCTGCATAACCAAGCAAAGTACTCATGGATCATAATGACATCCATTAATATTCTGGATGGCATCAGAATAAAATAAACACCCCAGAGACCGTGATTAACAAGTGACATTTGAAGGCAATATGTGCACAGAAAACCAGCACTAATGGAGTTTAAAACAGAAATCAGGACCAGTCTGAGTTTCAACTCTGTGTGCTGTTCAGGTGGACCACTTTGTTAGTACATGGGGTGTTTCTAAGCAGATTATGGAACAAAATTACCTCCATCTGCCACTGATTTTGTCCAACAAACAAAAATACCTCAGCAACTATCTCCCCAACAAAGTTACAATGAATTTGTTTGTCTAGATTATTAGCTTGTTCTTTTTTTAATAATGTTGCATCTGATTCTGGTAATTTCAGAACATAAATAAACAGGCTCCATTTCATGCCTTACTATTATAATCTCATGGCCACACGTTACTTTGTTAAATGTACGTGTTACTATTTTGTGGCCATGTTTATAACGTGCCTATGCGTTATCTTGTGGCCACACTTGATTATCTTATGCCTACGCATTATCATGTTACAGTCATGCCTACACAGTATTATCTTGTAGCCATGTGCCATCATATGGCCATTCATTATTTTGTGGCCACACATTATCTTGTGCCTACATGTTATCTCATGGCCGTGCATTATTGTCTATTACCTACATGTTATCATCTGATGCCTATGTGTTATTATCTTGTGGCCATGCATTATCTCAGGTCTATGTATTATTCCTTTGTGGCCATTCATTATTATTATGTGGCCGTGAGTTATTCATGCCTGTGACAAACTTAACAGTTTGAGAATGATGCTCAAGGAATGGTTGTGTCTAAAAAGGGGGTGATCTACAGCTTTGGCTTTAAAAACTCAGATGTTAAACAAGAAACGGCACATTCTGTCGAGTCAACGATAACGAACAATTTGCTCCACCACGTCAGCCTCAAACATGTCTTGGAATGCAAAGACTGTTCAAAACTAAAACAGTCACCCTCCACATCCAAAACAGGAAGAGCTTCAACAAGGCACACAAGTCAAACATAAACATCCTTTGAAGACTTTTTTGCCAGAGGTACTCTTTTTTTTTGGATGGCCTCCCTTCTCCCCTTATAGCCATCCTCTCCACACATTATGATTTTTTGAAGAGAAAATAGAGAGAGAGAAAAACAGAAAGAGAAGTAATTAGAAAGATAGAAAGACTGAAATAGCGATTAGGAGTATATTAAATATACACCAACAAAACACAGGACCACACACCCAACATCTGTCCGCTCACCTGAAAAATAAATGGATAAATACATAGAGGGCATATATAAAAATATACACATACCCATACATATATAAAGATATYCATACATACATGCCTACATTCATAAATATTGTCTGTATATACACATAGACATATATACACACTCAGTGTTCTGTCAGAACCCCCTGAATCAGAGCACCTGCCTGTGAGCGGTTGTGCAGAGGTACTCTCTAACACACAGGTGTAATTGTTAAAACCGCAGTGACACAAAATTTCTGACTTCAGTGAAGATTTTTTCCCCAAACACCTAAAACACTTAATAGACTATAAATATGTGACATGTACACTCATGTACATAGATTCAGCTCTTGAGGCTGCCAGGGTTTCTTACTGAGCTGAAAGGAGAATGTTGTTCCCCAATTTCAATAAATCTGCAGAATATTTTGATTTTGTAAATCTGGCTCTGTCTTAAAGAAGAAAAACGTTGATTGAGGTTCACTGAAGCATATTAAGTCAAGTGTTATTAAAGATGACATTCAAGGCCAAGAGATCATCTATATCTTAGATCACGATGCCTGTTTATGAAAGCGGACCAACTTAACTCCGGTTCCTGCCGTCTGAAACATGCCGCAAAGGTCACTTGCTTTATACGCAAACGCAAATGGAGGCTCTCTGCTAGAGAGCCCGGAGGTTTGGAGTGTGCTCTGCTGATGTGCACTTGAAGTGAAGCACTTACCCCAAGCGTGCTGTGCCAGAGATGACCCTGCCCTTAGACATGCGTGGAAGTGGAGATATTACAAAGGTTTATTGCATTTCTTCCAGTGAGTTTGACATTTCTTGTAAATTCCCAGGTGAAAATAAATAACCTCACATTTGCCTCCAAGTTGATTGACCACGTCAGACAAAATGGGGTTGAATATGTACCTTAATCTATGTAGATTAAAGCATAATCCTTCTTATGTAATGAAATGTACTCTTTATTTTGGCCCGACACGTGACTCGTAAAGAAAATGTATTTGTTGTGACAGCTTTGGCGTGCCGGGTATAGGGAAGGACGAATAACGGGCTCCCCTCTGGGAGCAGCCCAGTAAAACCACAGCTCAGATCTGCTGGTGTAGCCCACAGTTTCTGCTTCATTCTTCAATATTTCTTCTCTCCTTCTGCTTTTACTCATCTGATACGAATCGCTGTCGGTCAGCACCTTGCCAAGTAAAGATACCTGAAAGGGTCTTCGTTTTAGACATAAATCAAAAATAAACCAGTTTTTATCAGCAAAGTAATGAAATAAAAAAGGTTGGGAATAGTGCACAAACTTAGAGATGTAAGGTATTCATGCATTCACGTTCACACAGGGGAGCGGTAAATGAAAGGAAAACCCACGGGGAGCCTGTTGAAGTAAATTAGCTTAAGGCATAAGTCTATCAAAAGTCAACACTAATATGCAGCGGTACAATTGAATCATTGGTGCAATTATCTCCAGTAACTGTCAGCTGTTTTCTATTCTGTGTTCAGAGCAGTTACTCCAGAAGAAACAGCTGTGAGATTGTGTTACGACTTTAAAAATCACGTGAGGCAAATAAAATCATACAAAATTTAATAGTAACACAAAGTTTCAGTTAAAGTGAAATTATGTTCTCGTTTTATTGCAAAGGCCATTATATTTACCTGACAATTTTGTTCAAATCCACCAAAAAAAATTGTAACCCCAGGATGTTGAATCTAATGTGGCTTTTTAAGATAATTGCGGAGTCATTTCCTAAGTATAAATCAGATTCTATTATTTTCTTTTCTTTTAATACTCTGAAGGCTATCAAACATGTTTTTTGATGTGATCAGAAGGAATTATTGAAGCTGAAATGAGTCCGATTTTTTTCTTGAATATTCAACAGTTTAATTCTAACTTTGATTTAGTGTCACAAGTATTCTTCTCTAAAGTTAATGAATGCTGATCGTTGGCTACAGTATTTTTCCACACAACTGATCAGTTGCATATTTCAGTCAGTTTTACAGATGTTGCTCTGATATGGTAGTAGCTAAGAGTCAGTCACAACCTGAACTTTGAGCACAAGTTCTTGCAATATTGTGTTAAACGGAGTATTTCATACGATGTCATTTTTTCAGTTTGAAGTTCTGCATAAAAAGCTTTGATTTAAAGCTCAAGTTGGCAGAAGATGATGAAAAAGCTGAACTTACATTTACATAATTTTATCCTGAAAATTATTGATAGCTCATCAATAAGTTATTTTCTATCCTCAGAAACAGGGCTGTGCAAAACATTTATGTTAGAATATATCAAACTGCTTTACAAATACAAGCTAAACTGAATCCATCACTTTATTTTTTTTTCATATGTTAGAAAAATTATACAAATAAAACCTTATAATTGCACTTCTATTATAGACACCTTGCTCTTAAAAAAGACTTGTGCTTAGGTGTGCCCATCAACTGTACGCTGATAAAAGTGAATGCATTCAAACAATACAGCAACATATTGCCTTATGTAGGTAGAACACAACTAACTTAATAAAAACAAACTGACAAATATTAAAATGAAGATTGTTGTAATTATTACAACTTTTCACTCATAGTGCAATCTCAGGTTGTGATTGTCCAGAAATCTTGGATTTTTTTAAACATCCCAGTTGATCTTTATGACTTAGAACACCCGCTTCGGGTGTTATCATCTATTAAATGGACGTCATTAGCCATTATCGGACTCATAGAATGGCTTTAGACTGCCCCGAATGTGCCGCCTAGTGGGTTCTCCGTCCCATAGAATGGCTTCAGACTGTCAGCTGGTTAGTATGAGGCATAAAAGCACTAAGGTTTTTTATGCAAGCTGGTTAATATGAGGCATAAAGCCACTAAGGTTAATTTTAGAGAAAATAACATGGGCTACAATGATGGTGCGTTCACACCAAACGCGATTTCAGCATCAGGAGCCTCAGGTTTACATGCAAAGTCTATGGTGGATGCGCTTCAATCAGCGTCAGGAAGTGCTGCGGCGCCTCAAGCGCGATTAGAGCAGCACGATTTGAATGATTTGAACGATCTGAGCGTTCGACGCGCTGAGGCACAAATCGCTGAAGTTAGAAAATCTGAACTTTTGCAGCTCGAAGCACTGCGTCAACCAATCAGAGAGACTCCACTGTGTGACGTAGTGACATATTTCCCGACGGGACAGTTTACTGAATGATGTCCACTAACCTGAAACAGATGGAGAGGAGCTCTTTAGCTGAAATCGAGTGCTGCAGTCGGTGTCCTGACAGGAGATATCTGCACCAATGCGTGGCAGCGACTCATCAGACTGGACTCGGAACAAAAATAGTCCTGAAAGCGAGCT
Source organism: Austrofundulus limnaeus (assembly GCF_001266775.1). Classification (NCBI taxonomy): domain Eukaryota; kingdom Metazoa; phylum Chordata; class Actinopteri; order Cyprinodontiformes; family Rivulidae; genus Austrofundulus; species Austrofundulus limnaeus. The sequence goes on along the minus strand of NW_013952485.1, from coordinate 175,639 downwards.
GTGAGCCTCTACTCTGAATTATCTGGTGAATTAATTATGAATTAATTGTCTGATGAATGTGACATGCTCTTGCTCTCTGTAAATAAAGCAAAGCCACTTCCTCGTCCGACATTAAACAGAGCCCGACAGAGGAGGGAGGGGCGGGGAGGCTGTTGCCGTGCAGCGCTTCAAGAGCTGACCTGCGTCTGACCTCAAAGTGCACAAGCATCCAACTTCAGCATTGGATGTGATTTTGAAGCTGAAATCGCGTTCGGTGTGAACACAGCATAAAGTAGACCGGACTCTGGCGGTAGCAGATTGTTGCATTCCAATGTATATGGCACTGGTAACCCACTAGGGGGCACTGTCGGGACAGTTTGAAGCCATTCTATGGGAGTGATAACCGCTAAAAACGTCCATTTAATGGACTGATAACATCCGAGCCAGATGCTTAGAACTTGGAAATTCTGACTTTATAGCAGAAAGATCATACCTGCAGTGGAGGAGTCGAATAGTCACTGCCAGCTGAAAGTAAGTTCAGTACAAACATCTGATTGTAGTTCATAATCCAAATCTTGTTCACTTTAAAAAAATATAGATTAAGCATGGTATTATAACATTCTAGAGGTATGTATTTGTGTTGCTTTTATTAGGTATTAACCCAATTGGAAGAAAAACATACTGTCTTTCTTATGGTTCTGCAAAAACAGCACACCATCCAAACTCAGAGAAACACCCACCTCTGAAAACAATGGAAGTAATAATTAGTAATGGATGTTCCTCTGGGGTGTCAAATTGGGCTCATTTACGTCTTCATTTCATCCTGCTCCGCTGGTGAGCTGAGCAGCTGTTAACCCGCTGCGCCTCTGCAGGCTTTTCACTGATGAGAAGGTGTTTGCCCATCGATTTCTGCAGCTCTCGCTCCAAGGCTTTGATCGCTGCCTCTATCAACCCTTTCAACTGGAGCTCTCTGCTAACGCTGACTTCAACAAGCTAGTATTACAACGACTCTGCACAAATTAAACAATAAAATGACTGAATTTAAAAAGAGAAGTACATTTTTGTTGAAAACATCACGACTATTGATCAAATTCCAATGAATTTAGGGATATTTTCTGATTAAAGATGGAAGATTTGCCATATTTCTACTTCTCCTCTAATGTTTATCTAAATGCCACTTCTAGTATTTAACCAAGAAGAACCTTTTAAGTCTCTTCTATTGACATTGTTTACTCTATTGAAACCGGTGCCTGTCATTCAGGTGATTGTAATTAACTGCAAGATCTGTTGGATGGGAAAAAAAATCTAAATTTCCTTGGCTCCTGAGTATCAAGTTGAAGGTTAGTGGATTAAAACTCCACCTCATTAGAGTCTAAATCTTTAATTCATTGTGCTTTGATGTTTTCTGTCTGCACGCTGCACTGTTTGCTCAAATGACTAAAAGGAAAACATCCTTGAGTCGCCAGTGCTTGTCCACAGCTCTGTTTTTCTGTGCCTGCATCCCTTATCTCACCTCTCAAACCCACCAACTGCAGAATCGGGGGTGGGGTGGGGGGGGATGCATTCAGTTCCACATTAGCACATTGTCCTCCTTTGAAGTCTTCCCTCCAGTGAGCCCCCTGGTGAGGAAATTTGTTCTGTTGAAATACTTCCTCAGTAAAGAATCCACTCATTACTGGCCCTGACTGACCCGTCACTCAAAAGGAACTATTTATTGTTCAAGGATAAACCTTTGACTAACTCAAATGATTTCTTGGTAAAGATATGCGGTACATGTACTTTTTTGGTCATTTGTTTTTGTTCATTTTAAAACCTGATATTGAAAAATTGATGTTTTTTTTCATTCTATATTCCAAAAACAGATAAAAGTTCATCTTTTTATTCTTCTTAAACTGGAAGTTTAACACTGTTTTCAAGGCAACTTGTTGTTAGTCTTAATGCGCTAAAAGCACCAGAAGCTTCAGAAAACAGTGCCACATTTGAATCATCAGTGATATACAAACAATCAGCTGTTAAAGAAAGGTAAAACTAGTTAGCCAGTGTTTATTTATTTCAGCTGCCTAGTTAGCTAAAGTGTTTTCATTTATGTCATTATCAGACCATTTAAGGTCTAACAGTTTTTAAGAAATTATCTAATCTAGCTATATTAATAAAAAATACAATCTGTAGTTAGCTCCGGTGAGGTAACCTTGGTACACAGGACAAAAACAATATGCAGTTAACTAGGGAAACTAAGCTTGTTGGTTTTCACTTAAAAATTTGACTGAGTTTGTCTGTAGGCATGTCCTCTTCTCTAAAACACAAGTATTTGCCACTACAACAACAATATACAGCTCCATCATCCTGACACACAAAGTGGTTCATGCTGAAGTTTCTCTGATGCTACAAAAACTTGTTTAGTTTTACTAAATAAACTGAGCAGCTGTGGTGGAGTGGTTAGGTGAGTTGTCCCGTAACCAGTAGGTTGATGGTTTGATGCCCCATTCCAGCCATCTCAGTCGTTGCGTGGTAGCCTCTGTCAGAGTGCCCCAGGGCAGCTGTGGCTACAGTGTAGCTTACTGTCATCAGTGTGTGAATGTGTGTGAATGGGTGAAGTGTAAAGTGCTTTGGGTTCCACATAGACTTGATAAGGCACTATACTGTATAGGTTCAAGTCATTTACATTTCTTTAACAGGTGTCAGCTGATAGTTTGGATTCAAACTGTTACCTGGAGCTTCTGGTACTTTTAGCACAATAAGACTACCATCCAGTTGCCTTGATGACGCTATTAAATTTCCAGTTTGGGAAAAATAAAAAGATGGACCATTTTTTTGTTTTTGGAGCGTAAAATGAAAATAAGGGTTCATTTTATTTTAATGTGTTTTTAAGATCAAAACAGGAATGACCAAAAAGTACACAAATCATATACATTTTACACCCTATTGATGCAAAAAAATAAAAAAGGGATTGATCAAAATGTTAGAGTTTTAGGTGTTTTAAGGTGGGCCATAATGCCACTGTTTAGCATCAGACCTCAGTCGTTGATGCAAAAAAAAAAAGCCTTTAGCGAGTACGTCATTCATAAAAATACATTGATGTTGAATTTGTAATTTAGTCCCAAAGAAACAAAAAGAAATTACAAAGCTTTTAGTAGCGCAAACTCCTGTCAACATTACCCCCATATGAAGACAAATCTGCTCCGTATCCTTGAAGCAAATTGAAAAGACGGGACATAAGTGGTTTCTGAAATTACAGACAATGGAATGGTTGATGTTATTGTGTCTGATGGAAGCTTTAAGTTCACTAATTTCTTAAGTGAGCAGGTAGTTGTACCAACAAAGAGGTTATCGCAAAGATAGTTCAAACTTTAATTGTCTACGTTTGATGCATTTCTTACTCAGAGTTTTGCCTGTACCGTCTACAACAGTGGTTCCCAACCCTGGTCCTCGAGGCCTACTTTTCTGCACGTTTTGATTATTTCCATGTCCTTTAGTAGGTTTGCAGATTTCTCAGAAGCTTGTTAATCACTCATTTATTCAAATCAGATGTGTCAGGGTAGTGTTCCTCGAGGACCAGGGTTGCAAACCACTGGTCTACAATCTTCAATCAGTAAGTTTAGTTTAGATTAGTGCTGCCCACCACTGTATATAACCGTAAAACCAGAATCCTGAAAGGATGTGCACTTCCTAGTGCTGAACAATTTTGAAGTCCCATCCATCCATGAAAACAAAAAGCACATTTATCCTGACTTTTAAAAAAATACATTTTAGATCCTTTTTGGCCTAAAAAATTGCCTCAAAGCTGCTTTTGTAAAATATTATTTTGGCCTCAGCATTGGACTTAAAATGTTTGGAGTCACTGTCGATTTTTTATCTTTGTTTATAGTTTTGTTGATAAAAAAGTGTTTGTAGTATACTGAAAGCTAATTACTGAAAGAAATAAGTGAACAGTTAAAACAAAAAGCTGTAATTGTGAAAGAACTTCATCATACTCCAAATGTTCTGCCTTTGTTTCTGTTTGTTGTTCATGTTTGTGCTTTCACCCCCTAGTGGCACAACATGGGTTCTGCAGTTTTGTTGGAATTTTTGCAGTGTTTTTATTTATTTATTTATTTATTTATTTATTTATTTATTTATAGGGGGATATTTTTGTTTAAAAAAATATTAGAAGTCGTTCAGTCAGGCCTTTAGTTTAATCTTGTAGCATTGAGCGTGCTTTCTAAACCACATCATTTTAATTGCAATATAATAAGATTTAATTCAGCAAGATGAGTTTTTTTTTCTTATAATGAAAAGGAGAATAAAAAATGACAATGATTTGTTTTTACTGTGGTGAAATCTAGAGGTTTCACTCAGAGAATAATACTTATATTTACACATTTCTATGGCAATAATTAGTGGTGTAGTAATACATCACTCCACATCAAAATATTGATTATATGATTAATGATTCAATTACATCCAGACAAAATGAAAGCATTGATCCATATTGTCACCATGTACCTGATATGCATTGATATGTCCATCACTTACTAAAGGATTGTGTTAGATTAGCATATCAATATATATTGATAGCACATTTGTGAACTGAATCAATATCAAATCATGACTGACTTTGTAATATGAAGAAACATATTATTATCATCCAAACAATAATGTGATGAAGTTGGCGATTTACACCCCTGGTAGTAAGAAAACAACATTGTTCACTTTAATAAACATTTTTCACAAAATGAGCATGTTTTCATCACATAAACGTAAACTTACTAAACTTCTAAGTTCACCATTTTGCCATCTGATCAGTGATGCTGAATTAGTCGGCGCAATTTTAAAAACTTAAAATGAAAGAAATGACTTCCATTCCATAAAAGAACGCTGCACGGCTTTGTGGTAAACTTGTGCTTTTCTTACAATTGAACTAATACGGCGACCCGACTGTGCTATGCCGCGCTCAAACCAAAAAAAAAAAAAAAAAAGAAAAAAAACAAGTGCAAAAGAAAAACAGTTGAAAGAAAGAAATAGTGGATATAGTCACAAATAAATTGCAGAGGGGAAGAAGAAAAGGATGGCGGCGAGTTTGACTCTGGGGAGCATTTGGAGTCTGAAACATCTCCGCCTCTTTGAACACAAGCCAACAGAAGTGATTCATTTTTAAAGCGACAGGGAAGATGCTGTGTCACCATCCTGGGCTCATCATCTCGGTGTGAAGGTTCCTTAAAAGCCCTTTTAAGGAGAAAGCATGAACAATTAAAGCACCATTTGACTTGAATTAATTGTAATGGCATCTAGGTTGCTTCATTAGACACTGGGGAGTCGTTTTGAACGTGTTAACACAACTACTGACACAAAAGTGGGGTGGTCTCTTTTAAAAACCTTTTTGTAAACTGGTTGCTATTGGATGTGAGCATCTTCATGACGAGCAGGAAAACAATAAAATGACTCTTTAGAAGGTTAAAGCAACAGTTCTGCCCTTCAATGGTGATAAAACAGCAACTGCAAAACACTTTACTCTAAAATCTTGCTTCATATAGAACAAAAACCTTTCAGTTGTGACACCGACTCTGATGCAAACAGAAATAAATCCTCACAAACAACGACACTTATATTTGAAGGAATGCTTGTGCAGTTTGATTCGATCCGATTTAATTAGATGTGATGTGTGTTTGCTGTTTGCCTTTGCCTCACGCAAGAACATGTCAGGAGTAACGGCCATTATATGTCACAACTTGTCGATTTACATCATTAGGTGTTGAGGAGACATGGATGAATGAAGGAAAATATCAGTTCACTGATGGATCAGTCAAATTAGTCACACAATTAGGCATAATCTGGACTGTGTGAGGGGGCAGGTGGTAAAATCAACAATCTCGGGGTACTGTATGTCCTCCAGTCCCTGAGTTTGTTGCTTCTTTGTTTTTACTTAGTTCTATATTTGATCTGGCATCCCAAGTCAACGCAATGTCAAGATCAGCTGCACTCTAAAGGTGTTAAGGTTCTTTTTATTTATGAACATCTTTACGTTTGAGGAGCTTAAAGTGGATAGTTTTTGTGCAACTATACCTCCATATGCCACTGAATGTAATGTTGAAAGTTAAGAAGCCTGTTCTTTTTATTTACTTTTATTTGGACAGGTAATCTCATTGAGACAGGTAGTCTCATTTACATAAGAGACCTGTAACATGCCTGTAACAAACACACATTTGTTACACAAAAATCATAAAACATTATGCTGACATTTAAAATAGAGCAAAGTTAAACAAAACCTAAACCTAAAAACAAGAACAGACTTATATGATTCTTTAAAATGTCCCAGTGGATCAAAACTGGACAGTTTCAGTTCTTGCATTGAATTCCAGGAAGATGGAGCAGAATAGGAGGTCTTTTTATAAAGTTCTGTGCAAACTAAAGGGACACTAGAAGAAATAAAATTCTGGGAGTGTAGACTATGACTGTACTTTATTCTGTATAGGGAGACAGCAGACCATGGATAAATTCATGCATAAAATTTTACCAGTGTAGAAGCCAGCAGGTAGATAATGATGGCCAGTTTACCAAAAAATACAGATAACAGTGGTGTGTGAGAGGTTTACATTTTGTTATTGATCAATGTGCTCCTTCATAAGCAACGTCCAACATCCAAGAGATCTGGCCGCAACATTCATGTAAACTTCAACATAACCCAGTAATGGTAGCAAGGCTGCAGACACAAGATGTTTGCGATGGGTACAGCAAGAGTATAACCTCCGTGAAAATTAGGGCTTTGCTGTATTGTGATGAAGTGATGATACTGTGCAGCGGGTAAAATACTGTAGTCTGGTCAGATGAGACCAACACTGAACTGTTTGGATGCCAGAATACACATCATGTTTGGAGGTCAAATGGCACTGCACATCAGCCCCAAAACACCATACCAACAGTGAAGTTTGGAGGTGGGAACATCATGGTGTGGGGCTGTTTTTCAGCATATGGTACTGGCAAACTTCAAATAATTGAAGGAAGGATGAGTGGAAAAATGTACAGAAGCATTACTGATAAAAAATCTGCTTTCACCTACTAGGTTGATGAAGATGAAACATGGCTGGACATTTCAGCAAGACAATGAGCCCAAACACAAAGAC
>NW_013952485.1:156236-167942 GCF_001266775.1 Austrofundulus limnaeus | reverse complement strand
ATATTAGTTTATTTAGTTTATTTATTTCTTCATCATCAGTGACAAAATAATAATAATAAAAAAACTCTCGGAAAAAAAGCAAGAGGTCTGTAATTAAAAACATAAAAAGCAAACCTTTAGAAATTACTGGTAAAGTTCAGAGGAATACGGTTCATTTAACTGACCTTATTTTGGTAGTTTTCTTTAACCGTTTCTGGTCCAACAAAGTCTCATTCATCGTCTTCCGGCGCACTGAAACCGTCGAAATCCTCCTCTTCAGTGTCGGAGTTAAACAAGCTGCGTCACACAGCGGTACCTGTTCAGTTTCTGTGTCGCTGTCCTCCCGGGCTAGCTCTGAAGCTGTGGTGCCCGCTTCACGTAGCAGTCCAGCCTTTCGGAACCCATTTGTGATGGTGGACTCGTTCACTCTGCTCCACACTGTTAGAATCCACTGGCAGACATCAGGAAATATCACTCTTCGCATTCGGCCAGTTTTTGTGAATGATTTATCCCCATCTGCTGGGAAAGCCCTCCTGCTCCAGCATACGTCACTGCATGGGATTCCTTCCTAGGGAGTGCAATGCCGAAAAAAAGTCAGCAGCTCTTCACTCGACGTTTATCCACAAACTGGTCCGGGATWAAGCTCCAAAGTTTTTATCAGTCAGATTCCACCATGAAAAATGTCTGTTTCATCCCCTTTTATGAGTTTTTGGCCATTGACTATCTTTAAATCACTGCTTCCTGGTCAACAGTCGGCTCTGAAAGGATCGCTTTTTTCTTTTTTTTTTGTCTCCTTTTTTTGAAGCGAGTGGTTGAAGCAAATGGAGCATAAGAGCCCCCTGGTGGCTGAAGAAAAAATCCACGTATAAGCCGCACCGGACTATAAACCGCATGGTTCAAAGTTCAGGAAAAAAGCTGCGGCTTATAGTCAAAAAAATACGGTACTTATTTTACCTGCTGTATACACATATACATACATACATATGATTTACATAATTACCATCCCAAAAAACACCATATAAGGATATATGTTTCCTGCCACACATACCGGGAAGTGTCCCTTCATAAATGACATTGCAAAGTAAAAAAGAAGAACTTTATGAGTTTAGAGATTGAAGTTCTGCTCTCAGAGATCCAGAAAAAAAATTTAAAAATTGTCATTTTTAGCAGCGTCAGCTGTGAAATTAAATTATCTGCATTAAAGCCGAGAAATGGCATGTGCTGTTAATGTTGTGTCTCCTGTGGGTCGTACAATCACAGAAATAAAAATCTAAATCATATTCATCTCTCTCTGTAGTCCTGCTACGGTTTTTCTTTGGTCAAATATTTTTAATTTCAGTGTAAACAACTATGTTACATAGTTTTCATTTATTCAGAAGAGCAGTCGTGCACCACAATATCTTCAAACTAATGAAATATAAAGTTTTCAGTGAAGAAAAAGTCTGGATAACAGCAGACTGACTGCTCGTAAAATATACGACAGGTCTGGACCTCACGTGAATTTTTTCGTATCTGAAGAAAATCTTAGAATATGAAAACATTGGTGAATGTCACAAGTTCTCCTAAATCACTCGTACACACAACTTAAGAACAAATCTGTTTGTGCCAATGGTTCTTGCATGAGGCCCAATGTCTACATATTTGAGTATTTGTTTCATCTCATCAGAGACATCACAATCTGTCATATTTTTGTTAGTTTTAAAGGTTGAAGATCTCTTCTTTGTAAATGTTATCCTTGTTCTGCCTCAATCAAAAACCAGCAGTAGGATGATAAAGTGGCATTCCATGTATGAAAGCTTTGACTGAGGATTAACTGAGTTTTTGCAAAACAAAATACAGAATCTTCTGTTATGGCCTTTCAGGTCAGAATTTTAAAACTCAGATAATCTTTTGTTGAAAAATTACAAATTTAGAACTATTTTGCCTATTCTCATGTGATCTGCCAGAGTATGTGTTGTGAAAGTATTTTAACTTTTTTTTAAGGTGACTGGAGCCGACATCTTAAATTGGTTTGATTTTGAAGTTTTATTAGTTGTTGATCTATTGATTACTTTCTGAGAGTTTCCTTAAAGTTTGTACCATAGTTCATGACTTATTTAGCACCCAAAACATATAATATGAAGCACTTCCTCAGTGAAGAAGTTGGTAAAAAAAAATCGTTGTAATTCATTACCTTTGCAGATTTCTCCAACTTTTGTTGTTACTCTTTGATTTACACACTTTATAAATTTAAGGTCTGGGGAAAAGTGTGTCTGAAGCCCCTGCAGCTCTGCAGATTTACAAAGTGCACAAGAATAACAAGCCCCTGTGATTGCTAGTTTGAGCTGGCAGGAGCAAGAGACGGGTGGGGGAATCATCCAAGAGGAAGAGAGCTCTGGGGTATTGAGGAGAACGAGGCAAGTGAAACATGTTTCCTCTGCAAAAAACCAATTAGCAAATGACTCCCCGCACCCTGCTCTTGGAAGCTGAATAGAGAGAACTGAGGGAAATAAAAGAAACGGTAACAGCAGCAACCCCGTGTGTCTGCTGGAGTAAGTAGGCGGTGATAGACAGATTTTAAATATACTGTATGTGCTGAGTGGTTACCGCAGGATAGTCTGTACCTCCTGCTCATCAATCACCTTTAAGGCACACAGCCACAACTGCAGCATTTAAAGAAGCTCATGTTATGACAGTTGCACGTTACATCACAGTGACAAAGAATGAATTGACTGTCATTAAATCTAGGCAAACACCTTTACTGGAAGGATACAAAGAAACTTTGACACTGGTTTTTGTGGTTATGTTCAACACTTAACGCCAGAGTTGTACTTTGTTACTGTACTTAAGTAGAAATTTTGGTTAGTTAGCAACTAAAACATATTTTTGTGTAGCAGATTGACTTTTTCACCAACTTAATACATGTTAACTGCTAAATTGGGTTTTGTCAACTTTAAGTCTGATAACACTTAATAGAAAAACAAATATTTTTGTGTAGGGGACTGGCTTTGTCACTAACTTTTAAAAAATGTTAGCAGAGCAATTAGATTCCACTAAATTAGGTTTTGTCAACATGAAGATTTTTAAAAGCTGAATTAATGTTTGTGGACCAACTAGCTTCCTAGGCTTTTGCAACTTTAGTCAACTAACAAACAAACCAACAACAAAGTTTGAAGCAGATAGTTATGCACAGAGCAACAGCTGTCTTAGATGTTAGAAATTAGCTTCTGCTAATTTGTACTTGTTTAGCTGTTTAACTTGTGCAAAGCTATTTTTTAGAGGATTATGAGTTAACAAAGCTAACTTTATAGTTAGCTGTGCCCACTACTGCTAAATGCCTTAGAAGACTGAAAATTATGTATCATTAGATTTTAGTAAAATAGCTCACCAGCTGGATTTTAATCAAATACTCCCAATTCATCATTACATGCACATCATAACCATTCCACCGTACCCCACTTCAAATGATCTGAGCTGCCACTTTTATGCTTTCTAATGTTGAAACTATATTATCAGAACAGTTAGTTTTAACTCATTGGTTCAAACCACAGGGAAATATACATTAAGATAAAATTAATAACATGAAGGCATGAAATTACAAACTTAAGCAATTGTATGATTTACTTCCATGATGACTAAAGTCATAATGAGATTTTTTGTTCACAATTAAACACAAGAAAGCTTAGAAATAAAGGGTTCAATCCTCCATCTCGGACAATGAAAGGGTCAAATCCATTTTTCTTCTTATCTAAAAACTTTTTTAAGGATATGTAGTAGAGATTTAGGATGGCATAAAGTGGCAAACAGAAGCTAAAGCTGTGCCACTTAATGTTCCTTCAGGCTCATAAATGACCCATTGGTTCATCTGCACCTGATACACCCTGATGGTTCTGCTGCTTCAGCGCACTAAGTTCCTCCTGCGGGCGTTCAGGATGAGTCTGTCAAGTCAAGCCATCTCCAGGACGAGTAACACGGCAGCAGCGATGACTGACTGGCACAGAGGCCATCAAAGATGGACAGAAAGTGGCTCTGAACTGTGACGAAGAGCAGGCAGTGGCGCTGAACATTCCTACACACACACAGATGTGTTTATTCGCCTGTCGAACATACGGCGCCGGACTCTGCTGTCTCCGGGCTTCTCCATAATTTACGCAACAGGTGGTGTCATTCGAGCAATTTGATTGGTCAAAATAATTCCCAGAGCAGAGCCGCCTGTGCATTATTGATTGCTGCTCCAACTGTTGCGGCGGCGAGGGAGCTAGTTAGCGAGCAACGCTGTTCCGCTCCCACTCCTGTTACTATGAAGGAAGCCCCTATTTAGGTGGAATAAGAGTAGCACAAAGCAAAATCCCTTAAATTGGTCTCCACAGCAACCTTTTGCTCATYGAACCTCTAAACTTAATGAAATTTTGAAGAGCCTTTCAGAATGAAAACAAAACAAACAAATTACTGACGTAGAACTCAACACTCCAGATTTTTCTCAGAATGTAATGAAATTACCTCCACAAAAGATTAGATGAAGACCTTTAACCAGTAGTTTGAGGGTTTTGTTGAGAGTTGATGAAGACTTTTGGAGAATGACCATAATCTAAAAGGTGGACGAGCTAACAACTAATTTATCCTTTGTGTACTGTAGGAGGTTTTACATTCTTGTCCCCTTTTTAAAAACATTTAAGGGTCATTTAAAGAGCTGTAAGTTGACACTGGGTGTTCTTCAGACCAGATTCAAACCTCTGAGTGTTTTAAGGAATATTGAGCCCACTGTGGACCAGTTCTGAGAACCTGTGTTTTTTTCATTACACAATACTTGTTAGACAAACAGAGCACCCGTGTTTTTTTACATTGCATTTGTCTTCACTGCTAAAGCACATTCAGATACAGCGGGTAAAATAAGTATTGAACACGTCACCATTTTTCTCAGTAAATATATTACTAGAGGTGCTAATGACATGAAATTTTCACCAGATGTCGGTAACAACCCAAGTGATCCATACATACAAAGAAATCAAACCATAAATGTCCAGAAACAAAGTTATTTGTAATAATGTAGAATGGCACAGGGAAAAGTATTGAACACATGAAGAAAGGGAGGTGTAAAAAGGCATTGAAAGCCAAGATACCAGCTGAATTCTCTCAGTAATTAGAAAGCAAGCCTGCCCCTTGTCTGTGCAAATTAATATCAGCTGGTTCAGTCCCAAATGATGGCCAGGTATCACACAAGAACCATCTGATGATGGGTAAAAGTAAAGAGCTCTCTCAAGACCTTCACAACCTTATTGTTGCAAAGCATAATGATGGCATCGGTTACAGAGGAATGTCTAAACTTCTGAAMGTTCCAGTGAGCACTGTTGGGGCCATAATTCAGAAGTGGAAAGAACATTATTTCACCATAAACTAACCACGACCAGGTGCTCCTCACAAGATTTCTGACAGAGGAGTGAAAAGAATTATCAGAAGAGTTGTCCAAGAGCCAAGGACCACTTGTGGAGAGCTTCAGAAAGACCTGGAATTAGCAGGTACGATTGTTTCAAAGAAAACAATAAGTAATGCACTSAACCACCATGGCCTGTATGCACGCTCACCACGCAAGACTCCACTGCTGAAGAAACAGCATGTTGAAGCTCCTTTAAAGTTTGCTTCACAACATGTAAACAAGCCTGTGAAATACTGGTAGAATATAGTCTGGTCAGATGAGACCAACATTGAACTGTTTGGATGCCAGAATACACATCATGTTTGGAGGTCAAATGGCACTGCATTATCACCCCAAAAACACCATATCAACAGTGAAGTTTGGAGGTGGGAACATCATGGTGTGGGGCTGTTTTTCAGCATATGGTACTGGCAAGCTTCAAATAACTGAAGGAAGGATGAGTGGAAAAATGTACAGAGACATTCTTGATAAAAATCTGCTTCCATCTYCCAGGATGATGAAGATGAAACGTGGCTGGACATTTCAGCAAGACAATGAGCCCAAACACAAAGCCAAGGAAACTCTCAGTTGGTTTCAGAGGAAGAAAATAAAGCTGCTGGAATGGCCCAGCCAATCACCTGACCTGAATCCAACAGAAAATCTATGGAAAGAACTAAAGATCAGAGTTCATAGAAGAGGTCCATGAAACCTTCAAGATTTGAAGACTGTTTGTGTGGAAGAATGGGCCAAAATCACACCTGAGCAATGCATGCCACTAGTTTCTCCATACAGGAGGCATCTTGAAGCTGTCATTGACAACAAAGGCTTTTGTACAAAGTATTAGATACATTTCAGTAAGTGTCAATACTTTTTCCCTGTGCCATTCCTCATTATTACAACTTCATTTCTGGACATTTATGGTTTGATTTCTTTGTATGTATGGATCACTTGGGTTGTTACCAACATCTGGTGAAAATTTCGAGTCATTAGCACCTCTAGTAATATATTTACTGAGAAAAATGGTGACATGTTCAATACTAATTTGACCTGCTGTAGATGACTGATTCCTGATAAACAGATGTCCACAAAACTGAAGTCTAAAAGACAAAGCCACTAAAAAAATTTGACACTTTTTTTTGATGGAGGGTTTAGTCAACTATTGGAGATAAAATGAACTTTTGGTACTGATCCAATGTCCAGACAAAAAATAGTGGTCGTGTATTTTGTATTTACTTCTGATTGACTCAGTCAACTCTTTGTGCGATTATAAAGTTAATACTGGACCAGAATCATGGGTGTTCATGCTTTCTATGTCTGCTTTACTTGTGACATCAGTATCATCATCTTACCTGCTCACTAATGGCCCTTCTTTTTAAATATTCATTTTATTCAGCCTGGCTTGGGTCTTTTCATTGTGTGGTACCACCCACTTTCAACTCAATCTTGGGACCTTCTCTGCTGAGTGGACAGTGTTGCTAACTTTGCAACTTTGTTGCTAGATTTAGCGAGTTTTTAGACCCATCTAATGACTTTTTTCCTTGGCACTTTCTTCAGAAAGTGGTGCGGTGAGCCCCTACCCCTTTGACTCAAGGTTAATGTTGTTATTATTGTATCAATCTGCTTAGCTCCACCTCACTGCTGTAAAAGTCAGATGAAATGCGAAATGAGTGGTTAGACTGCAGTCGCTTTGAAAAACATCAGATATGTATCTGATATTGTACCACATGGAAACAACAAAGACTATTTGCCAAATCACAAACAGAAGGAATAAAACACAGACATGTGTTTGGTGGAAATACAGTGTAGAAACTTGATGGTATGTACTGTAACAGCCACCTAATAGAGTGGAACACTAAACCAGGAACATAAGTGTGGTTTGCTTACATGAACAGCAAGAACAAGGTTTTGTTGAAGCTTAGGAATGACAGTTAAATAAGTTGAAGCTGAGATTGTAAATCCATTTATTTTGTTCAACTCTGAGGACAAAATGTTAAAAGAACTCAGATGAAACAAAATAACATTAAAATGCCAGCAGTAAGGCATCAAGAAGAAAAAGTAGCTTCTCTGTATTGCAGAAAGGTGTCAAGCACTGAGGATGATGGGAGATGAGTCATGCAGAAGCACTCCTCACATTATTATAAGCACTAAGTTACAGATTTGCCAAATGTCACATACTGCTGGGTTCGTTGAAGCTGGCTAATACACACTTTTTGTTTAAAAAAAAAAGCTGCCATTTCTGGTCTTTAAACTGATCCACTGCAGCTTCATCAGCCAACTTAATGTTTTTGGTTTGTCGCCCGGGCAAACTGCACGAATAGTAATGAGTCCAAATCGACACACTCACCGGATCTGCTCCTTTTTAACTCCTTGTCTTTTATTTCTTAGTGTCATAAAGAGAGAAAGAATCCAATTTACTGCATTCAGAATCTTCATAGCAATGCAAATGATTTATTAGTTCTGTTTCAAAAATATTCTAGTAGCTACATTTGCTAATGAGGCTTAGGATTAAGTAGAAAGAAGTCACGTTTTGATGTGGTGGGAAGGCACAGGAGTGACCAAGGTGTTTTTAGCCATGTACACACAAATAAAGGAAACTACTCTGGAGTTGAAAATTCAAGATGGCCACCACAACTAATGTCAAATGGCTCTAATTCAGCTGTTTTGTGTCCAGGTTGTTTCTAGTCTCTGAGTCTTTTGATGACAGTTGTGGTTTGATTTGTCCAGGAGTATCTACGGTTTTGTTGCTTGTAGCGTTGTACAGGGTGTACCAAAAAAAAAAGGGAAACCCAACCAACTTAACATTGTCACAGTGGCAAAACTATACATATTATAGCAGGAAGCATAGTTTCACCTAAAAGACAACAAATGCTTTCTGATGATACTTCATTCATGAATTTCCAGTTTCGCACCACTGAGCAGCATTGTGCTGAAATTTGTGTCACTTTTTGGAGGTGGCTCACTCACAGATGCAACAAAATTAACACTGACTCGTATCTTTTTCTTAGAAATTTTATTCATTTTGTGCATTCAGAACATTTTCAAAACATTTTCACTTTCTTCACTGTCCAATGCCCAATGTGTTGCGGCAGAATCCAGGCACCATCTGACGAGCCGTGAACGACATGAGACGTCGATGTCAACTGTGTTGAGAGGGGAGGGGGACATGGGGAAGGCATGGAATTTCATAAATGAAGTATCATCAGACAGCATTTGTTGTCTACTTTTAAGTGAAAAAATGCTTCCTGCTGTAACATGTATAGTTTTACAACAGTGACAATGTTAAGTTGGGTTTCCTTTTTTTGATACACACTGTATTATTTACTGGGCACCAGACTGTTAACTTCAGGGCCTCCTCTCTGTGTGCTGGCTTGTCTGACCACTTTGGTGTCATCAGCAAGTTGTATGGCTTTCTGGATTGGACTGCAGTCACAGGTGTAGATATGCAGCCTTGAAGAGAACCAGTGGTCAGGTACCCCTCGGGGCTGTGTGCTGAGTCCCAGCCTATTCTTAGCATTTTTATGTCACAATATTAATGCTGTGTTCACACCGATAGCATTTTGAGCGTCAGATGTGTCAGGTTTACATGCAAAGTCTAATGTGGATGCACATCAACAGGTGTCGGGAAGTGTTGCTGCGAGCCTAGCGCAGGATGTTTTGAGTGTTTGACACTCATCACACGTGTCTAAAGCATCAGATGCTGGAGTTGGAGAATCTGAAATTTTGCAGCTCGACACAGAGAGTCAACCAATCAGAGATAACCCGCTATGTGACGTAGTGGCATATTTTCTGACAGGAAAATCTCCTGAATGATGCCCACTATTCTGAGACAAATGTATAGCCTCTTTCCAGCTGAAATTGAGTGCCTGTACTTGGTGTCCTGGCAGGAGATGCAGGACAAAAATAGTGCTGAAATTGAACCTCGTCAGCTCACAGCTCCTGGAGTGATGAAACTCACCAAACTCAGAACTTCTCTGAATTTTCTGGTGAATTAATAATGAATTAATAATCTGGTGTGTGCAATGTGCTCTTGCTCTCAGTAAATAAAACAAAGCCACTTTCTTCATTTCATTTGCCAGTGACCGGCAGAGGAGGAAAACATGAGACTCTTCCTGATGCGCATGACGCAGGTCTAGAGCAATTTTGTTGGGTGTCTGACCTCAAAGTGCACAGACGTCCAACTTGAAGCGGTGGAGGTGATGTAAAACGCATTCGGTCTGAAAGCAGCATAAGAACCATCAAAGCTTTTAAACAAGGTTCATCAAATGAAATTTCTGCTTACTGATCTGGGATCAAACTCCAAGAGAAAGGATAAAGTCCCAACTGTTTTAGTGGTTATATCTAAAATATTAAATTGTTCCACAGATTTGGAGCCACTACTGAAAAAGCCCGATCATTAGACATTTGTTTAGATCTCAGAACATGTAAGAGAAAGTGGTAGCTGACCTGACTGCCAGACCTTTTAGAAGTTGTTATAAAATAGGGGCAGCTGTGGTAGAGTGGTTAGGGAAGTCGTCCTGGAACCGGAAGGTCGCCAGTTCGATCCTCGTCCAGTCGACTCAGTCGTTGTGTCCTTGGTCAAGACACCTTACCCGCCTTGCCTACTGATGGTGGTCAGAGGGTCCGGTGGCATCTGTGTATGGCAGCCTCACCTCTGTCAGTGTGCCCCAGGGCAGCTGTGGCTACAATTGTAGTTTGCAATCATGAGTGTGTGAATGTGTGTGTGCATGGGTGAATGTCTGTAGTGTAAAGCGCTTTGAGTGTCCTGGATGGATAGAAAGGTGCTATATAAGTACAGTCCATTTACCATTTACCATTTAAAAAGCAGTTGCTGTGTTCTGGACAGGTTTGAAATAAAGAAAAAATATGCATCCCACAAATTCAGGTGATAAAACGGAGAACCTGACATTTTCGAGGCTCCTGTATGAATACTATTGGCTGAGACAGAAGTCTATAAACACAGAGCAGTAACTTTTATAAATATGAGATAATCAATTCTTGTATTTGGGATAAAAAGTAACTTCCCATTTTGTCACATTGGCAATGAAGCATGCCCTCACTCTTTAGGGCACTGATCGAAGTGCTGTCTGCATTATAGATAATATTTAATGACAGGCTGATATCAGTGTGGTGTGTTGAACAGACTGCTGTCAATGCTTTTTTTGTTGTTGTTGTTGTTTTTTGTTTTGTTTTTTGTTTTTTGTTTGTTTTGTTTTTTTTGTTTTGGAGTGAAGCACTTAATGCTGCAGCTGCTCCAGTACTCTGAAAAGGCCAATCCTAAATGTAAATCTTCATTAGGATTAGTTGTTTTAATAAAGGAACTAACAAATAATAGCAGCAGATAACTGCAGTATTAGAAAGTAGGTTAGGCTTGTCCAATAATGGAAATGGAACCACACCAAATCATTTATCTTTGTCTGATTCCAGCTTTGATATCCTGACCTATATTAGGAGTTCAGCTCTGCTGCATCATCCTGTATTTTGTGTTTCACCAGTGGATGATTTATACTTGAAGTCACCAGTTTGATGAATTTGTGTGGAGAATGTAGACGTTGAGACAGGCAGCCTTATGAGCTATTTTTAGTCTCCAGCTGTGTGAGTCATTCTGACACAGTATAGAGAACAGCCAGTAGTACATGTGAGTGCAACGTGTGGCATTAGATGAACATAAGGCCCTGCAGGAATTTCGATTGTAATTGTGTGGAACAGTCCAGGTTTGCAATTCCCATGTGTTGTCTCAGCCAACATAAGAGTTGTGATAAATTAATGTCAGGTCATTTTAAAATGTACAACCACATTTAAAAGCTTTGAGTAAATTCTTGTCACCTGAATGTCCAGAAACTGGAACATAGGGTAGGTAGTACTCGATGGATGTGTCTCAAATTCGTGGGTTGCAGCCGACGTGGACCGGTCAGCGTCGGCTAGTACTCAACGTGGGCCGCTCGGCTGCTCGTGTCGGCTGCGTAAACGGCTGTGGATTGGTATGGGTCTAGCCTACAGACGACGTATGTTCATGTGGCCACGTGCTGAGCCGTTACCATAGTGATATGTTGATACATGAAGTACGTGATATGTTCCCAAAAAAGCGGAGAAAAATGGAGCCAGAAATGGAGCTCGTAGTTTTATTATTTTTGGTAATAATTGAGGAGATGAGTGTTTTTACTCGACGTCCTCAAGGTTAGAACTGTTTAGGCTTAATTTATTAATAAGCTTAAAGAATATTAAAGCATTGATAACCGTTTTTATGTTTAGTGCATCAACTTAATTCAAAAAAATCTTGAAATTTAAAATGCATTTGTTATCAATTAAAGTTTCATAAAATTGTTTTTAAATTTAAT
>NW_013952485.1:149737-151055 GCF_001266775.1 Austrofundulus limnaeus | reverse complement strand
ACACACACACACACACACACACACACATACACACACACACACACACACATGTGAATGTGTTTGTTTTATTTTTTCTTAAAGTGTGTATGTTCCAATTTTACCAGGTCTTCTTTGGTGTCAGCCCATCATTTTTTTCAGCACCGTCAGGGACTCTCTCCTCAGCATTGTATATAGTTAAATACTGTTTTGTTTTTGTTCTCTTTAAATCATTTTACATATTTTTACAAAATAATAAAATTCATTGAAAATAGTTCTTAAATTGTTTCAATTGTTTTTTTTTTCAATAGTTTCTGGAAGACCACTTCAATTAAATTTTGTAACAATGTCTTTATTTGAACTTCATTTACAAAACCATGAACAACATAACATTAACATAACTAAACAATAGTTTTAAACACTGTTGTAGATTCAGTTTGGTCTGATTGTTCATTCAGCTGCGCAAACAGAACAACAGGTACCTGAACTCAGCAAGACCACATTAGTTAACTCTGTGGTTGTTCAATAAACATAAACAAAACAAAAATGAAGCATGTTCTGCTAAACCTAACGCAAATTTCTTTCAAATATGCCCACACTGGGTGTATTTGTCTGTTCTCTATGTTAACTTAGCTTATGGCTAATTCCAGTGTTGAGGACAAGACGTACGCAGGAGAACAGTTTCAGGAAAATGAATGGATGTGCAAGGATCAGCCAATGAGCATGCAGGTCCAACCCACTGATGTTGATTGACAGACCGAGTCATTCTGCTGAAAAGTGTCTATGAAATAAATAAGCCATTGGGAAAAACACCATTAAGAAATAAAAGAGGACTTTTAGAAAAGGGCATTTTGAAATAAAAACAGCTTGAATTAAATAAAAATGACTCAAAAATAGTTTATATTATTGTGAAAAAAATCCTTTGTGAAATATTTTATAATAATAAGCACATTTTTACAGGTTCTTACCTCCTGTACATGTAGTTTCTGTAGATTCTGCTCGACAGAAACTTCTTTGTCATCTACTTCGATATAATTCTACTTCTTTGAGGGGGATCCACATCCCGCAGACTAATATTAACTGCATCTTTTGCTTCACGCAGCCATTAAGCACATGTTATTAATAGTCTAAATGTATCTGCATTCGATGACAGGATGCAGCTCAGCAGGCGGCCTGGCCTGTTAGAACCAACTGCAACACGGCGCGCACCAAAATGCCTTGCTAATGTTTGCTCATAAAGCTAACCTGCGGGGCATCATCCTGTTCAGTTTCTCAAAAAAATAAAAAAATAAATAAACACACACACACACACACGCACACACACACACACACACACACACAC
>NW_013952485.1:148168-149652 GCF_001266775.1 Austrofundulus limnaeus | reverse complement strand
ACACACACACACACACACACACACACACACACACACACACACACACACACACACACACAAATATAATCGAAGTGCCGGTGCCGCTCCATCTTTTTTTTGCTTTTATTGCATCTTTTCTTTGGTGGAAAATTATCTGCTGGGAAATTTTTTTGCTGGGAACAGCAGATCGGTGAGGTAAGCTGGGAAAAAAAAACTAATTTAGCTGTAGCCTGGGAGGCTAATTGATTTGGCTATTAATTCTTCAATCTTTAATAAAAACCACTATAATTGGCACTTTACCTTCTGTCAATAGAAAATGAGTGGAAATAAGGAGTTGCTTGCAAAAAAACTTACAAAAAATACATTTGTCTAGAAAGTACTATGGTCACAGGAAACCCTTTTATTTCAAAAACAAAGGAGAAAATGAAATATCTGAAATCCCCAGCAGGTACTGGGTTAGGGGGTCTATCTTTTTAGACTATGTCTAAAACATGACACCATCTTGAATCAAAATAAAAGAGTGTTCTGTGACTTTTGACTCACCCTGTATTCATCATGTTTGCATCGGCTTCAAATGTTTTACCAACAAATCACCAGGGTTCTTCTCCTTACCCGGTCTGTGCTGATGGCCAGAGGTCTCTGGTCTTTCTGAGGTGGTTTCTGTTGAGCAGTCCAGGATGTGCGGAGAGGAGAGGTCAGGATGCAGTGCATCTCCAGAGGTTCTGGTTGATCTGCAGTTTGATATTAGTTGACTTTTCCTCTTCTCAACTTGGCTTTAACATATATTGTTTTCAAGCAGACTTGTTATTTTGTTTGCTCAGATGTTGACGAAGATGGACGTGACAACACATCAGGATGGAGGAAAACAGGTGGGACTGAGTGTGCCTCACAGAAAGTACAGTTTTTGTGTGACTTCAGCTCAAAGGCATCTTTTGGAATCTCATTTGCAGTATTTAGTTAAGCTACATTTGCCATTTCAAATCAGAATGATTTCAAAGTTTATCCATTTGTAGATATCTATCTAATGTTTACCTTGTGCAGAATCATTACAGTCTGTACAGTGATTGCTGAGATATTTTGCTAACACACACACACACACACACACACACACACACACACACACCCACACACACACGTTTGTACAGCTATCCAATTGGGGACATTCCATTGACTTCCATCACATTTCTACAGCCTAACCCTGACCACAACCCCTAATGGTGCGTTCACACCGAACGCAATTTCAACATCAGGAGCATCAGGTTTACATGTAAAGTCTATGGTGGACACGCTTCAATCAGCGTCGGGAAGTGCTGCGGCGCCTCAAGCGCGATTTGAACGATTTGAACGATCTGAGCGTTCGACGCGCTGAGGCGCAAATCGCTGAAGTTAGAAAATCTGAACTTTTGCAGCTCGACGCACCGCGTCAACTAAGATTTGTTCTTTGTTGTTTTTTTTTAAAGAGTACCCAAACATTAACTTAACTGGTGAGGAAAACAGGACACGAC
>NW_013952485.1:146050-148158 GCF_001266775.1 Austrofundulus limnaeus | reverse complement strand
TCAAAGTGCACAAGCATCAAACTTCAGCAATGGCTGCGATTTTGAAGCTGAAATCGCGTTCGGTGTGAACGCAGCATAAGGCTAACCTCACAGGTACCTGCCTGACCCTAAAACTAACCTAAACTCAATTCACACCTTGGTCCTAAACCCAACCCCAGCAAAGTAAAAATAAAATGAAATGAACAGAAAATGATTTTGGTAAAAATAAATTTCACTGATGAGAAAACTGCTCAAGCAAAAGTAATAAAACTGTTCGCAAAAATTGGGAAAGTAAAAATACTTTTACACACTCTAAGAAATAAACTGTTGAATTTACTGAATTAACCTGGTTCCATTAAGTCAGGTTGAGTAAATTGAGCAATGCATGTATATTCTTTGCTCAATTTACTCAACTGGGCTTAATGGAGCCAGCTGACATGACTTGGTTGAGTAAATTTAACACTTCATTTCTTTAGCGTGCAAAAACGTCTTCTTTTCATGATGAGTTCGACCATATTTCATTTTGTAACAAGTAACTAGGTGTTACATTTTAAAGTAAAGAAGTAAAAGTATAATTCTAGCTTTAAAATGTAACAAAATAAAAGTAAAAGTAAATATTAAAAAAATTACTGTTAAAAAACTACTTAAGTACTGTAATGAAGTAAATTTACTTAGTTACAACAAACCTCTGTTTACGTCCTGATACATCTCAGTAATCCAGTAATTCTCTGTGTAATTCCAATCAACTTCACACCGTTCCCTGCTGCTCACTGCCACTTAACTATCTGCATTTTGTGTAATTCTGTAAATTATAAACAAAGCAAGTTCAAGAAGAAACTATTTCTTTTTGTTTCATTTCTTTTTGTTTGTGTCTGTTTCTCAAGTGTAGAAAAGAAAAATGCACAGAAAAGAAAATGACATGCAGTCATTTCTGAGAGCACCAAAGAAGCCCATGTAAGCAAAGGATTAGGTTGCGATAAAAATGTTTTATGATAGTGTCATCGGGACAAAAAACAAACACACAGATAGCGGAGCTGGCTGGCAGAGAGGCGGAGTGTCTCAGGTAAGTTTGTTGATCTTTTATCTGCCTTATAAAATATGGAGCCCTTTCACATTTAGAATTGTAGGAGCATAACGGCGACAGTCCTTTATGTTGTGCTGAACAGTGTGTTTGGAAGGCCTGGATATGGAAAACACTTTAGTCTATTCTGAGAAACACAGTGTTTGAGTTCCCCGAGAGAGAGAGGTGGAAGGATCACAGTCTGAGGATTCAGATGACAGCAGGGACGGGAACACGCTGAATAATAACTCTACCGAAGCCGTGTTTCCCCAAAAACATCTGCTCCTGAGATGTTTCCTCATTTATTGTCCCACGCAACACAAAAACAAAACTCCTGCCCACATTATGGCTCACTTTTCTTGAGAATACACTCATGGGTGGGACCTGTGGGGATGGGTACTTTAGATTTGCAGTGATGAAAAAAAAAAACAATATGATTGATTCAGTCACAAGGGAAGTGCTTTAATATTGGACATTTTACTTTGTGCTTCAACTGTGGGATCACAGAAGCAACACCTGGTGATGTCAAGTCACAGCTGCAACTTGTTATATCTTATATTTATCTTATATTCTGGACTATGACTGCACGGGTTTTGGGGACTCGATTCGTTGGGCTCATTTTTCAGATACCCACACAACTGCATACAACACTCATAGCTTCAGATACACGCCCCCGAAACTCACTTACTCCTCTGGCTAATAAATGTGCTCTATGCAGAGGTTTTTTATAAACACCACAGTGTGTCACATTGTTGATATAATATGATGCTTTTTTTTCCCTCATCTTCCCTTGTGTTGTTTTAAGTTTTTTAAAGGGTTACACCTCCTCATGATGTCTTCATGAAGATGATCCTTTCTCTGTGCAGTGTCTGTGGCTGCATGACCCAGAGCACCTGTTCTTCTATGTTATGTTCTGTCTTCTTCTAAATAGGTGTTCTGAACTGAAATTTCATTGTGCTCTGTAAAATGACAATAAAGGTCTATCTTATCTTATCTTATCTTATCTTATCTTATCTTTTTATTTAAATACCTGGTTGCTCTAGTTACACGAGGGGGCAAAATTTATATA
>NW_013952485.1:136522-142775 GCF_001266775.1 Austrofundulus limnaeus | reverse complement strand
AAATTTCATGTCATTAGCACCTCTAGTAATATATTTACTGAGAAAAATGGTGACATGTTCAATACTTCTTTTACCCGCTGTATATGTATGTTTGTATGTGTATGTGCCTGGATGTGTGGGTGGGTGTGTGTGTTTTGTGTATATTAGTTGACGGGGTTGTGATTATTGTACATAGGTGTGGATGTTTATATATATGTGTGTGTATGTTTATATATGTGTGTGTGGGTATATGTACATACATATGTTTGTTTGGTTGCTGGGTGTTTGTTCTCTTCATTTGCTGATGGTCAGATGTCAGGTGTGTTGTCCTGTGTGTTATTGGTGTTCATTTCACATGTTGTATAATTTGTATCGGTTTCTCTTTACAGATCCTATAGTCCTCTTCTACTTTTTCTTTTTCTTCTTTACTATAGTATAAAAAAGTCACTGATGATGCAGAAATTAAGAAACTAACATTCAGTTCTGTTTTCTACTGAAGTGGCTAAAAATGATGTAAATCACCTCTCCTTGTGCACGAGCACCTGATATGCATTCATCAGTTTACGCTTCTCATTTACACACTTTTCCTGAAGATAGAAGAGTTTGTTGAATCTGACGTGACATGTTCGTACGAACCCTTCGTACAAACAGAAGTAAGAGAAATTTCGGATAAGAATACGAACATGTTCTTGCATGAGGCCCATTGTGAATAAATGTGACTGAAGTGGTGGTGCTATGCAAATGAAATACTTTAATATTGTGACTTTTTGCATTATTCTCATCACAATTATGTCATAGCTAATTGGGGACTTGGAACATAGAAGTTCTTATGACCCTGCTTGCAGGGTATGGGCAGATTTTAGCAAGTCAACTTTAACTTTCTAATTCCACCTTGAATGAAATTCAAGACTGAGAAAACTACAAACACAGGTGATGGTTGGGAGATTCTGCTGTGCAACCGAGCGTTGCACGTGTGTCACTCAATAAGATGTAGAATTTAAAGAAGATTCAGTGATCTCTTGTTCAATTAGCCGTATTGTACAAGTCAGTTATTTGGTTGAAAACATTCAACTAAAATATAGCTACTGAATACATTCATGTCATGAAGCTTAATTGTGTTTTAATCTCCAGTTTTGCCTTTACACACAAAGAAGTCATAAATTTATGTTTTAAGCCACACCATCAAGCCCAACAACATTCTGAAGGAACAGGAACTTTTCTGTAGTTTACTTTTATGTAATATTAGTGTTTTGAATTGAGGGGTTGTCTGATATATTTAAATAGAAATAAAAAGAAAAAAATAGATTGTCTGACTTGTGACGACAGTCTGTAATCCGACACGAGAAACTAAAGGTTTTGGTTTTATCACAAGAAAGAGTTTTTGAATTACCTAGAAATTTGTTTTCCAGGAGGTTTGTTTTTATCAACCAGAAAATTTATTTGCAGTCCCTCTGGATTTGCAACATTTGCCAACAAATTTATAAAAGAAAGCAGCTGGCAGAGGTGGCTTTGACCAAAAAGGGCTTGAAAAAGCTCCATGATTCACTGGAGAGATTAGATCCTGAAGTGTCAGAGGAGGTAGAGCTGATATTCGGGGATCCCTAAATCAAGTAGAAAATAATTGCATTTTCAGGATTTACAAACCTCTCTTTAGCTTAGTTTTAAAGTTCCCACATTGCCAACAGGCTGTTCCTCTCTTCCATCATGAATGAAATAAAAGAAACCACAGGTGTGCGCATCTTGCAAAGGGTACTTGTACAAAAAGAAGTGTGAAACTTCAAAAAAGATTCCGTTTTTTCAGGAGGGATTGTTGTGCATCAGTGAAGCTTTAAAAAAAATGTTTCTTTTCATTTTTTGCCTTTAACCAAGCCTCCAGCATTTCTTCCAGTCACGCAATGTTAATTGTAGAAACAGACTTTCAGGTGTAAATTAGAGGATTGTGGGCCAATTAGTAAACTGAAAGCCATCATACATGGCTTGATGCAACTTAATCACCTGACCAGATATTTCAGCATGCAGTCTTTCTAATATTTACCAGAGCAAGATAAAAGTGAACTTGATTTGTTCAATTTTCAGTCAAGAACATTTTCATTTCAATAAATAACAACAAATATGGCACAAGGAGACAAATTTGATGATGTCTTCCTGACAGAATGGTGGATAGTCGAGTTTGACCTATCTGTTGACTTGGTTCCTGACTAACACAATAGAAGTCTCGTCCTCTGGGTTCTGTGTGCGTCTCAGACGAGCAGAGACAAAAATCCATCAAAATCCACCAGTGATGTCCATCGTCTGCCGTCATGTTAAGCTGTATTTACACCCTGAGCATTTTTAAGGTCTGCGACTTTGCTTTTTTTACTATTTCTCTATTTAGGTTTTTAATATGTTGTATTCTGCTTAATTTTACTCATGGCTTTCACTCTACATGTTCATTATTATGCAATGGTCTACTCAAAATGTGTGCATATGTCTGTACAATATGTACAAGTTAAATAAAGGGATTAAAAATAGCTTCAGTATCAGTATTCGCAATTGCATGTTATTTAACATCCTAGTGAAGATTCCCATTCATCCAGGTCATGATCAGTCCAACAAAAGGTTAAAAACCAAAAGAACTAGGCTTCTATTCTGAAGCTGAAGACTTTTCACAAAAAAAGCCTCCTGGACATGCAGCGAAACATCTTCAGCTTCAGAGRAGAAGTCCATTTGTTTTGGTTTTAACCTTATTTTGTATTATTTAAAATCACAATGCAGCATAAATGTAATCAGCTGAGTTGCTATTCAAGCAAATTCTTCAATCCATAATGACTTTCCAAAGCCCGTCTTTTCTTCTTTTCTGTTAAGATTTATAAGAACACAATGAATCCTGAGATATTGTCTGCCACAAAGGATATTCAGATGCAGCCTACAATTTTTGGGGTTTTGTTAGCCGCATGAAAAGCAGCCCACAGAATCAACCAACCTTTGGGGCAGTGCAGTGATGTAACCAGCCTACAAAAGCCACCTGTTTGGGCTGCAGCCCCTGAATTGAGACACAGCTCATGACTAGGAGGTACTTCCTGGATGTCTCTGTCTCACACAGAGTTTGATGAACTTCCATACCAGCTCTACAAGCTCCTGATTCTTTTTGATTTTCCATTTGCGACACTGGTCTCATTATAGACTCTACTAGCACCATCTAGGACTGGGTATTATGGCCAGTTCTCTAAATCGATTTGATTTCGATTCATAAAGTTCTGAATTGATTAATCATGATTTGATTCAATTTGATTAAAAAATGTTCATTTATATTGATATTATATTTTGCAACTGTGTTGCATTGTTTTTTTATTTTATTTTAAATTTTGCAACAGATCACTTCCTGTACCATAATAATAATAATAATAATTATGCATTAGTCTCCCCATAGCGCTTTTCAAGACCTTCAAAGACGCTTTACAATTTCATGCATCATTCATTCACTCACACATTCACACTCTGATGGTGGTAGGACACATTGTAGCCACAGCTGTCCTGGGGCACACTGATAGGGGTGGGGCTGCCATACTGTCATGGCAGAGTCTAGTTATTATACTTATTAAGTCCTAATTCCATGGGCCTTTGAAAGAGAAAAAATGCACCAAACAAAAGCTTGTGTCTCCAGAGACAAAAACATAGTATTTTATGACACGTAAGTAAGTACCACACATCTTCCAACAACATCTATGACCATACTGCAAAGATTACGGCATTGTTTTCTTGCCCCAGTGCCAGAAGTGACTTTGACTGAAGAGACGGCGATCAGTTTTGACTTTAAAGCAGCTCAACACCCAAACACAAAGACCGTTCAGGCAAGCTGCCTGTCATGTTCTCTGTTTGCTCTGTGGCCTCAGAGTGAGATGTGAGCGTGGTGAAACCACGGTGGTTTGATTAAATAATGAGTCAGGCAGCAGTCGGTGGGAGCCCGGGGACACTAGCATGAAAGAAGAGAGACAGCCTGGCTTACTGAAATCTTTCTGTTTATCCACAGAGCTAACCCAGTAACTCCAACACTGGGACTCGTTTCTGAGACTAGAAACCTTTTTGTTCCTTTAAAATGTTATCAGTCTGTTCAGGCAGCATGAACAACAGACTGAACTAGATGAAGAACAATATGCTGAATATGATAAACTGATGTCTTACTCAACTTAATATTTATTCTGCTCACATTACCAATTTATGGTGGCCTATCTGAAAAAAAGTTACAATAAAAATACTTATATTGGCATTGGGTAAGAAAAAGGGGGAATCCAGCTTTTGGTATACAAAGCCTAACTTCATCTATTTGCTGTGTGGTTTAATACACCTGCAAATGCATCTGAGTTGTGAGTGCTCTACAGAAAACAGATTTAAATGTCATATTTGCTTTTCAAAGTTTTATGTAATCTTTCAAAGATAAATCAAAGGTACACATTGTTCCACCTAAGGTGAAAGAAGTGATAAAAGTCCTGATGAGCCGCTTTTATTCAGCAGAGTATTTTTCTGTCTGGGTTCAGCATTTAGTAAAAAGCAAACATCCATCACATTGAGGAAAAGAAGCCTAAGTTAGCTTTACTGCTGGGTTTCCCCACACTGTGAGCCCTAAATGGTGATCATCTTCTGCCTTGGGGGGGTCGGTGATTTTGCCACTGGGCTCTGAGATTGGTGTGTATGAGCAGGGTTGGGATTACTTTGCTCCTGCTGAGTCTCTGTGTGAGATCCATCGAGAGGACAGCTGAGACGAAGAGGCCACAATTCTGCTGAGGCCAGTACGTCTGGTTTTTTTTTTTCTGTCTAGGCTCTCTTGCATCCCTCCTACAGAGAAGCAGAGAAGAATAAAGAATGGCTCTACTTTTTACCTGGAGCTGAAAACAACATGGCGTCATTGTGAACTGACTTGAACTGACCTAACTGTCGGAAGGTTTTGTGGGTAAAAATGTATTATTCCATTTATTATTATTATTATTATTATTATTATTATTATTATTATTATTATTATTATTATTATTATTATTATTATTATTATTATTATTATTATTACTACTATTATTACTATAGTAGTAGTAGTAGTAGTATTTAGTTCTAATCTATAAACACGGCTTTTCCTGACAAAGCCTAAACATATTTTTTGTCTCCCAACTTTGTCAGAATTTTTCAAACGCTCCAAAAAATCTCTTAGTATCTTTACTGCCCTCTAGCGTTCCTTATGGGGATAAATTGTAATAAAAGTACAAAGTAATTATAAAAGCGTTTTTTGATCCCATATTGATCATATCATAAAATAGTGCATTTTGTTCAGTAATATTTTTTATTCTTTTCACATATATACCTTTACTTTCCCTTTTTTACATTAGCCCACCAGATAATGGTTTGCTTTAAAGATACGGTATTATGCAAAATCAACTTTCTTTAGCTTCATATCATGTTATAATGTCACTCACTCATCAAGAACATATCCAGAATGTAGCTTTAACTCATTCATGCATGTTTGAGAAATCCTTGAATCTCCTGTTGTAGCCATGTGGAGCTGCTTGAATGCTTGCTGGTACAAAGCACCACAAGTCGCCTGCGTCGAGCAGCAGAAGTTCAATTTGTTGAACTCGAGCAGCGGCTGCTTTGGACGCCTTGCTTGAACGGAAAAAAACGCTTTGCCGCATCCTACCGCTACGTTGCGTGCCGCCCTAAACTGGAAAAACGCACTGCGCTGCTCAGTGATGGGCACCAGCCCGCTAAAGCGCAAACAAAAGAAAAAGACAAAGAAGCAGTTGAACTAGCAATCCTCAACAACTTTTTAACCAGGAGCTAAAGGTCTGTTTCAGGAAATCACATCCCCAGCAATTGATGGTTGTAGAATTAAGTTGTAAAAGAGTTCATACACCACTAGTTGGCAGTGTTGTGCATATATTGTACATGAACTGTTGCTGGCTAGTCAGTGTCAAATTGAACTTGCGCTTTAAAATAAGCTTCCACTAGTCTTTCTATGGCAGAAGTGCTTTAGAAATTGTGGAGCTAATTTTTGTATTAGCACTGCCCATCACTCGCACTTCTCCTAGATACGCGTCTACCATAGACTTTGCATGTAAAATAGCTGGCTGCTCAAAACGTGTCCGGTGGGTTCCCAGCTTGACTATCCCTGTGTCAGAGGCCTCAGGTGAGAGGAGGTTTCAGCTTTCAATCTAATCAAAACATACACTCACCGGCCACTTTATTAGGTACACCTGTCCAACTGCTCGTTAACACTTAATTTCTAATCAGCCAATCACATGGCGGCAACTCA
>NW_013952485.1:129695-133777 GCF_001266775.1 Austrofundulus limnaeus | reverse complement strand
CATTAAATTCCAGTGAAATATATTTATGTTTGTGGTTGTAATGTGACAAAATATGGAAAAGTTCAAGGGGTATGAATACTTTTGCAAACCACTGTATTAGGTCTACTAAGAACCAAGAGAGGATCACAGGAGTGGCACTTGTGTCAACTGAGCAGAAACTGGTGGAGAGCCCACCAGGTCCCTTCTAACTAGGTGCCAAAGTGCCTTGAAACGACCCTGCCAACCATCAACCAACAAGGAGTAATTTTCAGCTACTGAAGGGCTAGATGGTTTTCCAAATCAAAAGGAGCTACAAACGTTTCAGTCAGGTTGAGAAATCTCTAAAAGGTTGATGAGTTTAACGTAAAAAAAGTGGTCAATTTTACCACTAAGGAATATTTGTCTAAGTTTAAGGACCTTCTGAGGGTTAACATTAGACATTAACATTGACAAACTTGTATTTTTGCACAGCTCCTATGGAAGCAACATCTGTGTACAMTAGTTAGTCGACAATCCACTCAATCCCAGAGTTTCTTCTTGGTTAAAGGTTAAAAACAAGAAAAAGATGATTTTTTCCCCAACTAGTTAAACTGAAATGCTGATGTCAAGGTCATATATATAAGTTTTAAAATCCAAAAAGCTCCTTTAAGTCAAATACTCGCCATCATTTCTGATTGAGCTTTTCCATCATTAAATGGGACCAGAGTACCTCAACACTCAGCTGGAAACATTTAATGGAATTCAGGCCCGTTCATTCAGAAGCTTCTGTCCTCAGGCTCTGCGGAGTGAAATAGGCAAGAAAACTAGATTGGGCTGAGAGACCAATAAAGATTTTACATGAAATGCACTGATGTTCCATAATCCATGAAGCATCTATTTGTCGCTGACAGAGCAGTTAGTTATCCATTCCATCATCGTGCAGGGCTCAATGGTTTGTTTCTATCTGCTTCAGTCAAAAACTTGCTATGGGTTAAACTGTTTGAATTTCTTCCACTCGCACATTTTTTTCCCAAAATCAACTTTCAAACAATGTTTGGCTGAGTTGAGCTGAGCTTTTATCCTATCAGCCTTTGATCTCTTGTACAACAGCTTCTGTCACTTTTTTATCTTTTCAAATCACTGTAAAACTCCAGAGAGCAGGAAGGGCTCACTTGCTGGTATGCCCATATTTGGACGATTACTTCCTCTTGACTTTTGGTACGATGATGGCCATCTTCCCTCACAACTTTCTGAGAGTTAGTCATGAGGTACAGATTCAGAAGCTTTAGCCAGGGCTCTCAAGTCTCACGCACTGACCGCAAAACCCACGCATTTCATGAGGTGCACACGCCGCACACTGAAACACACACAAACACACACTTTTTGAAGAGAGACCAATGTGCAGCTCAGTGTTTCCCTCACTACCTGAACTTCCTCTAAAAAAGGTCCATGTCCACCTGTTTTCATCTTAATTTTTTGGGTGAATTCAGAGCCGAGTCACTCCTGTCAATCGCACAGAGCCTGTCCGGTGCACAGCAGCATGAGACACACTTCCTGTTCAGATTGATCAGTGATGCTTTTATCATCGTTTAAAACCAGGATGCCCTCTGTTCTCACCAGGAACATTAAATGCAAATGACTCAAGGGAGCTATTTAATAAAGGGATGACCCAGCTATTTTTAGAGTGGGTTTGCATATTAAATTTAAAACAAAGACCTCACATGATGTTAGAGCTTGAATTAAGCTCTCTCAGCTACTACCATTCTACCTCTGAAGTAGTGCTGGGCGGTATGCCATTTTGTACCGAATACCGGTTTTTATTTTTGTTCTGATGTGAATTTTTTGAATACCGGACATTCCGGTTTAAATAGTGGAACATTTTGTCGCGGCCGCCAGTGAACTGTTGTTTCCCGGGGTACATTTTTCCTTGCTGCACCGCTATGTGCATCAGCATGCTAATGTTTGGAGCAGCTAGTTGCAGCCGCGGGTGGCGATTCCGCTGCTTATATTACTGACGTTTAAAAAATACATCCTGTTTTCGTCGTCGCTGAATGTAGTAAACACCTCTTCAGTGACGTGCACAGTTAGATTTAACGTGGTTAGTTAATATGGAGACGTAACGTGGTTCTATTGTGAAAAGCCTGCGGGAAGTAGTTCGTAGTGGAGTTGGAATTGACTGGTGTGCAAGGTGAGCCGTGCTAATAAGCTTTAATAAATAACATAAAACAATAAACCCGATCATAATCTTTTCTTAACCCTCCTCCTTCACGATTGGACCAAAATGCATGACTACTGTCTCCAACCACCAGTCAGAGAAGAACAGACACAGAGGAGGGAAACAGAGACACAGAGATACAGTAAAAGAAAAAAGTCAATAAGCAGTGTTTGTACATTTTATTATCAGCTGAGCTGTGATGAAAAGAAAAATACCGTCAAATACCGTGAAACCGGTGAAAATGTTAAAAATACCGTGATATAAAAGTTTGATCATGTCGCCCAGCTCTACTCTGAAGCCTCAGGCAGCAACCCCAGCTGCAATCAGCTGAGAACAGATCACTGCATATTAATCAGTCATTCTCAAATCTGCTCCCATCCTGGCTTTCAAAGCAGGATGTAATATTTGATTTTTTTTTTCTATGACACTGTCACCCTAAAATAACTCTGTGAACCCGGCTGCATTTGACTCACAGCCTCAGTCACTTCTTCACCTTGTCCACCCCGTGTGTCTCTATGCTAACAGTCTGTTGGTTATATTTGACATTCTCCCAAAATGTATTTATGTAATCTGGATCTAAACAAAGCATTCAAATCATGAAATTATTTTATGAAGATAATTTGTAGTTCTAAATATATTTAGAGTGTTTCACCACACTTTTTTATCTACAAATCTGAAATATATCTCTCTTAAGGCCCTGTCACACTATGATGTTTTAGACAACCTATGCCAACTTATGAAAATTTTAAAGATATCTACATTGAAGATG
Organism: Austrofundulus limnaeus; assembly: GCF_001266775.1. Taxonomy (NCBI): domain Eukaryota; kingdom Metazoa; phylum Chordata; class Actinopteri; order Cyprinodontiformes; family Rivulidae; genus Austrofundulus; species Austrofundulus limnaeus. The sequence goes on along the minus strand of NW_013952485.1, from coordinate 130,835 downwards.
GAGTAGAAAAAAACCTCTGGAAGCTTCTTTTAGGTGTAAAAAATCATCTGGAAGCTTCTTTTAGGCATGTACATACTGTAATTCTAACACATTGATCAAATATGCAACTTTTATTAGCAATTTAGACATAAAATATGTTTCACAAGTTGGCATAAGTTGTCAAGTGTGACCGGGCCTTTACAGCCTGGATAATTATTGTCAAATGTCCAAATCTGCAAATGAAGTGATGACATCATTTAGCAACTTTTAGGACAATCAACAGCAACTTTTCTTACCAAGGATATGGCAAATTGGTCAGCCGCTTGAAATCTCAACTTCAAGATCAAAACTTGAGAGCCTTAGCTAAGTTCTCTTCCAGCATGCTGTGGTTTTTACTCAGTTTGGATAGAACAGGTCCTCACTATCAGATTTATCACCAAAGAAACTCAATTAGCAGATTAGTCTTCAGATGTGAGTAATCTAGGCAATTAGCATGTTACCATTTACCTCTTAAGGATTGCTAACACAGTTCAGACCTGATATAGATTAGCAGCTGTCCAGCAGAATGATCTTCATTCGTCAGCTCACAGGCATGAGTTCTGTTTGAACTTTCTGTTGTTTATTTCTGTGGCGACTGACTGTGAAAACTCAGTCTATATCTATCAAGTAGTGTTGAGAATACAACAACACAGAGCTGACCCTTGTCCTCTGTTTAATCTACTATTTAGTGACTGTGGTGTAGTGAGACACTCAAAACCCAGCTACAGACGCCACCTGAATGCTGAGTGTTTATCAGGGTCGTAGCCAGTGTTGGGTGAGGTTCAGCTAATCAGCTAACAGCTAATAGTGGAACTAATTTTCCATTTAGGAGATTAGCTTAATCACTAACTCTGAAAAGGGAGCTAATTCAACGAGCACAGCCATGTTGATATAAAATGTTTTTTTTGTTTGTTTGTTTGCCCAAACCCATTAAAAAAGGTGTGAACAGAGTCTAAATCTGCTGAATCTGTAACACATAAATTAAAGACATAATATTTTGATTTAAGCAATGAGTGTCTTTATGAAGAATCAACTATTAGCAGGTAAAAAACAAAACTCCACACTTCAATTTGGTTTGAAACAAAAACAGTCTTTTTCTGCTTGGATGGGCACACTGAGAAC
>NW_013952485.1:127278-129590 GCF_001266775.1 Austrofundulus limnaeus | reverse complement strand
TAATAAAATTGCTCATCCACAAACATAAGCACTGTCTTCCAACCAATTTAACTCCCAAAGTTGAATTAACCAGTAATCCTCATTTTCTCCCGAGGGCTATCTTCACTTTGCACTTGTTTGACTGAATAATAGGAGACTTGCCTTTACTTATCGAGGCTCCATTTACCACTGAGTGCTACCAACAAAAGTCCCTCGCTCGTTCGTCGGTGACAGGTTATGGGTTTTACCTCATTTTTAACCAAAACTGCTGCACTTTTTATTTGTCTATAATTTTACAAACTGGTTAAAGCGGAGCGATTCATGAATATAGAAAATTTAGTAACCATAGCAGTTAAATTAATTGGCTTTGCCTGGAGGTAAGCTAAAGTGTTATACTTGGCTCTTTTTTTACCCCCATGAAAAGTGGCTTAATAGTTGTCCGTTACAAGGAATATATCAGTTTATTAATTGCAGCTTAACAGAGGCAACAGCCTTTATTTTCTGGCAACAGATCCGATGGAGAGATCCCAAATTTTAGAGCCACAGAAGAATTATTGGCTGCTTAAACCTGCAGATGGAAATGTATTCTCATTTCAGCAATGCATCAGAGCTCCAGTGCAGTCTGCTTCCTGCTGCAAGGACAGACCGTGTGAGATGTTGCTTTGTGATTTTTATATTTAAAAGGAAAGGTTGAAGCCTAAACTCTAAGGTACAGAGCCCATCAAGTGACAGTGGATAAATAAAATTAACGCATGGCCACAAGATAACTATTGCAGCCATTTCCTTGCAGAGACTTTTGATTGTTTACATGTGGACAAGTTGGAAATAATTTCATTTAATTTTGATAATAGAATGAATGACAAATAGTGGGAAAATAATTTGATAAAATAATACGATACTTGCTGATTTTGTAAGTTTGCCCACTGACAAAGACATGAACAGTCTAAAATTTTAAGGGTATGTTAAATTTAACAGTGAGAGATAGAATACTAAAAAGATTCCAGAAAATCATATTGTATAGATTATATAAATTTATTCGCATTTTGCAGAAAGAAACAAGTCTTTGGTCTCCTAAATTAAGAGTTCTGGCTCCTACAGACCAGTTAGACACTCCTAATCAACTCAGTACCTGCATTAAAGACAGCTGTTTTAAATTGTCACCTGTATAAAAGACTCCTGTCCACAGACTCAATCAGTTAGACTCGAACCTCTACAACATGGGCAAGACCAAAGAGCTGTCCAAAGATGTCAGGGACAAGATCATAGACTTGCATAAGACTGGAAAGGGCTACAAAACCATAAGACGCTAGGTGAGAAGGAGATAACTGTTGGTGCAATAGTAAGACCAAGGAAGAAACACAAAAGGYCTGTCAATCGACATTGATCTGGGGCTCCATGCAAAATCTCACATTGTAGGTATCCTTGATCCTGAGGAAGGTGAGAGATCAGCCTAGATGGGGGAACTTGTTAATGATCTCAAGGCACCTAAGACGACAGTCACCAAGAAAACCATAGGTAACACATGACACTGTAATGTATTAAGTCTTATTTGCCAGAGGGATCAAATACTTATTTCTCTCTGTAAAATGAAAATAAATTTATATTATTTGTACAATGTAACTTTCAGGGTTTTTTTTTTCATATTCTATGTCTCACTGTTAAAATTAACCTAACTGACAAAGACATGAATTATAGACTCTTCATGTCTTTGTCAGTGGGCAAACTTACAAAATCAGCAAGTGTAACCCGCAATTGATCAAGACTTTTATTTTTGCGGGCCCACTTCCTGTCTTGCCCCAAACTCTGCAACTTATTTAAAGCCCCACTTCCAGTGCAGTTGAAACACCACCACCTGTTCCACTGTGATTGTGGCTGGCTGTTGGCGTCTTGCTGATGATTTCATCCTGGAAAATCACCCAAATTTCTGCAACAACTGATTTGAACCATTGGTGAGTTTGCTTGTAGGATAGCAGTATTGTTCAGCATGAAAATTTTGTTCGATTGCTCGTTGGAGTGTTGTTTTATTAGAACTGTTGGCGGTTGTTACCTGGGTCTTCACCGGGATTATCACAGCTGATCGCTGTCTAATATGGCCCACACTGATCAAAGATAACATGATCGTTGGTTTTGTGCAAGATTTCTTTTCCAATTTCATTACTTTTGTAATGAATGAAATTGATTTAAAATAGGATGTAGTTACATTTAAGTTGATATTGCACAATATAATTTATTATTTTTTTCTTTTCCCCACTCTGCTTGAGTATTTGAGTTATTTTATTTTTCCTTGATTGATATTTTGAAAGTGAACTTTGATTTCAACTTTTCAACTTTAA
>NW_013952485.1:123805-127069 GCF_001266775.1 Austrofundulus limnaeus | reverse complement strand
TAAAACACTTAATGTTTTTTTGGCCTTTTAGGTCGGGGTTTTTTTTCTATATAATGGATCAGATCCTCTTCTGAACCCAAGGATGGCGAGCTAGAAAAAGGACAAGAACTCTTTGATCTTTGAATTGATTTAGTTGAATTAATTTGTCTCTCATTGTGTATTTGTAATTGTTTGTTGTTTTTTATTCTTCAAATCACTAACATATACACTAAAACTAAAACCTTTGCTTTGTGTCTTCATTCCCACTCAGGCTCCGTAAAGAACCATCTTCTGATGCTGCTTTTGTAGCTACAGTTAGCTGCGTAGCCCATAACTTTTACAGAAGGGATCAAATACTTATTTCCTCCACTGTATTTGAGTCACTTAAGTTAGGCATGAAGTACTTCATAGCATTATATGTTGCAGCTATTAGACAAAGGTGACGACTGGAGTTGTCTTTGTCCAAAAGGTTTTGTTTACTTTTAAGCTCAACACTCAAGCCAGGCTCTACTCTCACTTCCTGTCTTTGCTGCAGAAGTAGTCAGAGTTATGTCACTTTCAGATACACAATTAAAAAAAAAACATTCACCAAGGATGTTCAATACTAGTATATTTAAAAATTAATCATTTAGATTGAACCATGGAGGTATATTCCTTAAACATACATCAAAGAAAAAAAAAAAAATAATAATAATAATAATAATGTGAGTGGTAACTTTGAACAATTGAAAACAAAAACAGCATATTCATATATAACCTGACTCCATCAACAACCTCATCAGCCACACACCATGTGGTCACGAGTCATCTCCCTTTTTTTATTTTTTTTTTTCCAAAGTCACTGGACTGGCTCTTTATCAGGCTATAAACAATCTAGCAAGTTTCAACTACAACAAAATCATGCAGTCCTTCAAAACTTGTAAAAATAATCTGTATTGATCATTTATGATCATTTATAATCTGACAAAATGGAAGGTTTAGACATCTCGGATCACAGTATCATTAGTATTAACCCTAATCACAACTGAAGCTGTTAGACACCATCCTTGAAAAGTTCAACAACAGAACAAAAACCACAAGTTCATTAATAACTTAGAAATGAAACTTTTTATACAGTGTTTTCACTTTTCACTCACGTTTGTAAGACATGTTAGTTGTTGAAGCTTAAAAAAATCTTGTATTACACTGATTTACATCATGACAACTTGTTAGGAGAATGGGAGGGTGTACAGATGCACACACTCTAGTTCCAAAAATAATTAAAAAAAACTAACAAGATAACATGAAGCACCCTAAGACCACAAATTTTGGCTTCAGTTTCAGACAATTGAAGCTGATGGAATCACTGTTCATCTTTATTCATGCTGATTTTAGAGTTTTTATATTTCAGGGAGTTTTAAAGCAAGTACTTTTACACTTTTCCTTTAGTAAAAAGCTTGAGTTGATACTTCAACTTCTACAGAGATTTTTAAAACCCTAGTATTGATCCTTCCACTTGAGTAATGAATGTGAATACGTTCGACACCTCTGTTAATATTTGATATTTCTCCTTCATACAGACTTGTCGGTTCTTGCCTCATGTAGGAAAATTAATGTAGGAAAATCTGAGGTGGGCAGCTTTAAAACGGGTCTCTGTTGAAGCTGAAGTGAAGGATACTAGGGCTAATGTGGAGTTCTCTCTGTGAGTCAGTGGGCATGAGACCGAGAGCAGCATCCGGAGGCTGTATGTGTGTCCACAGCTCAGAATGTCTCAGCTTCTATCAACCCCAACTCTGTCTTCCCCTCTGATTTTTTTTCCTCTCGGCACCATCCTGCCATTAATCACAATCCGGTGCTGAATGTGCAGCAGCGATGTAAGCAGTTTGTTGTAGATGGAGCTGAAAATGAACACCGCCGTGTGCGTCTGCTTTGCATGGAAAAGCTTTGTAATGTATTGCGCTTAGTCAGGGATTTTTTTTAAAGCAACGAGGGTGGAGAATGACAGGAACCTCCAGGGATCTGTAAGGTTTGAGGGCAGAGTTAATTATGACGGTGAACACTTGTTCGTTTTATGATGGAAACATGGAAACAGAAAATCTTGAATTATGCCTGCATCAGCCTACGCCTGTTCCATACCCATCACTAAGAAAAATGGGCAATCATTTAATTGCCTATGTTAGCAAAATATTTCCTGGAGCACTGGATGTATTTTAAAAAAAATTAATTGCCACAGGTACAGCTACCATTGATCAACAGCAGGAGTCGAAACCCTCCAAGATGGCCACCACAGTTACTCAACCATAGAAAACACAAATCAGAATCAGAATCAGTTATTGTCATTCACACACAACATCAAAGATGCAATGCAGAACAAAACTGCAGTTTAGAACATATGTCTGGAGAAACACACAAATATCAAACGAGGTAACGAATGTCCAGGGTCTTTTGCACGACGGTGCGCTACCTTTTGCAGCTTGGAAAACACACACTAGGAAAGGTGAGTTAAAAAAGAAGCTCTGATCCTAGGTTTTAAAAAGAAACAGAATCATGCGCTCAAAAAACCCCACTCGCGTTAGTGCAAGGCAGCTAAGGAAGAGGGGGACTGGGGGTCAAACAACACACAAGGGGGAGGTAAGATGGGGCGGGTTCAGAGGAGTAGGTGACGTTGAGGGAGAGGGGTCTGTGCTAGGACCCAACCCTGGCCCCCTCCAGAGTCCAGAGTCACATGATGTTATTGTCTCTACTGAGRTCGCTGGAGTTCAGAGTTTCCTCCTCCTCAGCCAATTGAGTTCCATGGCTGGGTCCAACATGGGTGATGGGGGTGGGAGCGAATCCAGCTCTTTATTGGCATTCCATCCTGGGGAGATTGAAATAAACACTGCCATCAAGGCCGTGCCACTGGGAGCCAAAAAAAGATAATCCAATTGTTTTGGAACCAAAGCAGCCTTGAATTTCCTGCTGCTTTTGAATTAACTGAATCTCTGAAGTGGCGAAAGAAAACAATCAGCCGAATTTGGGGTCTACCTCGCCCCTCACCATCTGAAGCGTCACCCAGATGAAATACTTACATGTTGGAGGCTTGCTCCTGGGTTACGATCCTCGTCAGAATCACATCCATTTTGCGAATTATTCCCCCCAGCTGAGAGTCTGTGTGCTACCTGCCCGGCAGAATCCTTCAAGTGCACCTGACAGCTCCTCAAAGGCCCGAACCACTATCAGGATCGCTATCCATTTTTGATAAATCTGGAACTCTCCTCTGCTGATCAGCAGGAATCCAGTTATCAAAAATCCATATATATATATATG
>NW_013952485.1:120238-123710 GCF_001266775.1 Austrofundulus limnaeus | reverse complement strand
AATCTGATATACCAGCACCACCTTCCATTGAAGACATGGAAGATTATATATATATATATACTGTATATATATATATATATATATATATATATATACAGTATATATATATATATAATCTTCCATGTCTTCAATGGAAGGTGGTGCTGGTATATCAGATTCTAAAAAGCACGTCCTCCTCCTCTGAAGACCAAAACAATAAAAAAATAATAAAAACCAGTCAGTTCTGATTAGTTCTGGGGGACCGACTACTTCAGCAGAATCAACCATCAGTGCTCAGCAGGCCTACTTTAAAGTAAAAACAAAGCTGTTGTCCAGTTCATGCAAGACAAAGAAAACAAAAGTTTAAAACTGTTGAGGTTTGTTGTAGCATTCTTTCATGCAGTTACATCATTCTTTAAAATAAGTCTTTTCTGAGCCTGAAAAACAATTTACTTGTCACGATATGTGGTCTTGCAATATTATGTGACATATGTAAGAACCACAGAGGTGAGGGACAAACAGGTAAAAAAAAATCTGGAGCAGAGATTAAAAAAAGAAAGCACTGGCCAGCGGTGCAGCAAAGTGCTGTAAAATCATGTTTGTTCAAAAGTGAGCAGATAAAATTGAAACACTAGTGGTGAGAAGTGAAAACGCTAACATAGCCTTTCCAGCATAACTAGTTTAATGAGGTTAGTTCCACTTACAGGGATCTAAGCAGGCCAAAACCAGCATAAAACAAAAGTTTTTATAAAGGATATTGCAAATTTTAGAACATTTGTCAAGATCTACAAGAAGTGTTTGTTAAATGCTAAAATGTCCAGGAATACAGTTTTTTGTACCCTTTATAAACACCACTAATAAATTTAATGAGCATTGGAATCCTTGTATTATATTATCATTAGTCTCAGTAGTGTTAAAAGTTGGGTTTGGTGTTTATAGGGTTGGTCTTTATTTTTTAAAATAATTAATTTATTGATCAAAAGCCAGTAATTGCCTGGTTTTCCTGCCTTGTTGCAATGGGCCTGCTGAAACCCCTCCATCACTTTCTCTGAGCAGTAATTGGTCATGCAAGAACTGTAAAACTTCAGAACACAAGGCAAAGAGCGATAAAAGCAATCGACGAATAACGCCTGATGTAAAACGTCCTGTTTTCGTTAATTCCACAAAACTGCCTGACGGCTGCCTGTAGGAAGTAATCAAAGAGAAACACATCTCATTTACAACAAGGAGGGTCGCTATCGCCGCTGATTGGATCTCACTTCTCACAACAATCTCATCGTTTGTTTTTTGGTTTCAGGGGACCTTTTCAGCAAGGACCAACGTCGTCACATTCAAAACAAACCTTTCAAAAAGGAAACAGAAGTTGAAACCACATCTTTTATTTATGTGTCCTGCTTTGACATCCATTAACATGAAAGTGTGCAATATAAATTCAAATCAACAACAAAAGAAAAAAATGTAGGAACTGGGGGGGGGGTTGTGTTCAAATATTGCGTGCTGGAGACTATTACTGTGTTTTTTTTCTCTCTCTCAATGTTTTACAGCCTGAGTTCAACAAAAATATTCATAACTGCTGACAAGTCTCCGTGTGTGGGCTCTGCTTCTCAGTTCTCACCATGGAAACTGCAGATGGTTGGAATTACAATGACAATGGCAGATATTATAACCCAAATGGTGCTTATTGTAGCAGATAGAGTATTATAATGATGATGTGCACTCTGCCTTTTTTCTCTCTCCTGTAAAACCTAAATGCCCCACTTGACTTGGTGCCCTAATTGATCCTTCCTGAGCCTTCCTTGGGTTGAATTAGAAGCACGTTTTCAAGCAGCATCATAACCTCATCTTGTCAAACTTGGGATTTTGTGAAACACTGGCTACATCCGAACCATTACTGTCAAGGGCTGTGAGAAAAGAAGGACGTCTTTAATGCTGAAGGGGGAAACTTTTGTATCAGATAGTGTTGAGGAGCAGCTAGCCATATACAGTATATTGGTAATATATAAATGGCGTTAGCTCCCAAGCTAATACTACCTCGGGAGCTAACATTTTACACATTATTTTTTACTTTTACTTGAGTAATTTATTGGGTGGCTAATTATTTTTTTTATTTTACTTGAGTAAAAATATATTCAAGTGGTGCTACTCCTACGTGAGTACGACTTTTGGGTACTCCACTGCAGTGGTTCCCAAGCTTTTCAGCTTTTGACCCACAAAATACCAGCAGCAGAGACCCATGCCCCCTGCTGTTACTGGATGATAAACAATGTTTTCATGTCAAATAAACAATATTTATTAGGTTATTTTGTCCATTTTAAGTACACTTCTTATTATTGTGTAACAAAGGCAAAAAATGTTGTTGGTTGTCATTTTTTAGTGTAATTAATTCAAAAAATATTTTCAAGACCCCACTGTGGGTCCCGACCCCAAATTTGGGAACCACTGCTCTACTGGCGTTAGCTCCAGAGCTAATTTTCTAAACATCATGTTTGTTTCAACCCATATATCTGTGCAGAATATAGAAACTAATACAACGTATAACCTTGTCACACAGAACATTTCAGCTTTGACTCTTTGCATTTTATTCTCACCTGTAACCCATTATCATCATCATCCCCAGAATGCATTGGGTCAAAAATGGCCTTGTGCTTTAGTGAAAAATGTATTAACATGTACAGTTTTTTAAGTAGTGAAGAGTTTTCATGAATCACTGCCTATTACCCCCATACTACTGTGAGAAACCAGATTCACCAGCGTTTTGTCACATTACTTCACTCTAAATGTCGTCTGAGTCAAAATACTTCTCGACAGGTTTAAGCTGCATTTAACTGACACTTTTTTGCCCCTCCAGTCAAAACCGGTGTTTGTTTTTATTGGCTATAATGGCTGATTTTATTCTCACTCGTTTTTATGTTATTGGTCATATTTTAAATATTTTACTCCTGACAAAGTCCTTACATTTACAAAGTTCAGCTCTTACAAGATGAATAGGTTGTGACTAATTTGACAAAATGTTAGTTATAACTAAGTCTGCCTCTAACTTATTTGTACACATGTAATGTCAAGTCAGGAAATAATAATGTGATGAAATGGAAAGCTGCTTTTGCAAAATAGAAACATTAAAATCAGCCCTGTCAGACTTACAATAAAAGTTTTTTTTTCAGAACTTTTTAACACTTTCAGACAAAGAAGTGTACGTGTGGTGACATTGGCTAAATAAATTTTAAGCAGTGTGTACAACGTGATACAGATAACCAATCTGCTAAATGAAAAACTAGTTCCGCTATCAGCTATTAGCTGTTTGCTGATAAGCGAAACCACCCCAAAATGAAAATGTCATGTATATGCTGTTATAATAAAGGTAACTAAATGTTGACCCAACAGGTATTAGAAATATAATTTAAAATATTACTCCTAACATACAAAGCTCTTAACAACCAAGCTCCATCATATATTAAACATCTTATTGTTCCATACTTTCCTAACAGAGCACTTC
>NW_013952485.1:118816-119981 GCF_001266775.1 Austrofundulus limnaeus | reverse complement strand
GTGAGGCTGACACTCTGTCTACTTTTAAGATTAGACTGAAGACTTTCCTTRTTSAMAAATCCTATAGTTAGACTTAGGTTTCCTGAATTATTCCTTAGTTATTGTAGTTAATTATTTCTGCTGCTATAGGCTTAGACTGCTGGAGCACAAACTGAGTGCATTTCCTCACTCTGCTGTTATCGTTAGTCTCTCTTCTCTACATGTTTGTTATAATTACTTTTATCAATAACGTTTTCTTTGTCTCTCTTCCAGAGATAAATACACCTGGACAAGTTCTTCTATGTTTACCTGTGTCTCTTTCCTGTCCCCAAACCCAGCCGGTCAAGACAGATGGCCGCCTGTCCTGAGCCTGGTTCTTGTTCTGCTGGATGTTTCTTCCTGTTAAGGGAGAGATTTTCCTTTCCACTGTCACCAATGTGCTGCTCAGGATGGGAGGCTGTGACAAAGCAAAGATTCTGCATAGTCTGCTGGCTTCTTTAGATTTATTGTTTTGTTTTTGTTTTGTTTTTTTTGTTTTTTTTTTTGTATTTATTTTATTTTATTTTATATTTTTTGTGAACAGTTTCCTGAGACAACAGTTGTTATGACTTGGCGCTATATAAATAAAACTGATTTGAATTGAATTGAATTGAACTGAAATATGCTGACTCTATTTGCTACAATACTGAGGAGTTCTAGTTGTGCTTTCTATATATTATACTCATGTTAGAGCTGCTCATCAGTGACCCATTTCCTTATCGTCTTGGCAAATATAAGACTTTATTCACATGGTCATGTATTGGACTCCACCAATTTCGTATGCGCATTCACTGAACCCTTTTTAGTGATAAATAAAATAAGATTTTTTTGTTGGTGCCTGTCGCGGCGGCAACCCTCGAACCCGTTGGTGGACACCTTCGGTGAGGGATGCTGTCAAGCTGAAGAAGGAGTCCTATCGGGCCTTTCTGGCCTATGGGACTCCAGAAGCAACTGATGGGTACCGGCAGGCGAAGCGGCACGCGGCTCGGGTGGTCGCTGAGGCAAAAACCCGGGCGTGGGAGGAGTTTGGAGAGGCCATGGAGAAAGACTTCCGCACGGCTTCAAGGCGATTCTGGTCCACCATCCGGCGTGGGGGAAGCAGTGCAGCACCAACACTGTTTATGGTGTGGATGGTGTGCTGCTTACC
>NW_013952485.1:115051-118025 GCF_001266775.1 Austrofundulus limnaeus | reverse complement strand
ATATATATATGTGTGTGTGTGTATATATATCACCATAAAATTGACATAGGTAATGATTGAAAATGTGGGCATAACCTTTGGTAGAGGGGATCATTCTGCTTCGAATGCCACCAAAATCTTAGTTAACGCTGCACGCTCCAGTGAGCAGGGACAGTTGGAAATTCACAAAAATCATGTCCTTTGTGCAAGGAAATGTGAGGGTTAAAATATGATCTTTCACATAAAATTAAAAGTTTAGATGGTGTTTTACACTCATACCAAGGCGTTTTTAAAATAATTAACCCTTTCATGTCGTAACGTCGAAACAAAAATATCTCATTTTTGAGTGGATCATAGCCAAGGGTTAACAAACACATGTGAAGTGGCCATGGACAAGTCAGTCCAGCCAACTAATATTACATGTACTGCACATGTATTCAGTTGGTCCGTCCATCCGTTTTCTGCTGCTTATCCAGGGTCGGGTCACGGGGGCAGCAGCCTAAGCAGAGACCCAGACTTCCCTCTCCCCAGCCACTTGGGCCAGCTCATCCGGGGGGATCCCAAGGCATTCCCAGGCCAGCCGAGAAACATTGTCCCTCCAGGGTGTCCTGGGTCTTCCTCTGGGCCTCCTCCCAGTGGGACATGCCCGGAACACCTCACCAGAGAGGCGTCCAGGAGGCATCCTAACCAGATGCCCGAGCCACCTCAACTGGCTCCTCTCAACGTGGCGGAGCAGCGGCTGTACTCTGCATCCCTCCCAGATGACTGAGCTTCTCATCCTATCTCTAAGGGAGAGCCCAGTCACCCCGCGAAGGAAACTTATTTTGGCCACTTGAATCCGCGATCTCGTTTTTTCGGTCACTACCCAAATTTTGTGACCATAGATGAGGGTAGGAACATAGACCAACTGGTAAATCAAGAGCTTCGCCTTCTGGCTCAGCTCTTGCTTCATCACGACAGACTGGTACATGCCCACATCCCAGCAGACAGCACCAGTTGGCCTGTCGATCTCCCGCTCCATTCTTTCCTCATTCATGAACCAGGCCCCGAGATACTTAAACTCCTCCACTTGGGGCAGGACCTCCTCCCTGACCCGAAGGTGGCAAGCTACCATTTTCTGGCTCAAGACCATGGTCTCGTATTTGGAGACACTGATCCTCATCCCGGCCGCTTCACACTCTGCTGCGAACCGCTCCAGCGAGAGCTGGAGATCACAATCTGATGAAGCCAATAGGACCACATCATCCACAAAAAGCAGAGATGTGATCATAAGGTCACCTAAAAGGATCCCCTCAACACCTTGGCTGTGCCTAGAAATTCTGTCCATAAAAGTTATGAATAGAATCGGTGACAAAAGGCAACCTTGGCGGAGTCCAACTCTCACCGGAAATGAGTCCAACTTACTGCCGGCAATGAGGACCAAGCTCTGGCACTGGTCACACAGGGACGTAACAGCCCGTATCAATGGACCTGGTACCCCATACTCCCAGAGTAACCCCCACAGGAGACTCCGAAGGACATGGTCGAATGCCTTCTCCAAGTCAACAAAGCACATGTAGACTGGTTGGGCAAACTCCCATGCACCCTCCAGGACCCTGCTGAGGGTGTAGAGCTGGTCCTCTGTTCCTCAACCAGGCCTAAAACCACACTGCTCTTCCTGAGTCCGAGATTCGACTATGCGATGGACCCTCCTCTTCAGGATCCCTGAATAGACCTTAACAGGGAGGCTTAGAAGTGTGATTCCCCTATAGTTGGAACACACTCTGCGGTCCCCCTTTTGAAATAGGGTAACCCCCACCCCCCGGTCTGCCAATCCAGGGGAACTGCCCCCAATGTCCACGCAATACTGTAGAGTCGCGTCAACCAACACAACCCCACAACATCCAGAGCCTTAAAGAACTCCGGACGAATCTCATCCACCCCCAGCACCCTGCCACTGAGGAGCTTTTTAACCACCTCAGTGACCTCGGCACCAGAGACTAGAGAGTCTGACCCAGGGTCCTCAGGCTTTGCTTCCTACTGGGAAGACATGTCCGTAGAATTGAGGAAGTCTTTGAAGTATTCCACCCACCGACCCACAACGTCCCAAGTTGAGGTTAGCAGCGCACCATCCCCACCATAAATAGTGTTGGTGGTGAGCCATTTACCCCCACCCCACCCCACCCCCCGAGATGTCGGATGGTGGACCAGAATCGCCTCAAAGCCATAGGGAAGTATTTTTCCATAGCCTCTCCGAACTCCCCCCACACCCGAGTTTATGCCTCTGCGACCACCCGAGCCGCAATCCGCTTGGACTGCCGATAACTTTCGGCTGCTTCCAGAGTCCCACAGGCCAAAAAGACCTGATGGGACTCCCTTTTCAGCCTGACAGCATCCCTCATCGCTGATGTCCACCAGCGGGTTCGAGGCTTGCCGCCACGACAGGCACCATCAGCCTTACGGCCGCAGCTCAGGTAAGCCGCCTCGACAATGGAGGTATGGAATATGGCCCACTCTGACTCAATGTCCCCCATCTCCCCGGGAATGTGTTCGAAGTTCTGCCAGAGGTGTGAGTTGAAGCTCTGTCTGACGAGAGACTTTGACAGATGTTCCCAGCAGACCCTCACTATAAGTTTTGGTCTGCCAGGTCTGACAGGCATCCTCCCCCACCAATGGATCCGACTCACCACCAGGTAGTGGTCAGTTAACAGCTCCGCCCCTTTCTTCACCTGAGTGTCCAAAACATGCGGTGGCAGATCAGATGAAACATCAACAAAGTTGATCTTCGAACTGTGGTCTACGGTGTCCTGGTGCCAAGAGCACATATGGACACACTTATACATGTAAATGTACATGTATTCAGTGGGTATTACATGTAATTACTCCATAACCTGGTACAAGTTCATGTGATAATGTGGTCACTTTCTTTCATTAAAACAACAAGATTACAAACACCCTGTACACCCTGTATATATATATATATATGTATGTGTGTGTGTGTGTGTGTGTGTGTGTG
>NW_013952485.1:112676-115041 GCF_001266775.1 Austrofundulus limnaeus | reverse complement strand
TGTGTGTGTGTGTGTGTGTGTGTGTGTGTGTGTGTGTGTGTGTGTGTGTGTGTGTGTAAAAACACACACACAGTGTATTTGTCATGGTTTGTCAGTTTTCACATTGGTTTTCCTAGTGTTTCTAGGTTCCCCTGTGTGTCTCAGCCCAGCTGCCCTTCATTTGTCTGATTGTCACCCTCGTGTTTCTCACCAGGTGTTTTCAGTTCATCCATTAGTTGTCAGTGTATTTAAGTCCTGTCCTGTCTCAGTCTTGTGTCGATTCATTGTGTTGTGTTCCCCCTGCTTGTGATCCTCGTTAAAACCTGTAAGTTTGAGCTGCCTCCACAGCAATTTTCTGTTATTTAATAAATCTTTTGTTCTAGTTTTGGAGTCTGCCTGCACCCTGGGTCTGTTCCTGTTAAATCCTGTCAGAATGAACCGACCAAGTACCCAGCCTGCAGGCTCAAATTTTTTTTGGACATGTATGATATTGCTCTGCAGTGCAGGGAAAGCTTGGCTGAGATGGCTGCCCTTCTCTAAAGGCTTTCTATTCCGAGAGAAGCAGCTCTCTGTGAACTTTTTCACCCACCCTCCCACCCCAGTCTTTTTGGGGGGGTTTCCTGTGGCTGACCTGGCTGTTCCTGCCACTGGGTCCACTGCTGTGTCCACTGAAGTGACCACTCCTGAGTCCGTTCCTGCGTTCCCTGAGTCAATGGTCCCAGTTCCCGAGTTGGTGGTCTCGGTGGATCTACAGTCGGTGGTCCTGAAGTCGGTGGTTCCGGTGGTCCTGGAGTCGGTGGTTCCGGTGGTGTCTCCACAGTCTGTGGTTCTGGAGTCGGTGGTTTCGGTGGTGGTTCGGGAGTCGGTGGTCTCGGAGTCGGCGGTTCCGACGGTGGCTCCTGAGTCGGCGATCCTTGAGGCTCGTAGGTCGGCTGTCAGTCCCTCCACGTCATCTGGGTTCATTGCCGTTGCCTCCACATCGCTCATTGCCTCCTCATCGCCTGGGTCATCGCTCATCGCCTTCTCATTGCCTGGGTTGTCGCTCATCGCCTCCTCATCGCCTGGGTCGTCGCTCATCGCCTCCTCATGACCTGGGTCGGCTGCCATCACCTCCATGTCACCTGGGTCGGCTGCCGTCGCCTCCATGTCACCTGGGTCGGCTGCCTTCACCTCTTCGTGCCCTCTGTCGCCTATGTTCGCCGTCATCGAGGCTCCTGCTCCATCAACCTCTGACGGCTCCTCATCGGCTCCCGCCTCCTTCCTTGGCTCCACATCTGCTCCCGCCTCCTCCCTTGGCTCCGCGTCTGCTCCCGCCTCCTCCCTTGGCTCCGCGTCTGCTCCCGCCTCCTCCTGTGGCTCTGCGTCTGCCTCCGCCTCCTCCTGGGGTTCTGCGTTTGCTCCTGCCTACTCCTTTGGATCTGTGTCTGCTCCTGTGAGGTCTCGCCATGGGTGGTTTCCTGGTCGTACCCCTGGACTCTTGCCCTGTGTGGGATGATTGTTGTGACCGTTTCCCATGGACTTCCGTGTTTTGTCTTTGAGGTTTTTTTGTCCTTTCACCCCTTGTTCCGTGCCTCTTCTTGTTGATCGTCGGGAGACGATCGTTACGGGGGAGGTACTGTCATGGTTTGTCAGTTTTCACCTTGATTTTCCTAGTGTTTCTAGGTTCCCCTGTGTGTCTCAGCCCAGCTGCCCTTCATTTGTCTGATTGTCACCCTCGTGTTTCTCACCAGGTGTTTTCAGTTCATCCATTAGTTGTCAGTGTATTTAAGCCCTGTCCTGTCAGTCTTGTGTCGGTTCATTGTGTTGTGTTCCCCCTGCTTGTGGTCCTCGTTAAAACCTGCAAGTTTGAGCTGCCTCCACAGCAGTTTTCTGTTATTTAATAAATCTTTTGTTCTATTTTTGGAGCCTGCCTGCACCCTGGGTCTGTTCCTGTTAAATCCTGTCAATATTAGCTCTTGAGATAACACCATATTTTGACATAAGCTTGGGAGTTGACATATTAGCTCTAGAACTAACGCCTAATATATTGCCATTACCATTGTATATTCACTTAGGAGCTACTGGATGTAGTATATGTACCAATTTCTCATTCAAGACTTAGAGGTTATGATGTTAATGTTTCAATCCTGCCCATCAAATAAGTACAATGTGGTTAGCAGTTTATATACACTCATTGTAGACAGGAATGATATTAATTTAAGGCATTTGTTGGATGATTTGAAACACTTATTAGCCTTGATGTAATTACTGTACAAAGTACAACTTTAATGAATTACCGGCTTAAATAAATGAGCCAATAAATGTCAAGCAAATAAACAAGAACAAATAACAGAACCAATATATTTTACACACACACACACACACACACACACACACACACACACAC
>NW_013952485.1:98640-111344 GCF_001266775.1 Austrofundulus limnaeus | reverse complement strand
ATTTAATCTTTACCAGGAAGGTCTCATTGAGATTAAAAACCTAATTTTTAAGGGAGTCCTGGTTTAATCCCTGCTCCAATGCTGTGCTTTTATGGTCTTTTGCACATATAAAACATCTACCTTCCTTCTCTGTAGCGTTTAGTGTTGCTACCCTTAGATCTAAACTCTTGACTTTCCAGACGCCCTTCCAGTTGAAACCCTCACCATTTAACCTGGGTTTGGACTAGCATGGGCGATACACTGACTTTTCCTGTCCAGTGGCTAGTTTAATGACAATTCAATATGATCAAAACAAAGCATACATGTCAAGTTGTATGGATTGTCTTTGAATTACAATGACTTTCTACCATTTTGCATGTATACAATCATATAGAGAAAATCTCAAGGCCTGTAATACAACGATGCATTTGCTCCCTCCTCACACTTGGCTGTACCTGCTCCCTTGCAAACTCCAGCCTCCAATACAACCCACTCTACCACAAGGCATACCCGTGTGAGAGTAGCTACTACAGATTTTTTAGAAAATTTACGGATTACAGACACAGAAAAACATCCGAAGGGTTGACATGCATGACAATGAAAAACGAGGAAATAGGTCGGACCTTTCACCAAGTTCAGAGATCATCATGAGATTTTTGGTTGATTAGACATTTTTATTATATTTTTCTTTTTCAAATTTATGTTTTAGTATAAAATGCACAGTAATAAAGCATGTTTTATATAGTCCTAAATTTAGTTTATTATAAAACACAACATATAGGGGTTCTTGCTCTGTCTATCAGTACAGGAGTCCTAGACTGAAAAACATATTTTGTTTCTTTATGGATGAGAGAAAACCCACAAAAAATCAAACACTTGGTCTTGATTGTTTTCTGTTAAACTCATTGAACTTGTAAAATTGGTGTATAAAACATTCGAGCCCACGATGAGGAGATGCAAACTTCTGACCTCTGTTTCAAGTGAATTTGCAAATTAAAATTTTTATTGGCATAACAACTGATTTAATTGAAATTAATGACTACTTGAACTATTGTTTGAAAGGTCTTTTATTATAGAAATAAAATAATTTCTTCATAGAGAGAGGGAGATACTTTGGTCACAAACACTTTAGATGATGATCAGACTGCTAAACATGTAACAGCAAGAAATCTTCCTCAGGTTTTAGTTTTTATCTGGCTCACAGTTTTGTTGCAAAACAGGACCTTCCCAAAGCCATGAGGTTTATGTTGGTGCAGTCAAGCTTTAGTCATGGACTTTTAGAGTACCAGTACTGGCCCTAAACAAAAACCAGGGCTATGGATTCTCTGCAGGGTGATCTCTCTTCTTGTCAGATTCCACATTGTTTGTCTCCGCAGACAAATGGCAAAACCTTGTGCAGTCACTCGAGGCATAAAAAATTGTGGTTTACAAAGTGACTCCATGAGTACAAGACAATGAGTTGGCAGCACACTTTTCACATGTCTGAACAGCACATTTTCAAACTGAATTTCAAAAGCATCTTTTGCGTAGGTGGGAAAAAAATTGATCAAAGGCTGCTGGGCCAGGGTGCAATTTCAGATTTATCCAGCTCAGCTTTGCTGCTGCTCTGTGGCTGATTGATGTGATCCTTCCACACGGTCGCTCCGTTGACCAAAAATCTCTGATCAGCCTTACTCTACACCTTTTTTTTTATTCCACTTCCACAACCTGCCATGCTGTGCTGCACTGCACCGGGTGAACTCTTTCAAAGCCTCTGAAAGTCTATAAGAGAAATGCAAGTTGGTATTGTTGGATAGACTAAAGGTGGAGGACGTACTGCAGCTTTGACTCGGTGTTTGGTTTCTGCTGTTTAGAAACGTTACTGCAACAGAGGCAGCTCTGGAGTTCAGTGTTTATTTCTTTATCTTGCTGGTAATAAAATATACTAAAACACGTGTCAAATTCAAGGCAGGTAGCCAGCAAAATCAGCCTTTTAAAATCTCCACTTTGCTGCATTTTCCCCAGCTACTTTTGCTGGAATTGTACTGGGAAGTGGGAATTTACTACTTACAAGTTGTACATTTTAACTGGAATGCCCCTCCAGTGGGAATTTACCAGTGCAAAGAGGGAGAGCTCAAAATTCAAAATGGCAGCAACTCACCACAACTCAACAGTGAATAAAACTCTCTTGATTTTAATATTATTTCTCTATATTTATTTCACATTTGCTGCAATCCATTTCTGAGACAAATCTAGCCTTCTTTGATATGCTACTTGTTTCCCATTGAAAACATATTTTGATCCAACATGGTGACTTTCCAGATGGCAGCCATGTTCTGAAAATAACCTTAAGACCCCCTTATCTATTATTTGCTGGGTTATTCAAATGTTGTTTTTTAATTTTCCCTTCCGTTTCTGAAATAAAAGGATGTCCTGAGACTTTTCACTCACCATGTATCATGTTTGTGCCTGTATCTCATCTTGGGCCTCAGTTGATAAATAGTCTATATTAGAGCTCCTACTCCTTCTTGAATAGATTTGCTACACAAAGAATCTAAAGCAGCCAAAGCTCTTCTTTTTTTTCTTTTTTTAAAACATTCTCAAAGTTGTGCCACATATCCTGTCAGAGAATCACATACTGGTTTTTAACCACATGACCCGCTCCGCCACTGCTGCATAATACATCACCTTCTTGACACCAAACGGGGTGGGGAGAGGCACCACCGAGGCTTACATCCTCCGTCTCATGAAAGACACGTCTTTGAAGCTCCAGTGAGCGTTAACTCCGCAGAGTGTCAGGGAGCATCGTGACCTGACATTGCCTCTGAAACAGATTTTTGAAAAATATATCTTGAACTTTGAATGCACAGCAGCGTGTGAAGAGGGAGTCTGGCAGCAGAAGAGTTTTGCTGCTGGGATGTAGGTCGAGTGAGAGGAAGAAAAAAAACTGTTATCACACTGTTGTAGGCTACAGAGAGTAAATAATGATGCTTTTTTTGTTATCGGAACAACAATAGGTTCTTGTTTTCTTGTAACCTGACAATTTAGTGCTCCTGTCATGTGCTGCAGAGATCTGAGTTACAAAGTATCCTTTTCCCAGACGCTGCCAAATTGGATTACAGCCCTGATTTAAAGAAATCTCCCACTACTATCACGTACTAATATGTGATTTATCTATTCACTAAAAGTTGTTGTTTGTTACTCCTAAAACCTTCCAATTACTTAGAAATAAAGGAAATACGTATGTGTATTACATTTTTCACTTAGGCAGGTCATCATTTTGTTTTAAATACAACCCATTCTGGGGATAATAATGATTACGATGTTGCAATTGAGACAGAAACACAGTGTCAAGGTTAAAAAGCTGTGGGTCGGTGTATTTGAGTCGGGTCTGCTTTTATTTACTTATTTATTCCTCTCTCCCCCATTTCCCGGCTGACGTCTGGGTGTGGGGCCCTGGTGGGGGCATGCCGCCGGGTGGGGTCCTGGACTGATGGCGGACTGGGAGCTTGGAGGGGCGCCGGGGGTGGGGCTTGCGCTCTGGCTTCCCTGGAGCTGGTTGGACTCCCGGGATGTTGCTCCTGGTTGGTGTGGTCGGCCTGCTGGCCGGGATGGTCACCGGGCTCCGACGAGTGGTCGGCCAGGGGTGTAATGGTAATGGTAATGGTAATTGGGGATGGGTACAACCCAGGTGAGCGGGGGCSTCATAAGTGGGCCCATTGCTCTCCCCAAAAGATACTGGGCTTTAATCAAACCTTTTTGTCCCTCGGATGAAMGACACCAGGTTAGAAACCCTCATGTTCTAAGCTTCTCGGGATCCACAAAGGGGTCTCCAAGAATTCTTTCCCTTGGACTACTCAGAGCCAAGCACTGGCCTAAGTAGTGCAAAGAGGTCTCTGATTCAATGCCGCAGGCATCACACAGACCATTGTCTTGGAGTCCCATCACCATTTTATGGCGGTTGACCATGTTGTGCCCAGTTAGGACTCCAACCAGTGTACTTAAAGTGTTCCTTGTCAAGGCAAGAAGGGATTTTCCAAATCCATGATTTGGGCTGTTTATCAGTTCCCATGCCTGTCTACAATCCGTCAGCTCCCTCCATCGGATTGAGTGTTGACATCTGATCCATGCCTGTGGGGCAGTCCTGCAGATTGTTGTTGAAATGCCCATAGCAGGCTCTGGTCCTTTAAAGTGGGCCTGACTGCCAGCTCTTGCAAGGTAGTCAGCTCTCTCGTTACCATAAATGCCAGTATGTCCTGGTATCCATTTAACAGTAACACTATTATCTCTCCCCAGTTGGTTGACTGCTTCGGCACACTCCCAAGTCAGTAGTCACGTGAACTGCGGCCCTTGGAGAGCTTTAATAGCAGCTTGGGGTGTACCCCTGGCCGTTGGCGGTGGTTGGTGATTGGGGCGTGGCCTTGCCGGGGCGGGGGTGGTTGGTCGGGTCGCCACGGTCCAGGCCGGGACATGGCCGTCTGCTCCTCTCCACCCCAGAACAAATGGGTTTACCTCCTGGGTTCGGATGTGGGCCACCCTCTGCAGGGGGCAGGGCCATACCCTGGACCTGGGAGGTATAGAGTGTGTATCGGGAGTGTGAATGGAATGTGGCGTCTATATTGTGTGTCTTTGAATGAGTGGTTGCGAGGATGAGGGTGGGATTGTATGATTGTGTTTGTGTATGCGTGGGTATGTGTCAGGCTGGGACGTGGACTTCCCCCTACCCTGGTTCATTTGTCACCCCCATCACGCACCGCCCCCTGGTGGGAGTGCCTTGCCCGCCGGCGCGCGGGTGGCCCTTGGGGTCGGGTGTGTGCCGGCTCGGACTGGTGGCTGCCTGTCGGGTCTTGGTTCCTCTGGCCCTGTCGGGTCTCGGCTTGGTGGGGTGGACGCTCTGGGGGCCGGGTCCTCTGGGTCCATGACTGTGCCCACCCTGGCACAGCAGGTGCCGGCGGGGTCTGCATGCTTGTCACCGTGGGACATGGTGAGGCTGCTGCATGTGGTCGCTGGTGGGGTTCTCCCGGGTCTCCCTTATGGTTTGGCCTGGGGGTGGGTGTGCGGCTCTCCTCGCGTAGGTGTACCTGGGGGCCCGGTGCTTGGGGTTCCTCTTGGGGTCTTTGGCTCTGGCCTCCCCTTATGTCTGCCTCATGCCTTGGGGGTTGGCTCTGGGACTCCCCCACAGTCACTACTATACACTCCGTTAGAGAAATCTTGAATATTTATGCTTGCTCACAATCGCACGCAGACAGGGGTTCAGATCCGAGGGGATCTGAATAAATTAGTTCCCAATCATTTTTTGCTTTCCATTTTGATAAACAGACAGGACTGAAAGACGATCTGTTTTTCCACCAGCTGGCGCGTGGAGCTGGGGGGTTAGAGGAGCCCCGCTAAGTGTTAGCTTTGCTAAGCTAAGGCTGTGTGTCATCTCAGCAAAGGCAGCATGACATTCGGCGTAGTCATAACAAATGCGGATTAATGTGGATGGATAAAAGACGTTTTAAAAATGTTTGAACAAAACAGTCTGTGGGGGTTTAAAGCCATACAATAAATTGGGCTCTTTAGGTAGTGAAATATGTGTTTTAATATATTTTTTGGTGCGTGTTGTGTGTGAAAATATTATCTTTTCGTCAGGCCATTTTATGAGCTCTTTCCGAAATCCTAAGTGAGTCTTCTTTAAAAGACTGCGCTGAAGAGGTGGGGTACAAAATTACCAATTCGTGGTGGCCGCATGGGCCAGTTAAGATGCCCATCAGAAGGAAAAATCCATGAATTGTAATTTGTGATTTCCTGGTGGGGACTTTTGCATAGTTACAAAAAACCTTATTCAAAGGTGGGAGAATGCGACGACATTGGGAATAAATCCAGGGGACAAACTCTTTTTTTTTCTCTCTATCCTTGTTTGTGTGATTGTGTGGGGTGGTTCTCCATTCAGCAGGTGTCATTTCACACGGATGTGTCATGTATTGATTCAGAATAAAAGTATTCTGTTTTAAAAAGTCTGGCACTGAAGTGACCGCTAGTGGATTTCTGTGGGACATCTGTGGGTGGGCATAGACAGGTTTTGGGTTTTGTTTTTCTGTTTTATTTTAGGGTAGCTGCAGCCAGGAGATTGTACAAACAGCAGGAGGTACTGGGGTGGAATGTTGCTAGAGTAGTCTATGTCAGGGTCATCACCTGCTGGGCATTGCGCCAGATTTCCTGTGCTGGGGTTATGTGTATGAAAATACATCTGATAAATTTGTAGAAGATTTGCATAAATTCCAAGATGGGTCTCTGGGGGTGGTTTTATATCGGACTTTTCAGGTTTATCTTGAAGATGTTGAATCTAAAAATTTAAGGACGGAAAAAGATGTTTTTGTTAAGATGTGCCAAGGTTTATTGAATGACAGAGACTTGTCACAGTTTGACCTAGCAGCGCCCAGAAGAAGTGGTCAGTTTTTCTTCAGTTGTAGGTTGGGGAAATCCATTTTCTGGTTCCTCTGTTTGTGATGGTAATGAATCCAGATGTTGTTCCAGTTCAGCAGCTTGAAGTAACTCCCCTCTCTGTGGTTCTGGTTCTGGTTCAGCCACTTGCACATTGTTTTCCATTGGTGTCTCAGTTTGCACCTGTTGTCCTTCAYCCTCAGAKGTCAGCTGATCACTCTCCTGTTGTTTGGTTCTAGCCGGAACTTGGTTCAGGAAATACTTCATGTTTGAAGCTAACAGCTCTGATCCATGTCGGTTCAAAGCCATTCCATCTCTCCTAGAAGAGATCTAAATTATCCACATATGTCACAGAGTGGTCAGCACAGAGCTTTTCCAAAAAGCCATTAAGGGCAAACAGCCTGCTGAACCTCTCAGCCCCTCCTCGGGCTGTAGGAACGGGTCCACTGAGGAACACATCCATGTTAAGATTCTTAACTGCATTCAGCAGCTGAATAAAATCCTTCTTCAGGATTTCTGACTGTCGATTCATAACTTCATCACTTCCTGTATGAATGATGAGCGCCTTCAGAGGATACTCAGCTGTGATTTCCAGAATCTTCTCTGTGAGGTCAGATACATTATCAGCAAAACTCAGAACTTGGCTTTTTTCTTGTTACAGAAGCCTCTGATCTCATTCACCATTTTATCTGTGATAATCAGCATTTCTAGATTCTTGAAAGTCTCTTTTCGGACTTTTGGCTTTGGGCTGGATTTGAGCTCAGGTCCCTCTCTGAGATCAGATAGTGAACTTTGTTCAGACTCAGTTTCTTCCAGTGGTGTGAATTTGTTTTGAAGAAACACTGCTTCATTCCTCTGGCCGTTATCAGGTATTTTTAATTACAGCCTGTCGCTGCTTTCTTCTCCTTGCTGGTGGAGAGAAAACATTCCTCTGTAACTCTGGCCATTCAATGTCATCTAAGAGCTGAATCCTTCCTGAGAGATTTTTTGGTCTGGCACCAAGAGCTTTCCATACAGCTTCACCCTCAGAAGCAGCTTCCATCTCCTCTCCATGTTGATCTCTCCTCTCAGCCTTCTCACCCATTTTAACACATGTTGAGTTCTCCAAAGCATTCATCTCTTCCAGACGATGAATCTTGAGCTCCAACACCGTCACCTTTTGGAGAAGCTGGCATAAATCCTCTTTGGAAAAGTAAGGAGGCATCTTGAAGCTTTTACTCACTCTCAGCAGATGATGTTTCAAAAATCTTCTCAGGTTCTTCAACAGCCAAAAATAAAATCCAATGTTCTCTGCTTATTCAAGATCATCCATCACGTCGGGGTCACCAAATTGTTGGAAAAATATGCGTTGTTCAAAATGGTATGTCCGAATAAACAGGATTCACCTGGGTTTCTTGTTAAAATTTTATTTTTGATCTTCTTACTCCAATCAGGTTCATTCAGCGCTCAGCAGCACAGGCCTCAGAGTACAACCTTGGGCCAAATCAAAACAAACACGGGAGTTCTGCTCTGAGCAGACACTCTGCAAAAACACTGACAACTTCTTTTTACTATAATAATGAATTGAGCTTATAATGTTCATCCCTTCCTGGTTACACCCCAGAGGTGTTACCTTTTATGTCAGACATCAGAACGTCACTCATTTTTGTTTAGGCTAAGAGAAAGAACACATAACATACCAACTCTTTGTCAGCTTCAACCTTACAGACTGAAATGATCAGAAAGTATAAAATACAAAACTGAATCTAATATTCAATTAATCAGTTACAAAATTTCTTCAGTAGGATGGACTGCCTTATCCACCCGCAGAAATGTTCTTGACATAATCTAATTTACAAAGAAATATTGGGTTTACTTCCTCCTTACCTCCTGCTCTATACTGTTTTTTAATCACTTCTGTAGAAGTAAAACTTAATATTAGTTTCTTAATTTCTTCATCATCAGTGATTTTTTTTAAAGTAAAGAGAAAAAAATAGAGAAAGAGAGAAAAACAGAGAGAGAGAAGTAATTAGAAAGACTGAAATAGAGATTAGAAGTATACTAAATATACACCAAGAAAACACAGGACCACACACCCAAGATTTGTCCGCT
The DNA here is from genome assembly GCF_001266775.1 of Austrofundulus limnaeus. Classification (NCBI taxonomy): domain Eukaryota; kingdom Metazoa; phylum Chordata; class Actinopteri; order Cyprinodontiformes; family Rivulidae; genus Austrofundulus; species Austrofundulus limnaeus. The sequence continues at coordinate 102,872 of NW_013952485.1, read as the reverse complement.
CACCTGAAAAATAAATGGATAAATACATGGATGGCATATATAAATATATATACATACCCATACATATATAAAGATATACATACTGTACATACATGACTTCATTCATACATATTGTCAGTATATACACACAGACATATATACACACTTAGTGACCAGTCAGACCCCGCCCCCCGGATCAGAACACCTGTTTATGAGCGGTAGTGAACATGCATGTTTATACAAGATTTCTCCAATGGAATATTTAATAGTGACTGTGGAGGACCGGAGACCCAACCCCCAAGACACGAGGCAGACATAGGAAAGACCAGAGCCCAAGGTCCTGAGAGGGATCCCGAGCACAGAGCCCCAAGGGGCACCCGTACATGAAGATCTGCCCACCCACCCCCCAGATCAGACCATAGGGGAGAACTGGGAGAGTCCCCCCAGCGACCACACGCACAGCCCAGCAGCGACAAACTCATGAGCCCCACCGGCACCCGCCACACCAGAGCAGATCCAGGAAAGGGCACAGAGGTCCGGGCCCCCAGGGTGCACCCCCTCCAGGCCAAAGTTCGACAGGGCCAGAGGCCCCGAGCCCCAGCAGGCAGTCACCAAGCCAGACCGGCACACACCCCAATGCCCAGCCCCAGACCCCGGGAACCCCCAGCACGCCGGCGGCCAGCCGCACACCCCACCGGGGGGCAGAGTAGCAGCGGGCCCCCAGATAAACCAGCAGGGGGGGCAGCCCAGACCCCAGCCTGACTAATACCCAAACATACACATACACAATCGTACCATCCCACCCTCATCCTCACCCCCACTCAATCAAAGACATACAAGGACGCCACATTCCACTCATACCCCCGATACACACTCTATACCCCCCAAGGTCCAGGACATGCACCCACCCCCTACTGGAGGCAGCACACACCCGAACCTAGTAGGTAGACCCAATCATTCTGAGGTGGAGAGGAGCAGATAGCCAAGGCCTTGCCCGGGCCGCACCAGGACTGCTCTTATTGTTAAAAAAACTCAGAGGGTCATTTTCTGCACTTGGATGAGATCATTTTATTAACTGTACTGCACTGACAACGGCAAAAGTTCCTTTCACTTTGCTGCTCCCTCAGACTGGAATCTACTGCAAAAAGAGTTGGTCTCTTTAAAAAAAAATAGGGCCATTTTTAGACAGTTTGTACATGAGACATTTATTTTTAAATGTTTTAACTGACTTTTTAAATCTGTTTTAGTACTATTTCACCTTTTAAGTGTGCTTCTTGTTTTTCTTTTATTTATCATGATGTATTTAATTGTACTTTATTATCTGTGGTTTTGGATTTGGTAATTTTTGTGTGCTAACATCATTCTTGGCCAGCTCTCTCTTGAAAGAGAGATTTTTAATCTCAATGAAATATACCTGGTTAAATAAAGGTTTAAATGAAAAAAAAAACAGTTCTGCAAGCCTTGTTTTTAGAGTTAGGGCGATATAAGTGGTGTAAAAAAATCACTGTTTACTTGTTTAACTGTACCAAACTAGAAGAAATACAGAACAAACTGAGTTTAATTCTTTTATTAACAGCTATTACTTTGTAGCAGGCTAATGTCGGAGACGTTAGCTTACTGTCTAGCTAGCAATAATTATTTAGTATTAGCAAAAAGCACATGAGTAAGTTTTATTTTATTTTGTTTTGTTCTGTTTTCTATAGAAAATATTAAAAGAAGTGAAAAAGCATTAAGACAATGATATTTTAATTTTGTTTATATTCCTCACTTATTTGTACTTTTTAGCAGGTTATAAGCAGGGTTAACTTATTAACTTATATCTATCATGAACTAAAAGTACTGATATAAGTTTCTCAGATGTGTTTTTTAAAGCTAAAACGGTTTGACTCAAGTTATTCAGAGATATCATACAATGATGATGATAACAGTTGTTTTTCTATCACACTAATACATAAAGTTTTAACTTACTGGCTAGTTAACATTGTTGTTGATTCCACTTTAGCATTAACTAAAAGGAGAAATTAATTTTAAAAAAAACATTTCTTTATGTCCTTCAAACTTGATATGTATTATTATTTATTTATATTTTATTTCTTTGAATTTAAACACTGCATTGGTTTAAATTTTGGCAAAACTGGAAGTGCAGCTTTCTTTTAGTGGAGATGCAAACTGTGTCGAACTTAACTGGATCTAAAACATAAAGTTTAATGAAACAGCTAACAAGCTTGAAACATGGACTTGTTGAGTTTTGTGGGCCTTCAGTCCACAGATTTCATAAAGAGAGCTGTCATAACCACCTCTGCTCTCACAATACCTCGTACAGTTCTGCTTTGTGTGTTCAGGTCAGGAAATTTTGATTTTCAAACTACAGAGTAGCTTTAAAGGTTGACCATGCAGCTCATAAATAAAGGTTTAAGTCTATTTTTTTCTTCCTGCTTCCTTGTCTGTCTACACTGTTACATAAAGACCACTGTGTCCCTGTCATGTATTATGCTGTCCCTGAACTTGGTTCTTTAGAGCTTTACTTTTTTTCTTTATTCATTTATTTATTGTTACATCTATGACTCCTGACTAAAACATCAGCATAGTACTTTAACGTAATTCTCATACTGAAGCAACATGTCCTGTTCCTTCTGTAGTAGAGATATTTCAGGACAGACTGCAGATTGTGTCCCATTTGAATGCGACTCGAAGTGACATTTCATAAAAAAACTTGACCTCCGTCTCGCACACTAGCAGATGACTCCGCTCGGCGACTCTCTCCACCCGGCCTTTTCCCTGGTGTCAAAACAGCCCAGGCTCGCTACAGCTTTGAATTCAACAAGGTAGGACAAGAGCGTTAATCTGAACAGATTTCCTGTCTGTTGTCCCAGCGGAGTACTGCTTGGCCTTTGGGTTTTTCGACCAAAATGGATTCAGTTTGAACCAGTCAACAAAGTGAGTAGCGGACACATCGAAAATAAGTACACAAACACACACAAGCCCCTGAGAAATCAATAGCCTGCTGTTGCCTAAAATAGAGCTTGCGTAAGCAAAAGTATAAAAATGTAAAGGTAATTAGCTGAAGGCATTAAGTCGATTTAAAGCCTGGTGAGAGTGGCTTTGTGTGCACCGGTGCATAATTTTATGTAAGTATGTGTGCATTAGCTCAAGCAAACCACAGCCAAGGGTACTATTGTCTCTCACAATCTCTGCTCCTAGCAAACGATATTGCTTACCCTCCAAGCTTCTATACAACAGGGAAGAGATCCAGAACAAGCAATAAGGGAGCAGAAATGCTTTAGTGTTACTGCCGAACCGAAAAAAAGTGACATAAGCTCAAAATGCAAAACACAAACAAAAAGCAATATTCTCAATTTTTTTAAACATAGCCATGAGGCAACAATAAAAGAATGTTATCCTCCTTGAATGTGATAATTATTGGTGTTAAAGCAAGGGGCCAACCCAGCCTGTTAAATTAAAAAAAAAATCTGCTTTAGCGCATGTTAGTGGACCCCAATTGAACAACCGAAATTACAAAGATAGTAAACATCTCAGACCATGGAATAAATCAGCAGTGGTGGGCTTGGTTCCACTAATCACCTAAGAGCTAACAGCGGAACAGATTTTCCGTTTAGCAGATTAGCTTTTTTACTAATTTACTAACTGTTAGCGGACCAATTAGTCTCTGCTAAAATAGGTTTTGCCCACTTTGAGTCTGCTAACAGCTTAATAACAAGCTAACATTGATGGTTTTTTGTCAGTCCCATTAATCAATCTCCTATTCCATCTGTCTCAGTCATTGTGACCTTGGGCCAGACACTTCACCCGCCTTGTCTGCTGGTGATGGTCAGAGGGCCTGGTGGCACCGGTGCATGGCAGGCTCGACTTTGTAAATCTGCCCCAGGGCATTCTACCATTAGTAAGATGTACTGAACATCTGAGGGTGGCGGTGTGTGTTTGTCGGGGTCTTCTTTTATTATTTTTTTTACTCCCCCGTTCCCCGTTGGCCGTCTGGGGATGGGGACCTGGGGGGTGGGGGCTGACTGTCTGGTGGGGCCTGGACTGCGGGCGGACGTGGTGCTGGAGGTGGGGGCTCTGGAGACGGGGCTGGCGCTCCGGCTTCCCTGAAGCTGTTCGGGCTCCCGGAGTCTGGCTCCTGGTTGCTGTGTTTGGCCCGCTGGCTGGGGTGGCTGCGGGAATCTGGGGGGTGGTCGGTTGGGGGTGGGCTCCTGGCCGTTGGCGGGGTGTGGCGGTGGTCCGGGGTATGGCCT
>NW_013952485.1:89903-98216 GCF_001266775.1 Austrofundulus limnaeus | reverse complement strand
GCCTGGGGGCCCGGGCCTCTGTGTCGGTGCCTGGATCCACTCTGGCGCGGTGGGTACCAGCGGGGCCTGTGAGTTCGCCACTGCTGGTCCCGGGGGTTGCTGAATGTGGTCGCTGGTGGGGCTCTTCCGGTTCTCTCCGGTGGTCCTCTTTGGGGGGTGGGTGGGCGCCCCTTCCGGCGCGGGTGTCCCTAGGGGCTGCGTGCTTGGGGTCCCTCTCGGGGTCTTTGGCACTGATCTCCCTTGTGTCGGCTACCGGCTTTGCGGGTTGCATCTGTGGTCCCCCCGCACTCACTTTGAAACCTTCCACGGGAGAGATCCATGCATGCTCACAACTGCACACAAACAGGCTTTTACATCCTGGGTTTCTATTCGGGCACTGACGGAAGGATATGTGCATATGTGTATGTATGTGTGCATGTATGTATATGGGCATGTATATGTATGGGTATGTATGTGTGTATGTATGTATATGAAAGTGTTTGGATATGTAGGTAGGGGTATGGTTGTGTATATATTTGTWTATGTAAATGYGTATGGTTTTCAGCAAGGCTTAAGTCATTATAATTACATAGTTATGCATTTTTGTTGCTGTGGTTTTGCTATCTTTGTTTTGTAGGTGTGGAGCCGAGAAGTCCGGTGTGATGTCTTGTGTTTTCTCAACATATATTTTACATATCTTCTAATCTCTTTTTCACTCTTTCTCAATGCATTTCACTTTTTTCTTTTTTCTTCTTTTTCTCCTATTATTATAAAAAAAAGTGAGATGTACTGTTTTGCAGATAGCTCCAGGGCTAAATTATTAAACATCATGTTTAATGTTTCAACCTTTTTTGCAGAACATTGAAAAGAATAAAAAATAATAAATTTAGCTTTTTAGCCTTTGGTTTTTTTTGTGTGTGTGTTTTACTATCAACTGTACCCTATCATCATCATTCCCAAAATGTGTTGTGTAAACATGTAATTAACATAAACAATTTCAAAAGTAATTAGATATTTTCACATCACAAACAAGATTTTGTAGAGTAGAGAAATAACATATTAAGGCCAACATGTGACAGTAGGTAGAGTCCTTTAAGTCTCTAATAACTCACATAACTAAGCAAAATGAGGCTACTTCATGATACAACTTGGTGATTGTTTGACTAAACGGTACCACTTTACAATAAGGCTCCCCTTTTACATGGCTTACATGTTTAAATGTCATAAGGGGAGCCTTACTGTAAAGTGTAAAATAGTAAAATATTCATGAGGCTCCTTTATGATATTTATACACGTTTATTAGTCATTCATAAATTGTGAACCTACTGTCTTATACTTCACAGTAAGACTCCCTTTGATAATTGTGGATATGTATAATGCAGTAATACAGCACAATATTATATGTAAAATGTGTTTCCAAATCATTATTGTGCTTACAAGGTAGAAACCTAATCTGAAATGTTTAATTTTAGATGTACAGTGTTAGATGTAATATGTACATGAACCGATTTGGCTCATTATTTGGCAAGAAACGGGACAGTTTTGTCTCTTTTTCATCATTAATTAAGGCATAATAAACACTTATTAATGATTTATAAAGTGTTTCAAGATAATTAATAACCTATCTATGAACTATTTAAAAGCCAACCATATATGAGAAGCCTTACAGTGGTACCACTAAATCAACTGACAGGAACAAACCATAACCATAAAAGATTAGAGAACAAAAACTATCATTTTAACCACTGTATTTTAAACCATAGTTTAAAGCAAAGTTTTAGGCACTACCCATCCATTGAAACATCTATTTTGTAACAGGTTTCTTTCAGTCTTAACCTTACTCTTAGCTCTCAAGGTAAGTTCAGTCCTTCACAGCTCAGTGGGTTCAGAACATTTCCTACACATTAAAGTGTGTGCGCGCGCGCACACACACACACACACACACACACACACACACACACACACACACACACACACACACACACACACACACACACACACACACACACACACACACACACACAAAACAAAGGCCGAGAAGAAAAAAGAGAAGAGGAGAAGCGCTAGCCAGCTCGAATTCAGGCAGGCAGGGCCAGCCAAGCTTTTCCGGTACAAGGGTCTCATCGCGCCACACGTCACCCTCGATTGTGGTTAATGGCGCCGTGATCAGAGGGGCCCTGACACTCTGCTGTTGCTTCAGCACCCAAAGGCAAAGAAGGGAGGAGACAGCGAGACATTGTGAGAGGTTGAGGGTAAAAAAACAAGAAGGGGAAAAAAAAGGAGATGAACGTTGGAGAGGAGAGTGGGCAGCAGGATGAGGAGAGGAACGAACAGAACGACGGAGGAGGAGGAGGAGAGGAGTGATGGAGGTGACACGAAGGAAAAATAAGGATTGTGTGTGTGGGTTGAGCAGAAAATGAGGAGGAAAAAAAGAAGAGGTGAAAAGAGATTGGCAGAGGAACGTGTGCGTCTGGTGAGAGGAGATGCGTTGAAGGGAACATCAGCGTCCCATCCGCTCTTGTTTCTGCTTCGCTCTCCTGTCATTAGCTGGCATCACCGCTGAGGCAATTATCTTCACAACATCATGCGCACGTGTGTGTGCGCGGAAATTAATTAGAAACGAGAAAATGAGGGGAAAGGAGGAAAAGGGGTGATAATTCTCCTCATCAAGCACAGACAAAACACATTTGACGCACACGCAAACCACGCTGGTGGAGTGTGTGGTTGTATATTCAATCAAGCTCGTAATTATTTGATGTGTCCATTTACAGTCTTTTTTTCGTGTGTGTGTGCTTGATTTGATCACACAGCCGTGTGTGTGAGTGGGTGCGTATCTCACTCGGTTTGTGGCTTTTTGTGACTCACATTAAATGTGTGTCTGTGGGGGTGGTTAGTGCTATACTAGTAGTAGTAGTGGCGTCCTTGGCATGCGTTGCTGTGGCGCCACGCTAAACCGAGCAGTTTTCATTGCCCCGCTGTGGCTCAGTGATTCACCTTTTCTCCTCCAGGTTTTCACCTGGTCACTGGAGCGATTTGCTGATACAACCCGACACCTGTCTGGTTGGATGCCCAGCAAAAAGGCCTCCCTTGTACGCGCCTCCGTTCGAATACCACGCACCCATGCATAAACACACAGTCGCATTAAAGCCATCATTCACCCACATACAGGGGGAGGGAGAGGTGTACTCCAAGCTTGGAGATAAAGATGAATAAATGCAGCACAAAAGCACAAACACCACACACACACACACACACACACACACACACATCCCTTTGCATGCCATTTCATTTATAGCCTCACAGAATGCATGCGATCTTCGATTTAATGCGCTCGCTGTGCCTCGAAAGCTGACAGAACCCTCCTGTGTTCTGTGAAAGAGTTGCCCTGTGATGTGTGCAAATATGTCACAGTTTATCTTGTGCTGCTTCCATAAGGCAGGGAGGCGCAGTGATTCACAGTGCCTCGTGCCGAAACAAGCGTTGGAACGGTTTGAATGCAGGTATCCCTGCCAAGAAAGAGCCGTCTTGCTGAACTTTATGGCGTTTCACGGTTTCACGGGTTGTGAAAAGGTGTAAGAAAATGATGCACAGCATTAAATGCTTTATTCCCGAATAAGATTTATTTTTGCATTTAATATGTTTCTCAGTCAAAATTGACTGTGAAACACACTGATGTGCATTCTACCCAGAAAATCCAGCAAGATACTCTATCCAGATAACCCACAAAAGGTTCATTTAAATATGTACACTTCAGTCAGTGGTCATCTTGGTCTGAAGCAGAAAAGTGAGAAATCTGTCACAACTTGTTCATTGTTATACACCTGATTGGCCACAAGGCCTATGCCAACACAGCCAGCTGCACTAGTCATGGTCCAACAGTGGTCAACCTCGAGACCCTACCAGGTCTTAAGAATTCACTTTATCTTACAGTGGTCAACCTCTACCCTAAGAGTTATTTGTGTCCTAAAGTCTTCAATCACCAGTCAGTAAGAGATCACTCTGTCCCACAGTGGTCAATTACTAGTCCCTAAGTGTTTACTCTGTACTACAATAGTTGACCACTAGTTCCTAAGGGTCAACTTGGTCCTATGGTGATTGACCACTAGTCCCTAAGAGCTCACTTGGTCCTACAGTGGTTGACCACTAGTCCCCAAGGGTTCATTTGGTCCTACAGTGATTGACCTTTAGTCCCCAAGGGTCCACAGTTGACCACTAGTTCCCAAGGGTAAACCCTGTCCTACCATGGTTGACCACTAGTTCCCAAGGGTCAACTTGGTCCTACAGTGGTTGACCCCTAGTCCCCAAGGGTTCATTTGGCTCTACAGTGGTTGACCACTAGCCCCCAAGGGTTCATTTGGTCCTACAGGATTGACCTCTAGTCCCAGAGGGTCCACAGTTGACCACTAGTTCCCAAGGGTAAACCCTGTCCTACCATGGTTGACCGCTAGTTCCCAAGGGTTACCTTGGTCCTACAGTGGTTGACCACTAGTCCCTAAGGGTTCATTTGGCTCTACAGTGGTTGGCCACTAGTTCCTTAGAGTTCGCTAAGTCTTACATTCCTTCACATTTTTGCCACCAGTGCATAAAAGCTGAAAACAGGAGCTTAGTCTCAGTTGGCTTAGCGGGAAGCTGTGTAATAGATATCATGTTGCTTTTACTTTAGCACCTATATACTGTACCACAGTGGTCAGAGTTCAGTCACATTGCCAGCGCACAGTTTGTACAGTAGCAAACAGAGAGGACTTTTTCTCCACATGAAGGTGTTTCAAGCAGAAATGTTTCAATTATTTCAATGTTTTTCATTGTTTTACCAGCAGGTCTGCCATTTTTACTACAGGTGAACAACATCCATTCCACCTGTTCATTTAAACATTTATAGCATATCTGTTCCTCACTGTTACTAAGCTCTGACTTTTGTTCAGAAAACAGCAGCTTGCTTACATTGCTTAGTTAAACTTCAAGGCATACCTTATAAAAATTAGCACTTACTGTAAGATGTTTCACACATTCCAATTCAGGCAGAAACTCTAAAAAGTAGAGCAAATACAACAGCGAGAATATTTAGCCCCCGTTGACTATGTGCCTGTTTGACCTGCAGATACTATTAACATCTTTAGACAGGAACCCCACTGTATTTCACAATGAATGAACTAATTCTCTATGGCACAAATCAGTTGTTGCGCAAAACATAAAATGCAAATAAGTTGGGTTTTAAGGTGCAACTGATGAAATCGTGTTTGAAATGAATGCAGCATTAAAGTCAGCCAAACCTTAATTTAATAGAAACTAATTGATCTGCTAATGGTTTTTAAAGTAAGTGAAAAAGCTAAATCTGCTAAATCAAAAATTTGTTATTCTACCAGCAGTTAGCCTTTTAGCAGAAGCATGCCCACCACTGCTTGTCAAGTGCAGTTAGCGTAATCAGTTTGCCAAGACAAGACAAACAATATGTTAATGTGAAATAATGTAAAACAACTATTAAAAGAAAGTTTTAAGCCATGGATAAAAACATCTATATCTATCTATCTGTTTATTTGTTTAAATAGAAAATAAACAACTTCTCATCATATCTGTTTCTAAACGCCTTGACTTTGGCCTCTGTCTCTTTAAGAACCTCCTTCTGCTTCTGTCCTGCCCATTTCAGCACGGGGCCGGGTGGATATGTGTGCTCTGTGACATGGAAGCTCGGCTTGGAGACATAGCCCAGAGGAGGAGCTGATCCCAAAAGGCAGTTCTAGGCCCAACCGGTCACTTTTGTTCTCCTGCCTGGCTGCCTCAGGACACTACAGGATCTCTCAAACATGCAAGAATGAGTTTTTTTTATCATGTTATAATGTTATCCTTTCATCAAAATCATGCCTAAAGTTATGCTTTGACTCATTCAACCCATTCAAGTCAAGTTTATTTTAAATTTAAATGTTTTAATAACAACTGAAGGTGACATATTTATTTTTTATGGTGTAGAATTTAAATATATGCCTGAGAAACACATAGTATTGCCCCTTTAAAATGATTTAACATATGGTGCTGTTTCTAATAAAAGCACAACAAATCCTATCAAACAAATATATTTTCTGAAACAGTTGTTCTTCCTGTGACCTTATTAGCTACAGTTCTTTTAGTTTTTTTTTTTTTAACACAACCAGGTTAATGTGCAAGATGTTCACATACAACTAATGTATGCTAATGCAACATGAGCATCTGTGCTCATCTTTATTTACAAGGTTCTCCTGTTGCCGTTATTACCCTCATGGAGGACTGTAGAAGCAAATGCTGTCACAGTCGCCTAATGAGTCATTACCAATGCCTTAAAATAGCACCGTCGAGAGGAATCGGCTGGCATAAAACAATTCAGGCCGTCGTCACTGTCAGTGTGACTTTTAACTTTTCTTACAGCTCTGTTCTGTGCCTGCAATCAATTTTTTGCTGCACTGTCTGTTGTTGCAGCGATGGGTTTCCTCCTTAAAGCATGTGGGTGTTTGAGAACATGTGGAAGACCAGGCTGCGCTGCAGTGCGCAGCAGATTTGACAACTGTATAATTACAAAGGCCTATGTATGTATGTGTGTGTGCACCTTAGCAGGTTGTTAACAATCCATATGTAACAACATCATGTTTTATTTATAGTTCAGTTACTCTGTGAAGGGGGATCAGGCATCAAAGATTTAACAACCAAGGCTTTTATGGATGACACGTATACCAAGCGTTGGGGTAAATAAAACATTCTTAAAAGGATCTCCGACTACTGTTGGACTTAATATGTTGGTATTCCTTTAGTCTGCTAAAAGTTGTTGTTTGTGAAATGTGAAAACAACTAATTACTTAAAAAATGGTGTATGTTTATTACATTTTTCACTTAAGCACATCACATATGTTCTGCACAATACAGTATGAGTTGAGAAAATGATGTTTTCGCTCTGGAGCCAATGCCATTAGCTCAGGACCTAATGCTGTATTTAATATGTCTGGACCTAATGCCATACGTTTTAGTTTGGGAGCTAGCCCTATACGTATTTATTAGATCTGGAGCTATCCCAATATGCATTAGCTCAGGAGTAAACACTGTATTTATTAGCTATGGAGCGACAGTCATATACTGTATAACTCTTTAGCTAATGCCACACATTTTAGCTCCTGGGCCAATGCTATATTTATTAGCTCAGGAGCTAATGTTATTTATGTTTGCTCAGAAAAAAAAACTATATATTATAACTCTGAAGTTAACATCATATACTGTATATTAGCTTGGGAGCTAAGACTATTATTTATAAGCTCTGGAGCTAACACCATATGCTTCAGAAGCAGGGCTCTCAAGTCTCACGCATTGATCGTGATACACGCAGTTCATGACGTGCAGTGCGCTGTTAAAATGTCAGCACAAGTTTTACACAACTTGTGCTGACATCTGCAAATTTTGTCCAACACTGCCACAAAGCATCAATTTGCAGCCTCTTTTGGATGTGATCATTGTTGCTAACAACTTGAACAGATATAAAACCCATGAGTAAACTATCCCTACCTTAAACATATTGTGTAGCTTATTATAACATGTTTGGACTTCTGCAGCAGTTTGTGCAACATTAGTGGAAATTTTGCAGAACCTCTGTGCAGCATGTTGGATGAAAATGCGATGACAGCAGCGGTCACATAGTGATGCAAAGCATCTATTTATTAAAAAACTAGAATACGTTGATGGAAGTTAGGTGTAATTTTATGATAACTTACCAACACATTAATATAAGACGACATACTACGGAGATCATATGAAGATCCCAGCGCAGGATTTTGAACATGCTCAAAATTTTTACTTTATGCTGAACTCAATCAGTTTTACACACGTTTCAGGTCTGTTCCAGGTCTGTTAAATATTACGCTCACACATACTGTATTAGTCTACATGGACAAGCTGGGTAATTATGAAGCAGACACGTAACGTCAGAATAAACTATCAGAATATGTGGGCGTGTCCCTCAATGATTGACTGACAACTGTCAAATGCCAAGGAAGAAATCCGAGAGCATGGCACATAAAAATAAAATATTTGTCAGATTGATTTTTTTAAAAATAAAATAGAGTAATTATCAGTGAGCAAAATGAAGCTGGCAGAAAAGATGATCCACAGAACAAAACGAGGTGCGGCGCAGGAGATGAATCTGGTGGGCTTTAAAGGGATCCCCGACTAGTTGTAACATTAGACTTTATCAAATTTAGATAGTTTAGATAGTTAGTATCAGTTAGTATAGTTAGTATAGTTTAGTTATTTAGATATTTAAACTGTAAAATAAAGACTGTAAAAATACTGTATGATGTTTAGATACAGTATTGTAACATGGAC
>NW_013952485.1:85672-89893 GCF_001266775.1 Austrofundulus limnaeus | reverse complement strand
ATATAGCCCCTTTAAGTTTATTTATTTATAAAGTTTATTCATTTAAAAAGACAACATAAATTTAATACACAATAAAATATAAATACAAATCATAAATTAAATGAAAGGTAGCAGAAGAAAATATCTTATGATATATGCCTCTTTTTCCTCAAACAAATAAATTCAATAATAATCTTCAAATTACAAAAACATAAAAATAATAAAAATAAAAGAAAAACTAAAGGTTTTAACTCCTTCTGGAGCAACAGTTAGTGCATTATACCCTTACATATTTCTCTAGTAAATTAACCTTTATCATTCTCTTAAAGGGATCCACGATTATTTGTAACATTAGACTTTATTTAATAAACATATACTTTAACTGTAAAATAAAGACTGTAAAAATACTGTATGATGTTTAGATACAGTATTGTAACATGGACGGAGCCATTTTATTTACACGCAAAGCATTCTGGGTAAATGATGACGTCCATAGGTCATCGATACAAGGCTGCGAGCTTCATCCACCCTGAAGGTTGATCTTATAATATCTGACGATCGACTCTTATAAATGAAACCAGAGAGCGTTGACAGAGAGGAGAAGGTAGAAATGACTCAGCCTGGAACTGAAAATATGGATGGAGGACAACAGAGCTGCTTCATGGAAGAAGAACCCCAGCTTAGCCTGTTAGCCTTTGCGCTAGCACCAACGCTATATTTTAGTTTAAAAATGATAAAAACTGAACAGCCTACAGTATTTTTGCAGTCTTTATTTTACAGTTAAAATATATGTTTATCAAATAAAGTCTAATGATACAACTCATCGGGGATTCCTTTAAAACAGAGACCCGGGTCGCTGCAGCAACATCGATCAACAGCTGCTCGCGTTCTGCCACAAATGGGATGGTTGTTGTGGTACAATTTGATCAGCCACTGCAGAGTGCATGCCTGAAGCCCCCCGGAACACTGCGGGCAGCTTAAGGTGCAGCTCAGCTCCGCTCAGCTGCACGTTTTGCGGCCATTCGTAGCCTACAGATGTTGCTTCATGAGAATTAAATATAAAACAAGTGTCTTTGTAGGTTCTGACCAGTAGTAATGTAAATATGTTTTGGTTTGTATTTTTTGCACTACATCCTGATGTCAAAGTGTCAGGTTTAAAGTTCATCATAAATATCTGCAAATTTAAATCCTTTAATCTCAGATTCAGTCAGAATTCTGACTTTTTCCTGAGAATTCTGACAGAATTTTCTCAGAATTTTGAAATTAAAAGCAGAATTTTTTTCCCCAGTGGCACTAACCCTCTTTCCTACCTCTGTGTGTGCCTCTGTGACATCAAACTTTGTCTTTTGGTTAAATTTCATATTCTCACAAAATCTGATTTATGTAATGTGCATCTAAACAAAGCATTGAATTCATGAAATTATTTTATTAAGTTGATTTGTCGTTCTAAACATATTAGTGATTTTGCGTACTACTTACTCCAACACTGATTATCTACAGCCTAGATCAGTGATTCCCAACCAGGGGTACGTGTACCCCTTGGAGTACGCTAGCATTTATTGATACAAGGGGTATGTGGAAAAATTTCCCAAGTGTGTAAAAAAAATTCATAAAAATAAGACTAAGATATGTAGGGCCCTATGATTTCTGCAATGTGGAAATTGCAGATGGAATCACAGAATTAACACAAAATGGAATCCAGTATAAAACGTGGAATCTCACAGAATTTGCTTTGGGTGAGTTTCTGACGTATTGTGGACAATACATGATATTCTGGACGCTGCTCATTTCTGCACCTGCCAGTACCTGCTTTATTTATTTAATTACTTATTCACTTTCAAGGCAACATTTTTATCTTTATGTTTACTTTGAGTTGAAAAAAATAAAATAAAATTCCTGAGAATTAAATGTTCTAGGGGGTTAAATAAATTATTTTCATTAATTAATCAGTTGTTTAACATTATAGTTTTGGAGAATCATCGTTACGTTTGACAGAGGGGGTACTAGTGGTATGACAGAATGGCTTAGGGGGTACACAAGTCTAAAAAGGTAGTGAACCACTGGCCTAGATCACAATTATTAACAAATATCCAAATATGCAAATTAGATGACGGCATCATTTGGCAGCTTTTAGGACAGCCAATATTGACTTTTCTTACTGAGGAGCTCAGATCGAAACTTGATGGCCCTGTCCAGAAGTAACGCTATATTTATTAGCTAAAAGGCTAAAGCTGAGGTTCTTCTTCCATGAAGCAGCTCTGCTGTCCTCCATTTTCAATTGCAGGCTGAGTCATTTCTACATTCTCCTCTCTGTCAGTGTGCTCCAGTTTAAATGAAAATGACATGTCAGAAAGTTGCAGCAGAGCAGGCAGTGTATATCATTTACTCCAAACACTTTCCAGCGTAAATATGATGTCATGGGCATTTGTGAAAATATAAAAATTGTTTTATTTGGAAAACTATGCAGCCTGCAGTATTTTCTTGCTTCATAGTTAAAGCAATTTTTTTAAAATAATATCTAATGTTACAACTAATATAAGGTCTCTTTAAGAGCGTTTCTCTTAGCCAGGGAAGGGATGGAACAATTTCTAAAAATAATTACATTCAGTTTCACATCTGGGGGTAAATGCTGTGAAACACATAATTCACACCCATGCATAATAAAACATACGGTACGGTGTGAAGAATGCTCTGCAAATGAGGGAGCCAGCCGAGCGTGAGTGAGGCAGATGTTTATTCAAGAAGTGCAACACTTCCCACAACAGAGAGCCTGTGGAGGCTGAGGGTCAGAGAGGATTGTTGGTTGGGCGATTGGTAGCATCCTGCATCCAGTCTGTTGTTGGCTTTAGGCCACGAGAGAAAGAGAGAAAAAAAAGAAGTGATTTGTTGAGAGACTACAGCACAATTGACATGTTAGGAAGTTAGTTTGGCCTCGGAGCTGAGCTGTATGTGGAGCAGAGGGGTCAACCGCTGCAAGAAAAGAGTCCCGGGGACGAAGACCGGGGAGGAGCCGACTGACAAAACTGTTTTGAAAAGGGTCCTAGGGTTGAGGAGAAAGGAATATTAGATGCAAGATGTTTGACAGTCCAAAGTGGACCAGCCTACAGGGGGGAACAGGCAAAAAAAAAGACAGGACAGAATGCTTATCAAAAATAATGGTTGGTTTGGTGTGACACAGAGCAAAACTGACTGTGGTGGAGCCTACAAGATGTCAGAGTGGAAATAATAGGCCTAAGTGTTTGAAGAGGCTTTGATTGTGGAATCATCAGCAGCGGGTGGTTACTGCTCCTATTCCAGCGCACCTGTCACCACTTCTGCAATTAAACACATGCTCAATCCTAATCACTAAATCTTCACAGACCTTGACGAGAACCAGCCACAAAAAACGTGAATAGGTAAAAAAAAAAAGTGGTGTAAATTTGACTGTCTCCCACCATTTGAGCACTTTTACAGTCAGCTCAATTCAAGATGGCTGCCACAGCTAATTTAAAAAGGGTCTTATTAGGCTGTTTTAAGAAATATGGAGCTGAATGTTTGATTGTCTCTAAGAAAGATCTCATTCACCATGCTAAATGCTAGTCACAATTTCAAGCTAAATGCTAATCTTACAAAAAGCTGTAATTCAACCATTTTTAGGCAAACAAAGCTGAAATTGATGTGGTGGTAGTAATAAACAATCTTTACCAATTTCCAAATGCTGATTTAAAGTGCAAGATGGCCACCACAGCTAACTTCAAATAGCCATAAATCAGCCATTTTAAGGTTTATTGTGCTGAAATGTGTTGTGGTGTAGCTAAGGATGATCCCAAACACAGGCTGATTGCTAATCCCAACTGAAGCTTCACACAGCTCTATAATTCGGCTATTTTTAGACAAAAGCAGAGACATTTTCTTCATTTTGGTTCTGCACATTACCACAATGAATTCTGAACAAAGCTTTTCAGATGCACTTGAAGTTCAGATTCTCATCTTTATTCACTGGGTTGATGTTCGGTTTTTTTTAACCTAGAACTCAGAGAAACACAGCAACCCCCCGAACATTAAATCAATGACAACAGAGGCAAGTGAGATTTTAGAAGATTCACTTTGCAAAGAGGAGAACTCATGCACTTAGCTTTGCTCAGATGAGCTCAGAGAAGTCCAATGAAGTTCTGAACTCTGTGGGCGTGATCTGTCTTTTATTAAAATACGTAAGTATTGCATCACAAGTAAAACAGCGAATCAAAACATCATTTGCTGGAG
>NW_013952485.1:79555-85662 GCF_001266775.1 Austrofundulus limnaeus | reverse complement strand
GTCCCCTTAACAGATAAAAATGAACACACACATACACACACTGGTTCTGGTTCTGCCGGCTGGTCCCCTTAACAGATAAAAATGAACACACACACACACACACACACTTTCTGTGTTGTTCCCCCAATAGGAGGGAAACAAGAACGCACACACACACACATACACACACACACACTCACACACTGCCTGCTGCAGCTTGTTCCTCTCAACAGGGGAAAAACAAGAACACACACACACACTCACACACACACACACACACCGCCTCTCCGGGGACAGCGTCCCGTCTCCGGCTCACAGCTCTGACTCCCTTCACAACAATTCCAAGAATTTAACCCCGCTCGACGGCTATCACGGTTAAAAACGTCTGTTCAGTTCGGCCTGACAGCGCTCACAACAACAACACAAAAATACGTATTTCACTTCTTATCTTCAGATTGATCAGCACAATAACACACTAGCGCTTTTTCTGTTCCACTCGCTTTCACACACAAGCCGAGGAAACATGTAACATGTACTCACTCGCTTCTGCTGTCTGTTCAGTGTGGTTTCGGACAGCCACCACTGACAGAAGTGAAACAGGCCTATGGAACGCTGGCTCTGGAGGTAACGTGGACTCCGAGTCGTTCAGACGGAGCGCGCACCGTCTCAGCGCGTCTGTTCCCCTCGATCAGTGGACGCTGCCGAATCCGGGGGTCACGGCACCAGTAATGTTCGGGTTTTTTTAACCTAGAACTCAGAGAAACACAGCAACCCCCCGAACATTAAATCAATGACAACAGAGGCAAGTGAGATTTTAGAAGATTCACTTTGCAAAGAGGAGAACTCATGCACTTAGCTTTGCTCAGATGAGCTCAGAGAAGTCCAATGGAGTTCTGTCCTTTGTGGGCGTGAACAGTCGTTTTATTAGAATACGTAAATATTGCATCACAAATAGAACAGCGAATCAAAACATCATTTGCTGGAGTATATCAAAAACACAGAAGCCAATGAAAACACTGTTGCTGGGGTTACGGTATTTTTAAAGGAACAATGAATACTTGTTTTTTACCCTTGAACGTGGAAACTTACAAGAATGTGGAGAAATGATGGTTTCGATCATTAATTATAACCTAATCTCACAGAAACTGCTTCACAAGCAGTCTCATGGCAGCCAAACTAACCTTATCTTACAGAAAGGCCTTGAGAGCAGTTTCCCATCCGTRTGCTTGACATGTTCCTGTTGAAAACACATCTTGAACTAAACATTTGTKACGTACTAAAAACTTTATTTGATACACACACAATGAACTTTAATGAAATGTAATAAAGAAAAACCCTTTCAGTTGAACAAATTGATTGGATATAATTTTGATAAAACTAAAGAGTTTTTTAAACACAAACTCTTCATTTCAGAGGCTCAAAAATAATTGGACAGATTAAACAATTGTAAATCAAATGTTCATTTCTAGTACTTGGCTGAAAACTCTCTGTTGGCAATGACTGTCTGAAGTCTTGAACTCATGGACATCACCAGACGCTGTGTTTCCTCCTTTTCAATGCTCTGCCAGGCCTTCACTGTGGTGGTTCTCAGTTGCTGTTTGTTTGTGGGCCTTTCTGCCTGAAGTTTAGTCTTTAACAAGTGAAATGCTCAATTGGMTTGAGATCAGGTGACTGACTTGTCATTCAAGAATATTCCACTTCTTTGCTTTAATAAACTCCTGGGTTGCTTTGGCTTTATGTTTTGGGTCATTGTCCATCTGTAGTATGAAACGACGACCAATCAGTTTGGCTGCACTTGGCTGGATCTGAGCACACAGTATGGCTCTGGATACCTCAGAATTCATTCAGCTGCTTCTGTCCTGAGTCACATCATCAATAAACACCAGTGACCCAGTGCCACTGGCAGCCATGCATGCCCAAGCCATCACACTGCTCTGCTGTGTTTTACAGGTGATGTGGTGCTTTGGGTCATGAGCTGTACTGCGCCTTCACCATACTTTTCTCTTTCCATCATTCTGGTAGAGGTTGATCTTGGTTTCATCTGTCCAAAGAATATTCTCCCAGAACTCTGCTGCTTTTTTAGATGTTTTTTTAGTAAAGTCCAGTCTAGCCTTTTTATTCTTGATGCTTATGAGTGGCTTGCAGCGTGCAGTGAACCCTCTYTATTTACWTTCATYCAGTCTTCTCTTTATGGTAGATTTTGGATATTGATACTTCTACATCCTGGAGAGTGTTGTTCARTTGGTTGGCTGTTGTGAGGGGGTTTCTCTTCACCGTGGAGATTATTCTGCCATCATCCACCACTGTTGTCTTCCGTGGGCGCCCAGGTCTTTTTGCATTGATTAGTTCACCAGTGCTTTCTTTCTTTCTCAGGATGCACCAAACTGTAGATTTTGCCACTCTTAAAATTGTAGCAATTTCTTTGACGTTTTTTTTCTGTTTTTGCAGCTTAAAGATGGCTTGTTTCACCTGAATGGAGAGCTCTTTTGATTACATGTTTTATGCACAGCAAAATCTTCCAAATGTAAGCATCACACCTCAAATCAACTCAAAGCCTTTTATCTGCTTAACTGAGAATAACTTAAAGAACAAAGTGTCCACACCTGTCCATGAAACAACCTTGGATTGTCCAATTACTTTTAGTCCCTTTAAAAACAGGGTGGCACATGTTAAGGAGCTGAACTCCTAAATTTCTCATCCAATTTCAATGTGGATACCCTCAAAAGAAAGCTGGACATTATGTCCAGGTCCATTGTATAACTATAACTTAAATATATTTCAGTAAACAGGTCAGTGTCCAAATAGATACGAACCTAACAGTTGACAGTTGTTTTTTTATTTAAACTATAATAGCCCACAGGATTTTTAGTCTCATTTTTATAGTTGAAGTAAAAMTTCATCAAATAATGTCTAATGTTACTACTAGTCTGAGTTCTCTTTAAGGCAGGATACGAAATATTCTAATGGCAGAACAAGAATATAACAAGCTTTGGCTCCTAGAAATGAACAGTCTGTGTGTTTTCCATCCAGAACTAAGTCTCACTTTCCATTCCTAGTGTTTACATGATCATGCCCGGATGGACACATTGGGTCTCAGAAAAAAAAAGGTAATACTTCATTATTTCTGCAGCTCCAGTGGATGCAGCAGCTGCAGATGTGCTGGTTTTAACAACACAAGTTCCATGGCAACAGTGTACTAATGATGCCCTGTTGCTCCATCGCCTGATGCACATTGTTTGGGTTGTCATGGAGGGCTCCTTTCAGCCTGGGATAGTGTGAGGAATGATGAGGCACTCATCAATCACTCTGGAAACACCAGCACTGGGTCCTTACCTGGGTATTTTTAAAACATTTGTCAGAAAATAAAAGGTATAGCAGAGCAGCAGGGAGTGCAAATTGGCGATTTTCTCCAGCTTCATTGGACTCTAAAATATTGTGAGTTTTGTGGGTGAAGACAACTTATTGACCCGGACACTTCAGCAGGTTCCTTTCTTGTTATGAAAGGCCCTTGAGCAGCTCTGTGCATTTAGMTGTCAGAGGTGGACCGACCATCTGGAGATGCACTCAGTCTCTCCACTAAAGTTAAATCCAGCAGCACCCCTCCATCTCCAGAAATGTCCCATGGTGTTTCGAAGGGCCGATGTTGACTTCAGGCTGTTGTGGTGACCGTGTGAGAGGGTCATGTGCTTTTCACATCCAGTGAGTCCATTTTTTTTTCTATGTGCACCTGCCATCTTCAATTTGAGTCACTCCTACTTCCACCATGGGCCGACGTGACCTGAAAAAATGAAAAAGAGCATCAACGAACCACAAATGGAAACCTGAAGTCGGAAAATGGAGAAAATTTGCTCTTTTTAGGATTGTGACTAAATGTGTCTACAGAGGAAGTTTCAGACTTTTAAACCTCACCAAGTTAGTCTGTTTGGTAGCAAAACAATGTAAATCATACTCCCTCCTGAGGGTTCAGTTTAGTCTCTGGACCACAAAAGGTCCAAGCTGGCATAAAATGTGACAAAAGATGATCTCTGAAAAAAATGTGTTTTTGGTTCTGGGAAGATGAAATTGTAGAGCTCTGCCTCTGTTTTTTTTTTTTTTTTTTTTTTTTTTTTTTTTTGACAAATGTGTTTACCAAATTGGGTTGGACTATACTGTCAAAAAATAATAATCATAATAATTATGGTTATTTGCAGCATTTAGCCAATAATGATGAATATGACAATTAACCCCCTGGACAAGCCGACATGTCCTAGTCTCAGGACTCAATTAAACCACTCTAGAAGGAAGGATACGCCCTCTCTAAAAATCTCTGATTGGTGTCAAAATACAGATTTCCAATTATACATCTGATTTTAAATGGTGTTGATAGACAAAGTGAACCCAGTTATGATAAATAATTTACACGTTGTTAAATGATCATCATATTTGGAGCTGAAGATACCTGGAAATACAGACAGATTCATGGAAAAACCTCTAAATCCACACTCTACTCTAACTCCTACCCCCGATCAAACAGACAGACAACCTCCTTTCTAACAGAGGACTGAACATATTTGACAAAAAAATCTACCAGAAGAAAAGGAAATTTTGAAAATTAAATGAAGTTTGGCCGGGATGGAGATGAGGTGCAAGCAATAAGATTTTAGAGATTTATGATATTTAGTGTGTTTGGATTTTATAGTTAGGGTGTAGTTTAGTGTTTAGTTTGATTTTAGAACATGGAGCTGCAGCTGATGGAGATGGAGGATAGAGCCGTGAACACAAAAGTCTCTTATAGACTGATCAGAACCTTTTCAGCCTAAATGTGGGAAGCTCAAAATCAGAGAAGGAACTAACTGTATTAAACACAAAGTGAAATATTTTTCCAACCCTGATACAAACATCCTAAATAAAAAAATGGACACTGTTGGAGGATAGTACTGATCATAGTTTGGACAGAGTTAAATAGAGGTATGATGGCGGTGCAGTCGTTAGAGTTGTCATAATCTAACTGCAGCCTTGATATGTGAAGTTTGCATGTTCTCCCCATGTACACCTGGGATTTCTCCGGGTTCCCCAGTTCCCTCCAACAGACCAAAAACATGCATAATAGGTTAAGAGAAATGCGAAAATATTTTTATTCAAACTTAAAGATGTCAACAACAGAAGACTTGTCCATCCAGCCTTCCATGTTGGAGCCAGAGTCTGACTCAGAGCCAGAGGAGAATGAAGACAACCAAACTGTTGTTGGTAAGTCCAGACCCTATTTAGATGATCTGCTGCAAATAATTTGACGTAACAGGTCAGAAAACATCCTTGAAAATAAAGAAAAGTGAACGAGTTGAAAAATATGACCTAAACAGAATAAACATATCTATGTAGCACCGGGAAAGACTAAATTCAACTTTTCTGCACTCCTAGAGACTCAAGTACACAACAAAAAGTGAATTTTAAATAATCTTCCCCCTGTAAATCTGCTGTTTTTGTCTGCTAATTTGAAATTTTTTCCTAAACTACTAAAGCATTTGGGCCTTTTTAAAACCAAAATAAATGTGAATTACTTTAGATGTGCACAAAATGTCAGGTTGTGTTTGCAGCAGCACATTTTTACTTTGTGCTTGCCTTGCATCAGCCCTCAGGGAGCAATCAGAGGCTCATAATTGTTACATTTCCTCAAATCCAAACCCATCTGTCAATCCATTTGAATCCACTCTTTCAGCATCATGACCCCTCGCCCCACCACCACCAACCGGTGCCAGATCTGCAGAGGATTGCAAGTTTCCCCCCTTCCTCATTCCGCTGGCCTCCGTGGTGCCAGGACGGATCAATCAAGGCCCCGCTGGGGCAGGTTAGAGGAAGTGAGGTTGTGTTCGACCCCACAGGTCTGCTGCCAGGCGATGACGCTGAGCGGAGTCGACACTTTCGGCCTGCCTCTGCTTTTCCTGGACTTAACCGGACAGGGCGGATAACAGAGATGAGCAGCGGAATGACGACTGTCTGCATGTGTGTGTGTGTGTGTGTGCAGGAGCACATATGTGAGTGCCAGCTCCGGGAGTGTGCGCTTGATTTAGCATGTTAGCATGTGTTTCATGAAGTGGCTGTGGTGTGTGTGTGTGTGTGTGTGTGTGTGTGTGTGTGTGTGTGTGTGTGTG
>NW_013952485.1:76249-79535 GCF_001266775.1 Austrofundulus limnaeus | reverse complement strand
GTGTGTGTGTGTGTGTGTGTGTGTGTGTGTGAGCAGGGTTATGATGCAGTCAGGGTTTCTGACATGATCTCCCCGGTGTCTTTGGTGGCTGAAGTATTTGTGAATCTGTCTGCAACAATATTTTTAATTAATCAGATATTGTCGTTAAATAAAGGTAGTAAAATGTGTAACTTTTATTTAACAACGACAAGATCTGATTAATTAAAAAATATTGTATATGTATAACTTTAAAATTATTTAAAATTAAATTAAAAATTTACTTTAAGTAAAATGTATAACTTTAAAATTCTAATCTGTAATAAATGAATCAGAGTTGAACTTTTGTTGTTATTCAAGTTTTAGAACCCAGGAGTTTGTGCAGCTTTCATCTAAAGAAAAAAATAAAGATTTATTTTTGTTTTACAGATAATCAATTGAAAAAAAAATTGTACAACTGAAGTACAAATGACAACACTCCAGTTATCTAATGGGGAAATAAGCGACAGAACATGCAGGTGAAAACTACAGCCCATTGATTTGCAGTCACTGTGCCTGTGTGCTGAGGGGGGAACAGAGTTGAGTGGAAGAGGAGGGTCTCCACGGGATTAGATGGTTGAAAACCGGTAATTGGCTGGGTTTTATAGAATTTGTCCCATTCATCTCCAGCCAACGACACTCAAACAAGGATTGGATCCGATAATAAGAAATCCCAGATGTTGGTGTTATTCAGGAGCTGATTAAATCAAAAACATGTTTTGGTGGTTTTAACTGCATCTTTAACCAAAGTGGCTCTGAAATAGTTACTAAAGGAACTCCGACTAGTTATAACATTAGACATTGCATGGTACTTCAACTACAAAAACCAAACTAAAGAAAACAGTGGAATTTTGAGTTTTTCTTAAATGTATGTTTTCACACTGACAGTATCAACACCTAAGACCTGTTAAAAATGAACGCTAACATAAAACCAAGTTCAGGTCGCAAGCTTCGGCTGAGACCTGACATCACAGTGCAAATTAGCATTAATAACTCAATTTGCTCTCAAATAAAAGGTGTAAACAAATGCGTACAAGCACACCTGGCTTCACAGATTCATCCAGCAGATGGGTACACTGCAGGCCTTGCATTTTAGATGGGGAAAATGCAAATGAGTGTACGTTGCGAGGCATGATAATAGGAAAAAAACAGAAGTATTGACTCATTTTTGGGGTTGTTTGAAGTGACAGCGATGCCCAGGAATGGAATAGGTAACAGGGCTTTGAGTCTTAGTGTTTCTGCTGCTGGATGGACCTTCGTTTTTCTCTTCCTTCCCCTTTAACTCCTGGTTTAAATGTCCAAACACTGAACGTCAAGGGCGATAAATACCACAGCATGGTCTTGGTCCTGTAGAGAAAATGGAAAATGGCCCCTTAATTTTAATTAAATAAACTGCACTGTAACAAGGTTAAAATTAAATATGTTGAGATGCTGAAACGGATTACTTTAATGGAATTAAGGAAAAACTTTGCTAAACATGGTAGAGTAAGAGTGTGTTAAAGTTCTGGGTGGACAATGGTGAGGTTGGTGTTATCCGGCACATGTAGAATAGACAAACGAGGTAATTGGTTTTTGTTTCAAGCCAGAAGCACAAGTGTCCCTGAGAGCCAAAAGAAAAATTTCTCTGTATGTTGCCCACAGTTGCTTCAGGAAAAAGCCTGCCAAATGGCATATTTAACAGCTTCCATTTGGCCTGACATTTTTTTCCCTTTTATGTCTTTTTTTTTTGTCACCCTCCCTGTGGTCACTTCTGTTTTTTAGTCCTTTTTAGGCAGTATTAATGGAATGGACCTGACACGCACATATTTTTTCACTCCAAAGTGTTGGACTTCTTTTTAAGGGTATGTTTGACCTTTTTAAATTACTAAAAATATGTCCAAAATGGAAAATTAAATGTGTGCCTGTGTATGTTCATGAACAGTATATATTAATAACTTACATTGTCTGGTGCAAAGTTTGGTTTTACTATTATTATAATATTTTAAATAAGTTCTGAATATTCCTGTAACGATTCTTAAGTTTTACCTTGAGTAAAAAATGACTTGGTCTTGAACGAGGAACTGTTTGAGCACTGATAAAACTATCTATGGACTTGAACCAATTTTGTTAACTATCAGTGGTGGGCACAATCTGGAAGACATCCCACCCTTTTTCAGTCGAGAAAAATGACCTCAGACTTAGAAGAACTGACTCCCATCCCAGCCACTTCACACTTGACTGCAAACCGCACAGTACACAGTAAAAGAAACATCTGGTGTTAAAGTGACTGTAGTGTAGTTGGTGAATAGCTACCGTCAACCACTATGAAAATATTTAAAGAGTAGTTTAACCCAAAATCCACCTTTTTTGCAGATAAACTGTCTGAATTGTGCCCTATGGGTAATATAGTGCCTCTCTATTTATGATTAAAATGTAACATTTTTGTCTAAAATTGTTAAAATCTGCAATATTTGGTCTAAAAATGTCTTTGTGCTGCTCTCTTTGGGTTTAACTATGGCTACTACATTTGAATTTTGCTATTCATTCGTCACAGTGCCTGCAGAGATTGATTTGATTTGATTTGATTTGTTGATTCAACAGGAAAATATTACTAAAAATCAAGTCTGACTCAGCATAATTGCTGTTTTACAGCAGGTTCCTGTTCTGCAGCACATAAAACACTCAGAAATACAGCATCACAATCACATCATTATACACCATAGACACAAAGACAAACAAGCATACCAAATTTCAGGAAGGCAGCATTTGCAAAATAAGACGTCTAAATATAAGCACAACAAAAAGTGTCCAGCAGATGGCAGACAAGATTCTTCTTAAAGGGCTGTAGTTTTGAAATGGACTTTATGTTTTGAGGAATGTCATTCCATACTTTAATATAAACATGGAAGAAAGACCTCCGGCCGTAACAGTTTTTAAAAGTTGGCACATCTGCCTTTCTGTCCTTGACACACATGCACAGTAGTGGTAACTGGGGTAGGCTGTGGACGTCATACGACTTTATACAGACAGGCTCTGGTATCATGGCTACTTGGTAATGGAGCTGAAAAGTGTGGGATCATTTTAAAAACATGAAAGAGAATGCAATGCAATATCTGCAAGGCAGAACTTCCTTTCCACTGCAATTATTTTTAGTTAGCATATACTGTAGTGCTCATATTTAGACATCCTATTTTGCAAATGCTGCCTTCCTGAAATTTGGTATGCTTGTTTGTCTTTGTGTCTATGGTGTATAATGATGTGATTGTGATGCTGTATTTCTGAGTGTTTTATG
>NW_013952485.1:73593-74854 GCF_001266775.1 Austrofundulus limnaeus | reverse complement strand
CTTTGGTTGAATCTCAAACTTTTGGTTTATGCTCCAAGTTTTGGTTGAACTCAGAGAACATTAACATCTGGAGTGGGGCTTAAGGAACTATGTAAGATGTGTTCCTATTGGTTAGCGCAGACTGAAGTGATTTCCTGGTGCACCAGCTTCGAATGTTGTCGATACATTAAATAGCCGTTATTAAGGATTATCACTCCCACAGATTGTGTGCAGACTGTCCCTCCTCTACTTCCTAGTAGGGTAGAAGGCACTTATCAATCATTTTTGTTCCTGTTAATATGCATTTAGGTGCCGTAGATTTGGTTGCAGCGACGGACTTGCTGTCCTTTGACAGGGGAAAGCACTCCATCTGCAGCATGGAGATCTATAGCCAATGATCGCCTCAGACATTGCTAACAGTTGCTAACAGACAGACAGCAGAGTTTTCCGGGTCTGCTCAGACATGTTTCAAACTGTAATCAACTGATCTCTGTGGTGTGAATTACATTTTTAGTTTGTTTTATTGAAAGATGGGAGAGGGGAATATATTTAATCTTAGAATACCAAAATCCAACTGTTAAACCAGCTGTGTGATTAGGCTCAAATTTCTATCAAACATTGCTCTGTAGACTTTACCTAAGTTTCATCAAAATCTGAGGTAATTTTACTTTATTTCATTTATTTTTATATTTTACAGACAACAGAGATTACCCTCCTCTGCCCTCCTGTCCCCTCTTCTATTGTCCAGGAAAGAGAGTAAATATCCAAGAACTGCTGGAGAAGAGCTCCAAGCGGCTCATTTTCCAACTGCCACCATCCAGAGTGCTTAATCTGCGGCATGACTTCAGTAAAACTACCCCATTGTCTTCTCAGGCTTGTATCGTATCTAAAAAAGTACAAAACATATTTAAAAGAAACTTTCAGGAAATGTTTATAACAGCTCCGATCTGAGAGTTATGCTGCAGAAGCAGCACTCAGAAATATCTCAGCCAGTTTCAGACACCATCCAGATGGTGCCTAAACTTAGCTGAAATATAACTAGTTTTGCAAATTAGCATTAGCCTTTAGCTTAAAATTAAGATTTACTTTCAGAATGTCATGAAGATTTCTCTTGGCTATCACCATACTAAATTTCAGCTCAGTAGTTGGAAATTTTTAAGCTGTGTATTGTAGGAAAAATAATCATTTACAAAATTTCTTCAATCCCTCTCTTTGACATACATAAAATATGTCAAAAGTATAAGGAAATTTTATGAAAACTTTATACAGATAAGCTTTAACA
>NW_013952485.1:70550-72975 GCF_001266775.1 Austrofundulus limnaeus | reverse complement strand
CTCCTGGATAGAGTGAATTTATTTGTGGTTGGATGAGAGGTATAAATATATACCATTCTGACACACTATTAGCTTGTACACAACCCATCACAGCTGCACGCTGTTAGAAAATATAGTTTTTGGAGAAGTCACCTCCCAATAAATGTCATTTAGTAAAATCTAACTGCTCACTTTTACTCAGTACTTTTACTTTTAATACTTAAGTACATTTTATGTCAGAAATTTACTTTTGATACTTAAATACAAAATATATTAGACACTTTAAGACTTTTACTCAAGTAATATTTTTAGAGGAGACTTGAACTTTTACCAAAGTAAATGGTAATGGTAAGATACTTGTACTTTTACTCAAGTATCACTTTGAGGTACTTTATTCAACACTGCTAGGAACCATGAGAAAAGCTAAGATATGAGGTATGTTGATGGTTTTTAAGTACTTTACAACTAAGCTAAATAATCTGACATCATATTTTGGAATTATTTAATCTCCATTTCATAACATTAAGTTATTAAAACACAGAACTATTTAATAATTTCTGCCATCTTTAGATGATTTAGCTTTAGGTCACTTTTCTGTGCAGAAATAACCATTTTGAAAAAGAACACATTTTGACTTAAAAATATATCAGGCCTAACTTTGTCATCTTTCTTTTCAAAATTAGTTATCAATAATATTTACTTGTTCTAAATTAAAACAAATTGTGGTAATTATGATTTTAAAAATGGTGTGCTCTAAATAATTATGAAACAAGTGTGAAGTACAAACCCTCCCCCTGTGGCTCTGAACCTGATCTGTGCAGAAAGCAGTTCTCAGTAAGTCAGGACCTCATATGATTCATTGAAAAGGCGCAACAGAGCCGGTTTCAGGAGGGATTGGCAGAGTTCTGGCAGGCGATGATAATGATGCTGCTGGTTCTGAATCCTTCACTCTGTTTCAGGGAGCTGCTGCTGCTCTCTATGTTAATTAGGCCTCGCTCTGCTTCTCTGCCTCTAAGAGTATGTAAATCTGAATATAACTCTGTCTCCTCCTGTCATCTGCGCTTATCGCCCTTCCTTTTTTTCCCCTGCTCTCTTTTGTTACATGGCTTCCCAACCAGAGAAATCTAAGTTTCAGGATGTGTCTTTTACAATCACCAGGGACAAAACAAGTGAAATAAATGCATAACTTAATCACCTAAAGATGCATTTGGCTCCAAATAAAACCTTTTGACAGAAAATGTAGACACACTCTTTAGCTCATTAAACCATGTTGTAATAAATGGAACTTTTTTGTTTTTATGGATAAACAAAACCACATTTTGTGAATCAACTAAGCACAAATACTTTGCTACTGTACTTAAGTATAAATTGTGGTTATCTGTACTTGAGTAATTCTTATTCATTTTTCATCTGTACTTTATACTTCTTACATTTTTAAAAAGATAAGAAGTATAAAGTCATTACTAGAGATGCACCAATATGAAAATTTCAGCCAGTATCAATATTTAATATTAATATTGCAGTTTTGGCCGTTAACCAATATACAAGCACATATTGCGCTACAGTACTTGCAACAGTGACTTGGGATACAAACATCATCCCCACACAGAAGGAGTAATTTTTGTCTTTTTTCCAAAGCTAAGATGCAGGCTAACAGCTGGATTTGAGTGACAGGACAAAGCAAATTTGACTGGAAAAACGTCCAACCATGGACTTAACATTTGCTATAGAGCAAATTTCAACACATCCAACATCAGGAATCACAGGAAAGTTCAGTTGAAAGGTTGGCTGGAGGGTCGAGGTCTTTGACAGACTTYGAAACCAAGTGGAATGGGGACCTTCACTTAGAACACCTAGTCCCGTGACTCTGTCTGCTCGACACGGATGCGCATACAAGCTCGTGGCAGTTCCATTGGTTTCAACTGTGCCGGTCTAGCTGTGTTAACTTAAATTAATTTGTGAAAACAGCATCAAACTCCACCAGGAAGACCACATAACATTGCGCTACAGTACTTGTAACACTGATTCAAGATGCAGCCATTGTCCCCTCATGGAAGGAGTATTTTTTATCACTTTTCATAATATAAATGATATATTATTTACATCATCTCCAGAGATTCCACAGTCGTCCCCAGAACAGAACCAGCCTTCTTCATCAGGTTGTTTAGCCTTTTTAGGTTCCTAGCTCTGATGCTGTTACCCCAACAGATGATGGCAGAAGAGATGACACTCTCAACAACAGACTTGTAGAAGATCTGCAGAAGAGATGACACTCTCAACAACAGACTTGTAGAAAATCTGCAGCATCTTGCTGCAGACATTGAAGGATCTCAGCTTCCTTCAGAAGTACAGTCTGCRCTGTCCTTTCTTGTAGACTGCTTCACTGTTGAGTCTCCAGTCCAGTCTGTTGTCCAGATGAACACCAAGGTATTTATATTCCTCAACC
>NW_013952485.1:64772-66659 GCF_001266775.1 Austrofundulus limnaeus | reverse complement strand
CGTCAAGGATCATCAGGATAACTGGATACTCCTTTAAGCCATTCTCCTCTAGAAGGCCTGTTTTAGTAACAGCGGAGCTATGTGCCCTTGACACAACATTGCAGAAGGCATCTTTACATTGCTGAGCCAGCTCAGGCAAGAGTTTGGACAGAAACTCTTCTTGGGCCTCAGTGTGTCTTTTGCCCTCTGCTCTCTCTGAAGCAGATCTTGGTGTTCTTTGGTACGGTGGTTTGGGGAGTAAACAGAGAAAAAAGTGGTGTTGATCTTTACACTCTGGGTTCTTGCACAGGTACTCTGTTTTCTTACAGTGGTCACCATCATGAATTTCGAGGCATCTCTTGCATGCACCGAGTTGCTGTACTATGTCCCTCTTCTCTGATGGCTTTAGGTTGATCTTAAACCTCCTGCAGAAATACAGTTTCCTTCTGTGCTTTGGGTCACCACAAACAATGCAGCCTGGTATGTCACTGCTGTGTTTGGTTGTCTTGGTCCTGGCACATTTTAAGAARTTTGACTTCTCTCTGATGGGTTCAACGAGGTCTTTCAGTTGATCRAGTTGTTCATATATGGATTCTTGTGATCTCAAGAACACCATAAGCTTGTCAAAGTAATTCTGTTGACTAGTTGTGTCTTTCTCAGCTGCATTATGAGTGAGCCAGTCTTTCTTTAAAGTTTCTGGAAGCTTACTCTCTATGGATTTAGTCACCAGTGGATTCTTTATGGCATCTGTGTTTCCCAGCTCATTTAAGTCGCTAAGAGCCTTTTCCAAAGCTTGGATGAGTTCTATTATCCGTCTAGGTTGACCATTTTTCACTGGTGGAATCGCTTGCAACTCTTCAATAATCTCAAGAGCAATAGTAGCTTTGTTCCCAAAACGATTGTCCAGGACTCTGAAAATCTCATCAGATGAATTGTATGTMGACAGGCGTAAATCCTTAGCTACTTTCTCATCGAGACTATCAAGCAACTGAAACTTCTTTACTTCTTTTGAACCAGATGGTTCACCTTGCTTCTGTAGAGCCTCCCATTCTTTCCTCCATCTGTAGTAGTCTCGTTTACTTCCACCAAACTTTGGTAAAGCTGTAGCTTTCAGCTTTATTGCAGCTACTGGAGGTAGGCTGTACATTGAGGCTCGTTCCTCCTTCATGTCCTTCTTTTTTGCTGCTTCAATAAAGGCAGCCTTCTGGGATACCAACCTAGGGAGACACACCTCTAACTCCCTTACACGGTAGTCAAAATCCTTTTTCTCAGCAGGTGGAGCCCAACGGTTCCAACTTTGGTGTGCTTCCTTTGCCTTCTGGATCAATTTCTCTAGATGGGTGAGCATGAACTCATACGCCTCCAGAGTTGTGTCTGGCCCAATGGAGGAAACATTCTTGCACACATCCTCTGCAACTTGTAGAGCTAGGGACAGTTCCTTTTCTCCATATGTGGTCCACATTGTCTCTCGGATAAGYAGTTTAGCTTCTTTAAGCTTCTGTTCACATTCTTTCTCCGTCTTCTCTATGTCGGCTTTCTGAAGATTGCTCAGCCCCTCCGCTGCAGTTGCCATACACTCAGCCACATCCTCATTTGCCTCCATAACTTTGGAGCTCTCCAGTGCAAGCTTCTTGTAGTTTTCCTCCAACTCCTCCTTAGACATCTCCATGTAGGTCCTCATGATGTTGTTTGCAAAACGGGAGAAAACTCTTTTAGCTGTTGTCCTCTCTGCTTTGAGGTCATCCAGTGACTTTAATTCAGCCATTTTCCTCCTTTGGAAGACTGTCTCTCTCATTACAGAATGGAACCTCTTCTTCGGTCGGTTTTTCACTGTCAAGTGTTCTTTAATTTCATGGCTTCCCACACTTGAAAAGGAGGACTTGTAGACTTCAGGATTTCACTCAACCC
>NW_013952485.1:58657-60628 GCF_001266775.1 Austrofundulus limnaeus | reverse complement strand
AACCCCCCCTCCCCTACCCACACCCCCTCCCCTACCCACTTTGATGCATTTTTCAAATTTCGCCTTGGGGCGGAGTTATCTTTTCACGGGGGGGTGGGGTAAGATACACTTTAAAGATGCCAAAACTCTAATTTTATTGGACAACTTGTCTTTCAAAACATTTATGATTATTCATTAGCTTTTTAAAGGCAAGTACAAACACACTAAGTGAATATTAAAAAGCTAAAAACAACATTAAAAAGTTGTTCCTTTAAATCTTAGAAGTAAAAGATCATATTATCTTGACATATTGATGGAAATACAACGGCTGAACCAAGGCCACTCAAATCACTGAGATCAGGCAATTATGAAATAATGACCACAGGACCAATCTGTTGTTTGGAAAAGGCTTTTCAAAGAATGAATCCAATAATTGGTCTGTAAAAATCACTGAAATGACGTGAACAGAAGTCAATACAACAGAAGGAAGAAAAACTGACAAACACCACATTTGAATCTGACATGGAAAAGTTAAAAAGAAGAAGTTTCTGTTTACCGAAGAAAAAATTAAATATTCTACCTTTGTCTTTGTTGGCCAGACTTAAATACACAGTTACTGAGCCCAGGAGGTGTTAGGTATAGAAAAAGAAAAGTACTGGAGAACTTTTTCTGTCAATGTAGAATACTGAGTATAAATTTGTTACCAAAGAATTAAAGAGTGACTGAAACTGTTTGCTTCAGTGAAGGTGGACAGATTTGACTGTATTCAAAGGGCTGCACTGGGCCGAGTGTGGCAAATGCCAATGTGGACAGCTGTTGGCTGCCATCTTAAAATAATGACTGTTTTGTTCGTCACTTCACACATATGTGCAAAAAGGCAACTGGTAAACACAGCTGTAGCATCATATTGTCTCAACCTAAATAAGTGTAAACATGTTTCTAAAAAGGTCCATACAAGACCGTTCACACCAGGGTATCAATTTAATTTTCACAGACAGCCACGTGAGCATCATGGTGGTCCCCAAGGGGCCAGCTGTAATTAACTTTGATGTTTCATGTTTAACTTTAACTAAACTTACTTGTCTCGTTCCTATGACAGAGCACTGCTAACAACCAATAACTGAGCTCTATGTGGTATTTCCTGCTTAGAAACAGTGTTTTAACATGCCCTGTTATAAACACTGAGAAGCATATGTGTATGACTGACTAAATGTGAAATAAATAATACAGAAATACTATTTAAAGTAAAAGCAAATATTTTTTAACTGTTGAGTTGCAGTTGCCATCCTGAATACTGAACTCTGCTACTTTCCTACAGGGAATTACCACTGGAGGAGCATTCCAGTTTAAATTTACAACTTGCAAGAGGGAATTTCCCACTTTCCAGTATGATTGGGCTGCAGCAAACGTGGACAGCAAAAATGCAGCGAAATGGAGATTTTACACTGCAAATTTCTCCACTTACATTTAAACCCTGTGCACCTCTACCTAGAAGTGGGATGCCGTCATTTTGTGAGTAAAATCATCAACATCCATTATGGGAGATGTAGTTTATGGTCAACGTTGGCTTTAAAACAGCTTTTTTAAAGTCATTAATGCAGCTTTGAAACCCTCACAGGCCACATAAAAAGCCGCGGTGAGGCCACATTTGGCCCGTGGGCCTTGAGTTTGACACGTGGACTGGAGTCTCTCCTGTAGAATGGAATTTCTCAGCCTCTCTCTAAGAGAGAATCTGGTTACCCTGCAGAGAGAACACGTGTACTACCTGTATCCACAGTTAGGTTTTGTCAGTCTCAGGCTTGGGTCTGGGCTGCCCCTCCTGCTGGTTTATCTGGGGGCCCGCTGCTACTCGGCCCCCCGGTGGGGTGTGCGGCTGGCCGCCGGCGTGCTGGGGGTTCCCGGGTTCTGGAGCTGGGCGCTGGGGTGTGTGCCGGCCTGGCCTGGTGACTGCCTGATGGGGCTCAGGGCCTCTGGACCTGTCGGGCTTTGGCC
>NW_013952485.1:56361-58273 GCF_001266775.1 Austrofundulus limnaeus | reverse complement strand
TCTGTCTGTCTGTCTGTCTGTCTGTCTGTCTGTCTGTCTGTCTGTCTGTCTGTCTGTCTGTCTATATGTATGGGTATGTGTGTATTTTTATATATGCCCTCCATGTATTTATCCATTTATTTTTCAGGTGAGCGGACAGATGTTGGGTGTGTGGTCCTGTGTTTTGTTGGTGTATATTTAATATACTCCTAATCGCTATTTCAGTCTTTCTGTCTTTCTAATTACTTCTCTCTCTGTTTTTCTCACTCTCTATTTTCTCTTCACAAAAAAAATAAATAAAAAAATAAACATAATGGTGTGGAGAGGATGGCTATAAGGGGAGAAGGGAGGCCATCCAAAAAGAAAAAAAAACATAATGGTGTGGAGAGGATGGCTATAAGGGGAGAAGCGAGGCCATCCAAAAAAAATTTTTGTCAGTCTCTATTTCAGAGGTCTTGACCACAGGTGAGGGTTGGAATGTAAACCAACAGGTAAACAGAGAGCTTCTCCTTGCAGCTTCGCTCCCTCCAAATCCAGAGAGGACAGTCCGCCCTTTTTCCATCTGCTCCATCGGGCTCAAAGGTAATCACCCTCGTGAGTACACGCCTGCTTGTTTTCAGGGCAAACCCTTGAGCTCCTGGCATCGATTTAATATTGATTTCTAGCTTCTAACCTGATAACCTCCAAGATGTTACGTTGCTTCAATATCTCACCCTCAAATTAATCACATCCCTCATCTCACTAATTACACTCTTCTGTTCCCCTTCGAATAAATGCCCTACGAAAACGTCAGTGTGACTGTTTCTGTCACACCGACATGTCGAGGCTTGGTTTGTGATCTTAAAGACTTCAGAACCTTTTTATGGAAAGAATGACCAGGTTTTTTTTTTTCTTTTTTTTAAGCCTGTCCCTGAAAAGGACCCATTTGAAGGGCCAAAAAGCCCTAACCCCCAGCTTTTAAAGCAAAAACTCTCTTGCTGTGACAAATCAATGTTAACCACTCACTGCCAACAGCCGCACTAAAAGAGAGGTGTGGGCGGCACTTTTTCCTGATTCTTTTAGGACCGCCGAACAATCAGAAAAACACAACCTTTAGACTTTAGCACCTATATGTTTACGTGTCGTGTTGCACTTTTCTTTAACAAAGGAAGTATTTTCTTCTTTCCAAAATAAAAGTACAATCTAATTATCATGAATTTATCAAACTTTCTTATGGCTCAACTCAGCTAACGGTCATTTTCTCTGTTTCCTCTAACCAGGCTCATTTTATAAGTTCTGCAATTTGTTTTTAATAATACTAATATCGTCATTAGAATTTCAACATTACGAGTGTTTTAATATTTTGAATAAAGATAGCAAAAAAGGTATACGTGAAGCTGGCTTTTAAACAAGAATGCACGAAAAATAAGCTATTAATTTCAACTCTAAATGATAAAAAATAGCTAATTCCTTTTCAGCTCTATCTCAAAGGACAGCTGAGTTAAAAGGCTGCTTCACAATAGAAAGATGGTGCAACATGCTGAAAGTCTTCAGTGTCAGCTCAGTTACTGTATATTCATAAGTTTTATGGGCTAAATTTATTTTCAGGACATGATAAATGATTAAATTTCTTTCCACTACTTTCATACGACAGGTCTTTGCTGGTCAAGTGAAGGAAAGGAAACGGCAAAACCTGTGATAAAAAGCTTGATCCCACTAAGACCAGTGGATCTTAACGTTTGGGATCTCCAACTATTTTTAAATAATGGCCTTAGCGTGTTGTATTATGTCTATTCAACAAGAAAATTGTTTGACACGTGAAAACTCCTAATTACATTATGTGTATTACATTTTTCACTTAAGTACGTTCACATTTTGTGTGTGCGTGCATGTGTGTGAGTGCGTGTGTGTGTGTGTGTGTGTGTGTGTGTGTGTGTGTGTGTGTGTGTGTGTG
>NW_013952485.1:54345-56151 GCF_001266775.1 Austrofundulus limnaeus | reverse complement strand
CTCCTCACTTCTTTAAAGTAAATAAAACAGAAAGTTATGTGTTGCTAGTTTTATTTAATTTAAAGTATTGTCAAACAAAACTATCTACTTAACCATATATTTACCTACAAAAAAAAGAAAAGATAAAATCCTTATTTAACTCCTGACAGAGAAACAGAAAAGTGATGCTCGAACAAAAAGGATCTTTTTCTTTTTACCTCCTTCAATTAGTACTCACTGTAACGTGCGAGCTACCAGGGCTGAAAACCTGCACACTGAGAACCACAGAGTCAAATAACTTTGGTGCATGGGAACTCGTCTCCATTTATTCAAAGAACTCTCCTCTCTTCTCTCCATACATGGGAGGAACAACAAAACAAAAATCTATCAGGGTCAACATGGCTACAACAAGAGTGCCGCCCTTTTTTTCAAAATCAAAGCACACAATATAAAACTCTCTCTCACAGGCGGCTATAAAACCCGGTGCTGAGCTTCCAGGACCAGTTTCACCTGATCAGATCTGTTCCTTTTATTGCCTGGAAGTGATCCATCAGGTGGGTTTCTAAATTTTATGCATTTTTGCAGTAATATCGCCCGTCAGGGGTTTCTGGCTGAATCCAGGCGGGAGAGTGAGTGCTGGACGTAGGACCATGGTTCCACCTCATTGGATCTCTTCCTTTTATTCCCCTGCATCAGCACAAGCAGCCCCGTGCAGGAAATCAGCCGTTTCACCCGCCGGAGCTCGCCCGACGACTTTTGATCACTTATATCTCCGCGTGGGAACGTCCCAGGAACTTGCAACCATCTCCAGGTTGTAACGAAGATCCAGAACATTAAAATAAGCCATCTCCCGCCCGGATCCAACGCTAAGAGCAGGCTAGTAAATTGAGTACTATATCGCCCGCCAAAGCGCCTTTTTCGGACGGTCGTTGGTTAATAGCTCCGCGGGGAAATGTCCCAGGAACTTGCAACCACCTCCAGTTTGTAGAGGAGAACCGCAGCTTTCCAAAGTCATCTCACTTTCCTGGATCTGATGGTGACAGCCCGCGGGAGAAGCAAACGAAGGTTGAAATTTCCTCCCAAAAATGCATGTAAAATGCATTAAGTCGTGCGTAATTTGCTTATATCTCCACGGGGCAACGTCACAGAGACTCCACCAGAGCTTTCAAACAAGCCAGCCACTCCAGGATGCGACGCTCAAAGTCAGTGCTATAGGCTCCACAGCAAGGTTGCACTGCGTGGGCACCTGGGAATCAGCAGGCGGGCGATGCGAGTGACTGGTTGGGCACCCCTGGTATATGGGTTTAAATGGTCAAAAATGTTTAGTAAAATAGCTCTGAAGCTAATACACACACACACACACACACACACACACACACGCACACACACACACACTTAAGTCAACAACAGGTTTCAGTGACTCCTTGAACCACGTGAGGTATTCACTGTTGTGGTAGAGCATAATGATTGACTGGCTGGAGCCTGATCTGCGTCAGACAGAGCAAGAGACTGTGAACTGTGCTGCAGGCAATTACTTTGTTTTAGAGCAAAAAAGAAAAAAATAGATGAAGAAAAAGAGGAGGAGGAGAGGGGAAGGAAGTAGGGAATGCAGGAGGAGACATTTTGCATATTGATGGAAAGTGTTGCTGTGAACTAATAGTGACACCTGGTGGTCAAAAGCAGAACTTTCTGCAGAGAAAATTATGATTTGATGCAGAGAAATGTGCTCCTCAATGAAAATGTATACTTTTATTAAAAAAGAAGAAAAAACAAGTTTGATTAATAAAATAACACAACTTTAAGTCCGGTGGCGCTTCAATTACATAC
>NW_013952485.1:45925-54335 GCF_001266775.1 Austrofundulus limnaeus | reverse complement strand
CACACACACACACACACACACACACACACACACACAGACACACACATATACTGTATTTATAAACTAATAAAAGTGTTGATAGTTCCTGAGCAAATATTATTAGCTTGAGAACTAACACCATATCTTCATACACAGTATACCAGTTCAGGAGCTAACACAAAGCCTAAAACTAAAGCTGAGCTCTGCTTCCTCTGTCGTCAATTTCAGTTTCCAGCTGAATCATTCTACATTCTCCTCTCTGTCAATACATCAGACATTGTGCAAAAATAACATTCAAGCTGGGTAGAGCGTGTACTGGAGCACCTAGTAAGCGTCATAATTTACCCAGAATGCTTTGCTGTGTAAATAACAGAATTCCATGTTACAATATATTTTTAATAGTTGAAGTAAATGTTTATGTTCTAATGTTACAACTAGTAGGTGTTCCCTTTTAAGATAAAATGCTGTATATGAAGAATCCTCTGCTGACGTGGCTGACTCCTGATTGCTTTTAAATTTGAAACATACACAGCATCATATAAATCTTTTTCCTACCAGTTTAAAGATTTGATCAATCTGATTTTACATATTCATATGTTCACACAAACATTCCTACCTATTGCCCTAATACTACTGAATGTTCAGGGCCTTTGATGGGAGAGTCGGGGGTTAATTGCCACAGTAGAGACCGCCCACACAGAAGTCGTTAACAGAGAGTCAAGCAACAGTAGGCCTGAGGATTTGCGGTTGTGGCCGTACCAAACACTTTCAGAAAATCTGAGGCAGTCATGTTTGACGCCTTTTGTCAAACTTCCTCCCCCCTGCCGTTGGCTTTTCTGGGGACGCTTCGCTTTCCAGACAAATATATACGAAGAAAGTATTCAATTACCAAATCACCTTGGTCTGGTTGCCAGGCAACGTTAGAGTAAGAACTGCTGAATCCATTTTCCTTCAGCCTCTAGTGATTTGTTTTCTGTTGTTTATGTACATTAGTCTGAGAGGGAAAAGAAAAGGGGGGAGACGGGGAGGGGATGATTTACAACAGGACCTGAACAACGGATACAAACATGAGTCACAGCCACCCACAGAACTACACACACACACATTTGGACAAAGTGTTTTTTTTCTCCTTACCATTTCTTGCCTCTCCACTCTAAGAATTACAAAAATATGCTTTATGGTTCTTTTTGTTTTTATTTTTATTTTTTTTGCCTTTTTTATGTTCATTAAAGAAAGATGTTCCTTTTCTCCAGTAAACACTTGAAAAATGTTCAGATATCTTGAAAAAAATCCTCAGTCTGTGTTTGAAAGTCAAGCAGTCAGTATCTGTATCAATTCAAGGCCCACCACAGCATCATGTGGCCAGTGTTTGTTGTTTTAAAGCAGCAAATAAAGTGAATGTTGACTGAAAAAATGCTTAATTTCACTTTTCACTTTTCATTGTACTTTGTACTATGACAATAAAGGTTTTTATTCGAATAAAGTCAAATTAACATCAACAGGTTTGTGTCCGTCTCACAAGCCTTTAGCTTGAAGGTGACAAAGATGTGAGGAAGACTGAGTGATAGTTAGCAATTTGTTGCTATTGTTAGCTTCTGCTAAATTTGGTTTTACCAACTTTAGGTCCACAAACAGGTATGGTATGGTATGGTATGGTATGGTATGGTATGGTATGGTATGGTATGGTATGGTATGGTATGGTATGGTTTGGTTTGGCATGGCATGGCATGGCATGACATGGCATGGGATGAGCTGAGTTTAACCAGAAAAAAGTGCAACCAAGGACTTAATTTTTTTATCAGAGGTAAAAGACCAACACTGGATCACAAGGATCCCAACTCTGAACTTTCTGTTGATAAACAGGTATAGTGAGCTTTATGTTGTTCACTGTAGCCTACTACTAGTTTTACTTGTAGCATCTGTGCTAGCCTCAATGCTCAACTGCCACACATATGGTGATTATTACTATTCTTACACGAGCTCTAAACATCACCATTAAGTTTCTTTAAATGATACAGAAGTTTGCCTCAAGTGATAAAAATACACACAGACATATACACATGATACATGTTAGTTAGTTAGTTAGTTAGTTAGTTAGTTAGTTAGTTAGTTAGTTAGTTAGTTAGTTAGTTAGTTAGTTAGTTAGTTAGTTAGTTAGTTAGNAGTTAGTTAGTTAGTTAGTTAGTTAGTTAGTTAGTTAGTTAGAAGTTTTATTCATTGTGAAAACAAAACAACTATATACATCAAAAACACAATCAAAAATCAAATAAAACGAAAGGCAGCAGAAGAAGAATAAATCTTATAATATCTGCCCCTTTTGTCCCCTAAATAAGTTCAAACAAAAGTGATTTACACACACACAAAAAACTAAACAAAGCTAAATTAAAACATCAACTTAAACAACAATTCATATACATTCACAATTATAATTTCCCATATTTCTTCAGAAAACTAAGTTTTATCATTTTCCTAAATATATACATTGATCTGGCATTTTAACATTTTCCTCCAGACCATTCCATAATCCTATTCCCTGGATTGAAGTACACCGTTCTTTTGAACTGGTACGAAACCAAGGCTTGACAAACATCTCTATCCCCTTAAGAAAATAACAACTCTCTCTTTTAACAAAATGTACTTGGATGTTGGAAGGAAATGTATTTTTGTGAGCTTTATACATAAACAGTAAAATATTATAATCAGCCAAGTCATAAAATTTCAATATCTTCAACTGATAAAATAATGCATTTGATGGGTGGCTGTAATGTTTTCTAGTGATAATTCTTATGACTATTTTCTGTAAAATAAAAATAGGATTTGTAATTGTTCTGCATGCTTTTCTCCAGACTTCAATACAGAAAATTAAATGTGGAACAATCATTGCATTATACAAAATAAACATAACTTTTTCATCGAATAATTCTCTTTCTTTATACAATACTCCAATATATTTAGCTAGTTTTGTTCTTAAAGTGTTTATGTAATTTTTCCATCTTAGCTTTTCATCAATGATGACACCCAGAAACTTCACTTCACTGACTCTACAGATCTCAACACCATCAACTCTAAATGGAGCATCGACAGTTATCTTACTGTTACTAAATATCATGTAATTAGTCTTTTCAAAGTTTAATGACAATTTGTTAAGTTGAAACCAGTTTTGTATTTTCACAAATTATGTCTGTACCATCTCCAACATTTGTTCTATATCTTTAACCATTCAAAAAATGTATCATCTGCAAAAAGAATACGTTTTAAAAGTCCTGTCACATTTACCAAGTCCTTTATATACATAATTAATCCATAACATTTACATATAAAATAAATAACTTGGGTCCAAGTACAGAACCTTAAGGCACTCCATGTGTGATGTTACAGAGTTCAGATCTAATGTAATTTATTTGAACAAACTGTTTCCTGTTATCCAGATTACTAGATACCCACTGTAATGCTGGCCCTTTAACACCATATTTATTTAGCTTTTCAAGAAGAATATTGTGGTCAATTGTATCAATGCTTTCTTTAAGTCAACAAAAATACTAACACAATACTGTTTTTGATCAACAGCTGTTGTCATTTATTCAATTGACTCCATAAGTGCTATTGATGTTGAATTGTTGGCTCTAAAACCATGCTGACTACTACTTAATATGTTATGTCCATCAAAAAAATTGATCCAATCTGGTAACAAATAATTTCTCTAAAATCTTTGAAAACTGTGGCAACAAGGATATTAGTCTGTAATTGTTAAACATATGTTTCTCACCATTTTTAAAAAAGAGGAATTACCGTGGCTGTTTTCATATTGTCAGGAAATATACCAGTTGAAAATGATAAATTACAGATATATGTATATGGCTCAATAACAAAATTCATTATTTCCTTCACAAAAATCATGTCCATGTCCACTCAGTCTTTTGATCTTTTGTCTGCAAGATTTTTGACGATATTCATTATTCCTTCTTTATCCCTTCCATCAAGAAAAATACCCTTAGTACAACCTGTATGAATCACATTTTTATCTATTTTTGGTATTTCATTGGCAAGACTTGTGTCAAGCTAAGCTGTAAAATACTGGTAAAAGCACAAATCTTTATATTTTCACTTGCTTTCCAAGTCTGTCGAAGATCTCGACCCTCCAGCCAACCTTTCGACTGAACTTTCCTGTGATTCCTGAAGTCGGATGTGTCAACATTTGCTCCAGGAATACTCTTTCTGTTAAAGTATCAACACTGACTCTCCATAGAATCCATCCCTATTGTCCGATCATTTGAGAGAGTGGTAGACAATGTATAATTATATGTATAATGATATGTAATGTATAATGATATGCGTGATGTAATGTCACAAGTGAAGGTCCCCATTAGGTTTTGCCACCTTTAGGTCCACTAACTAATGATCTAACTACAGGTTTGTGTTACAGTTTACTTGCTTAGCATTAGATTCCGCAAAGTTATATATTTGTTAGAGGATTATAAGTTAGCAAAGCTAACTGGTTAGGTATGTCCACCACCAGTAGACAGTTATTTCCAAATCAAACCCCCAAAAAATATGTACAATAGGTTGTCTTCAGGCCTGGGCCGCCCTTGAAAAAGAGATCTGGTATCTCAATGGGATTTGCCTGGATAAATAATTGAAAATAAATAAATAAAAACCTATGGTCTGATCAAACAAACAGTCATACAGTATAAGTGATGTAAAAAAGTGTGTTTTGAAGCAATGCCTTTACACAAATGTCATGTATTTTTCTGATAAACAATGATATTCTGCCTAATCTTAAAGTTACAGGAACATACAGCCAAAAGTCACACCAGTTTAACATAATTTGTGATGTTTTTAAAAATGTTTAAACAAAGCTACACTTCATGGTTAGGGTTACACAAACCTGTATGTTGTTCTGTCAACTACTGCAACTTTCCAGTGAAAGTTATTGAACCAAAGTTGGCCTGAATGTAAGAGGAGTACTCTTTATAACACATAGCTTGTAAAGTTCTAAGTATGTGTGGGTGTGGTGGTGTTTTGTGAATGTAGTGTGTGCACTTCTGCCTCAG
The DNA here is from genome assembly GCF_001266775.1 of Austrofundulus limnaeus. Lineage (NCBI taxonomy): Eukaryota > Metazoa > Chordata > Actinopteri > Cyprinodontiformes > Rivulidae > Austrofundulus > Austrofundulus limnaeus. The sequence continues at coordinate 49,305 of NW_013952485.1, read as the reverse complement.
GCTTGATGGAGAGAACCACTCTATCATCCTCAGGGTCATCCATCATAACCGGACAGCTGACACACCGACTCATACGGACGTTAGACCAACGGTTAACGAGCACGGCGCGCTTTTGCTCTGAGTGGCAGCGTTGTGTGACAAATGGGTCGTTCCACTGCACTGGGCTCCACCAGGTTTTTTTTTTTTTTCACTTGACTTGGATGTTATTCAAGACGCATGGGAATTTTTCTCTCCTTTCGGATTTCAAAGAACTATTTGCCCAGAACAAATGAATGGGATTGGGTTTGTCCTGGGGATATGGATACACTGATGTTTGGACGTATTTGATCACATTGAAGGTGTCTCTTAGACACAACAGTTGGCTGTCTAAAACATGATCCAAAGGTTCAGATTTATGACAGCTCAGCTGTATTTTCATTTATCTCTAGCTTCAGGTTTGTTCTGGAATATTTGGGGGGGTTTTTCAACATGGTCTGTGACATTTTAGCCTTTTTTGTGAAAAAGTTTGATTTGTTAGATCGAGCAAAAACTATACTATAGCTGAACTAATTCCAGATGTCATTTATGGGCACAAGATCCAACAGAGCTATTTATTATTTATAAAGTCATAAACTAAATCTATACAAACAAAAGTCCAATCTTTAATAATGCCATAAAACTGCACAACCTTACAAACTAATTTAGTTGCAGCTAGTTTTCCTGGGCAGCCAAGATCATGCTCTTGACCTATTTGCTCGAGGTGTTCTAGACACTAAAACTCTTCTACCAAGATTTTGTTGATATTGCTAAGTTCAACATAGAACCAAGTCTTCTGTATTTATTTATTAATTTATTTTAATCAGATATTTGGGGTCCATTGTGATGGGTCATTTTGTCCTTATGCAAGTGTAGTAAGAGTTTGGTTCCCATTGCAGGCAGTAAGTCGGACCCCTTCATGGTGGGAATTGGCCAAGGCTGTCTGTCATAAATTCTGTTCATAAGTTTTATGGACAGAATTTCTTGGTGCAGCCAGGAAGAGGAGGAGGAGGGAGTCTGGTTTGGTGTCCTCAGGATTCCATCTCTGCCATTTGCAGATGATGTGGTCCTTTTGGTGTCATTGTGACATGATCTTCAGCTCTCACTGAAGTGGTTCACAACTGAGTGTGAAGTGACTGAGATGAGGATCAACACCTCCAAATCTGAGTTCATGGTCCTCAGTCAGAAAAGGGTGGATTGCTCTCCTCGGATTGGAGTTGAGGCTCTGCATCAAGTGGAGGAGTTTAATTATCTCAGGGCTTTATTAAATAGTTATTGAAGAAGGATGGAGATGGATCACTGCAGCTTCTTCAGTATTGTGAACTCTGTGCCAGACAGATGTGCTTCAGTGAGAGCTGAGCTTTAAGGAAAAGCTATCTGTTTACCAGTTGGTTTATATTCTGACACCCACCTGTGGTCATGAAGAAAAGAACAAGATTGTGTTATGATTCTGTCACTGTCTGTCCAGATCTTGTCCCAGTTTAGTTTTATTATCTTATTTCATGTTCCAGTTTCTCCTCATAGTCTTGTTCCCAGCCTCGCAGCTCACATCCAGCTCCTGCTCATTGCTTTCGCCCCTCCCTTCATAGAAACCCTAATCAAGCTCATTTCAGTCATCTGTTTCCTGCAGTATATAATCCAGTCTCACTCTCCAGTTCACTGCCAGATTATCATCAACCTCGTCTATGATCTTCCAGCGTTCTCGTCCCTTGTCCTGCTCTTGCCTCATGTCCCCGACCTCGCTCATGTCTCCTGGTTTAACGTCTCCTGCCTCAGCCTCTGTCAGATCCCACCTGCCATCTGCTCTCAGGGTAACAACTTTTTTTCTGTCTCTTGGATTATTGTCACTCGCCTGCTCCCTGAACGGCACCACATCGGACTTCCTGGATCTCGACCCTTGAACACATCTCTGGACCAATGACTCAGTCATCTCCTTCAAACCTGGTAACGTCCTCCGATCACCTGTGTATGACCTTGCCCCATTTCTGACCACGAGTAAGTCCAGCCATCCATTCGCTCCCCATGACAACACAGCCCGGAACCAAAACAGATCAGCTCTTGTTTCAACCCGGACCTCAACTCAGAAGGAAAGGTTGGTGACTCTCTTTTTCACAAATAATTTTGTGTTCATGACTCAAACTAACCCAAAGCTTCTGTGTCCAGAACTGACAACCCCGGAGTCCCAACCTTCCAGCCGAAATTTCAAACGAACTTGTCAAAACTTTGACGTTCGGTGTTTACTCAGAGCTCAAAATACAAACCATAACAGATTGTGGTTACAGACTGTCAAGTTTTCTCTGTGGGGTAGCTGCTCTCCCTTAGGGATCAGGTGGGTGGGTGGATAGATGGATGGATCCCCCTCTCTAGCTAAACATTCATCAACTGGCAAAAGTTGATAAATGACAAAAAAAATTGTGCAAAAGTCATCTGGATAATCCAGTGTTTCATGGAAAAACCTTAATACTTTTGAACCGATCTGTCCTTTTCAGGGTCTTAAAAAAAGTATAGACTGACATACGAGTCCTATATTAATTAGTACAGTATAATTAGGAAAAGGTTATAGTTAAGCCAAAATTTCTTTAGCAGCTTAAATTTTAAAGAAGACAAATGTCAAAGCCTTCGTTTGCTCTTCTGCGTCTGTGTGTCGAGTGTTTAAACTCAAATTGCCTCCAGTCTAAGTAGACGGGGTCTGATGGGATCCCCACTGCAGGACTACTTAACCTTTGAGGCAGAACTCAAAACCTCAGCTGCAACTCAGAATCTAAATCAGTCCAAACCCTCCTCCTTACCCACATCATTCTCCAAGGACCTCCTCGTTCAAAATACAGATACAGATTTCATATTCGACCTGTGAGTAAAATGAATTTAGATCAGAGCAAAAACCAGTTCAGATGAAAATGAATCCTTGTGGTGGAACTAGACTTTTATGCTGGATTGCCAAGACAATTTTCAGAGGGGCAACTACAAATTAAAAAAGCAACTATTTTTCCTCAAACCTGGTATTAACATAACTTATTGACAGCTTTTATAACCCATTATCTCTTACACATACAAGTTTGTATTGCTGCCCTTATTAGGACTGTGTTCAGTTCTATATTCTAACCCTGACCCTAAACCCGAACACTGCCATTACATACCTGATTCCTAACCCACCAATGGTGTTCCACCATATTAGGACCTTAGTTCCTAAAAGAACTATCAGTCCTGACAAGGTAGGTGTTTATACCAGAAACAGTATGACAACCAGGTGTGTAAACACACACACAAAAACACACACACACACACACAAACACACACACACACACACACACACCCACACACACACACACACACACACCCACACACACACACACACACCCACACAC
>NW_013952485.1:28300-45438 GCF_001266775.1 Austrofundulus limnaeus | reverse complement strand
CTGTGAACGATAGCCATGTGATGTGAGTATCAGTCACCTGTGCACGATAGCCATGTGATGTGAGTATCAGTCACCTGGAGGCAGGACTCAAAAGCCTGAATTTTGCCTGAAACTCTCAGACTGAAGAAGTCTCTTGGAGGAGAGAGGAAACGTTTCATTAAAGAAGAACCCGTCCAGAGGACCTATACAATTTTTTTCCTTATAACCCAATACATTATTGTAAATAATAGAACTTAGTTACAAAAGTTCAAAACAACAACATATGGGAGCCAGGGGTATGGAAAAAATATAGGCTATAAAAATAAATGGACTATTTAAAAAAAGTCAAAATAAAATCAGGAACTCCAAAATGAAAACAATTTAAAAAAAAAGGTATATTGTGCTTTCTGAATAGTCGAGAAATGAATTGAGTGCCAATATTGTGTGAACTTCATCAAGAAGCCAAAAATGTGTGTGGGGGGGGGAGGGGGGTTTCTAAAAATTTTAAATTTGTGCATGTGGAATTTGGCATGAATGATTAGCAAATAATAGATAATTCTTTCAAACTATTTTTTATACTTTGATAGAAGCCAAATAGGACATGCTTCAATTTTCACTGAAAGTTGAGATATTTTTGAGTCAAAAATTTGTCACAAACATTTTGAAGTGAGGACACAGCCTGCACAGGTGAGTGACAGGTTCTGCAGAGATCACAGAACTCTGTCAGATTTAAACTTTAAGATTTTTTTTCTCCAGAGTGAATTCTGTGTGCAAGTTTGAAGGACTCTTCTTTTACTTTACAGGTGAGAAGAAACTGATTTCACCTAAGCCAGACACTTATCCAGGTCACAAAGGAGAGCAAAACTGCTGACATGTCAGAGCACAGAGAAGCCAAACATCAGTGTCACAGTTCTTCAGACACCAATCATCTCTGAGACTGATAGATGGACATTATGTTAGGACTGATTTATCTGGGTCTGCTTTTACCAGAAGATATCAGTGCACGGGCATAACTTATTTAGACTAATGTGGTTTCATTCCCATTTAAAAATGTTTTTAGAGCTTTCTGTATATTGGGCCTCATGCAAGAACCGTTCGTACGCACAGATTTGTTCTTAAGTTGTGCGTACGAGTGATTTAGGAGAATTTGTGGCATTCACCAATGTTTTCGTATTCTAAGATTTTRTTCAGATACGAACAAAATTCACGAGTGGTCCAGACCTGTCGTATATTTTACGAGCAGTCAGTCTGCTGTTATCCAGACGGGTTTTCTTCACTAATAACTTTATATTTCGTTAGTTTGAAGATATTTTGAGTTGAAAATAAATCACACTCCATAATTACGTTTACAGTAGGTTATTTTGTTTGAATTGGAATTAGATTTTAAATGTAACTAATGACATAAACTGGTTAGAATAAATTAAATTGTCTCTTAATGCTGTTGTATAACACTACAATATTAATTTGAAAATCTTAAACTAAAAACCAACTTAAATTATGTATTAATTGAAGTCTGGAGACATTTCAAAATCTTTTTTTTCAGGAACGCATCTGACACTTGCAACGGTCGGGAGGGGTGTAGTGGTGCGCAATTGCTCTTCAATGTAACACCACCGCTAAACTATGTAACACAGTTGTTTATACTTAAAGTAAAAATATTTGACCAACGAAAAACCGGAGCAGGACTACAGAGAGAGATGAATATGATTTAGATTTTTATGTCTGTGTCTGTATACGACCCACAGGAGACACGACATTAACAGCAGTCATCATTTCATTCCTCGGCTTTAGCAGGTCTGACTTTTAGTCAGGTTTTTTCTGGATCTCTGAGAGCAGAACTTCAGTCTCTGAACTCGTAAAGTTGTTTTTTTACTTTGCGATGRCATTCGTGAATGGYCACTTCCTGGTATGTGGGACAGGAAACGTAGCCTTATATGGTGTTWTTGGGGTGGTAATTATGCTAATCACCTCTCCCCGTGCACGAGTAGCTGATACACATTCATCACTTTACGCTCCTCATTTACACACTTTTCCTGAAGATAGAAGAGTTTGTTGAATCTGACATGACATGTTTGTACGAACCCTTCATACGAACAAAAGTAAGAAAAATTTGGGATAAGAATACAAACATGTTCTTGCATGAGGCCCATTGTGTCTAAATGTTTATTTTTGAGGAAAACAGTGTTCCTGACCCATAGAGTCAAGCATGTGAGCATCTTTTAATTTCCGAAAGTCAGCTCCTCTTCCTACAGAGTGGACATGAGTAGTGTTGCCTTTATCTCCAGCTCTTGGGGTCTAGTTAGCAATGCTGCTAAATGATTCTGCCTTTCTGTCCTCGGAATGGAAGCCATGTTTACTGGTTAGCTGTGTTTAGCTGTGAAATTGCTCAATCTTTGCCCTTTTTCCATCCAGATGGGCTCAGAATCGCCGCTGGCCTCCTGTGGGGTTCTTCTTCAGCTTTCTYTTTATCACGAGGAAACATTTTCTCCACTGTTGTTGTTGCATTTTTCTCGTCTTCTTAAGTAGCAGATGTTTTTTTTTTTCGTAAAGGCATTTTAATTTGTGTCTTATTCTGAACCAAACAGAAACATCAACCCACTGAAATAAATGTTTAGGAAGCAGACGTGTTCCTGAGCAGCCAATGCTGTAAATCTTTCAAAAGTACAGTGCTTAGTCGCTTCTCTACGCTGCAGTGCTCATATTTTGTGAAATAATCTTACCTGTAATTCTGAGCCGTCGTTATTGAGTCGTTTGTTAAAAATAATTTGTTTTTCTGATGTGTTCTGTCTCCTTCACAGCAGTACACAACAAAAAAAAAGCCCATCACAAAATATTTGCTAATCTATACACTAAGATGTTCATCTTATATGCTTCAAATGAAACACGCCAACACTATTCCGTTGAATCATTGTTCAGGCTTTCAGATAAAAACTCAATGAAAACTTTGGTTTGCTTCAAAATTCTTTATGTGAATCAAGTTTCTTTTCATCTGTTTTCTTCACTCAAGGTGGGCTTTTCTTTCTGCAAGTTTGGTTAAAATTATTTTGCAACCTTGTGTGATTTGCTGCTAATACTGTCTGCATTTCTTAGAGGAATAGTTTAGGTTTGTTTGTTTGTTTGTTTGTTTGTTTGTTTGTTTGTTTGTTTGTTTGTTTGTTTGTTTGTTTGTTTGTTTGTTTGTTTGTTTGTTTGTTTNTTGCAATGTAGGGTTGTATTTTAGATTTTATATTTGTGCCAACTGCAAATAAAGAATGTTTCATTCTGACTGCTGGATCATAATTTATTTTTGTTGTGACTACTCTTCTGGGTAAATCAGGTGGGTCACAGAGCCACAGCATCTGTAGGACCCTGGGGTTCATAGACSCTTTGACCCACAAGAGCTTCCTGGAAGCTGATTAGCTCGATGGTCGGAACCTGCACACAGTAAAATGTGACGATGTTAAAGCAGCCAAGGTCTCAAAAATTCTACYTCAAACATCATTTTATAAACCATTGTACGTATGTCAGTCTATAGCTGTTCACATAGATTTTTAGAAGGTATGCCTTTGTATGCCCAAAAAACTGGACGTACACTGCCTGGCCAAAAAATAAAACAATCACCACCTGGATTTACTGTAAATAAGCAATTAGGTAAGAGATTCCCAACAGATAARTACTGCATGGTTGGTTATGTTTCAGCTGACAACAAGTTATTGAACCCAACTAATGCAGAGTAGCTTCTAATTTGTTTAAACAATCATGTGGAAAGACACATCCTTGTTATGCCATCATTCCCGGGACGTTCCAGGCTGGAGCCTCGGATCTTTTTGCCAACAAGGACAATTCCTGCACAGGAGTCAAAATACACCACCAGAGTTATGGAGAACAATTAACTGTTTTGAGAAACTTGGACAAGAAAATTAAAACCTTTGCAAATGTTTCCAGACATTCTTTTTGTTTATGAATAGTTTTATTAAAATTTTTCAATAGTAAAACACAATATACAACACATAACWAGGCACATCTAGGCCGGCATAGAATATCAATGTTATGTAAAAACATCCGTATTAATACAAAGATAAAGTTTGAACACTATAACTTGGGAAAATTAAGGTCTGCCCAGCCATCAATACAGGCCTCACATTTTTATTCAGAACCACAAAAGAAAAGTGAAATAAGGCTTCTAATTTCACTATTTTTTTCTTTCCCAGTCAAGTTCATGGAGAAATGTAGAGAGAAAAGAAACATTTCCAAAAGAGGATAAATAATTCCTGGGATTTACTCCACTCATATCATCCCATCCTATCTGGGCTTATCCTTTGGCCTCTCAGAGAAAGTAGAAGGATTGAGATGGAGCTGAGATCAGATGAARTGAGGGGGTCTTATCAACCTGTGGAACACCTGAGCCTCCGGTTTTCTCTGACTTTTGTGTTTTGGAAAGGAAAACTCATACTGACAAACAGCTGTTCAGACGTTGGCCCTTTTAACAGATACTCGTCCAACATAAGAAACAACAAAACTGGTCTCAGACTTGACAGGTCCATTGACGTTTGTTTTCCCTCCTTTTTTATCCACCAAAGAAGAAAATCCACTATCTGGAAAACAGATCTCAATGTGCAGTGACTAGCACATTTCTGCTAATTTGCTAACAAGTAAAAGTGAAACCAACTTTTCGTTTAGCAAATAAGCTGACTTTGGATTAGGGGTGGGTGATATTGGAAAAGAAGTTAATCACAATTAATTGTGGCATTTAGCTGATACTTTATAAGGCAAATAATATGTGACAATTACATGTTTTTGACTAAATCAGTTACCCTGACTTCTAAAAATATACTACAAATCATTCTAACTATTTCACACCACGCTTTATCTTCCAATGCTTACTTTGATGCTCTTAAGGGACCGATTGACAGYGCAATGTGGATTCTCAGCTGGCAGTTTCCACCATTCGATGGAAGTGTTTGTTGTAGTTGACATTGTGGACCTTGGCCCGCATTTTCTGGCTTTTCTTGTATTCTGATTGATCTGAATTCTCTTTATTGTCATTCAAATATAACATCAGGGATGCAATGTAGAATGAAATTGCAGTTAAGAACACCCATTCAAGAAAAGACACACATAGCAAAACATGGGGGAACAGGTCAAACAGGTCATGCGGCAACCAGGTCGCGATAACTTTTTTAGCAGCTGGAAATACACAATAGGAAGGTTGAGTTAAAAAATACTTGCTCTGATCAGAAACACAGGGTCATATGCACATAAAAAATGACTCACAATAGGGCAAGACAGCTTGGGCATGGAGGGAGCTTATGTCAGATAACACGAGAAATCCATATTTCCTTTTGTTTCGAATGGTAGGTAGGAAAAAGGCTTGAAAAAGCTGCAAAGCAGGGTAGGAGGGGCAGGTTCAGGAGAGAGCAAAAAAAAGTGTCCATCTCCTCTGAAGGCCAAGCGATGTTTCAGATGATTGAACAAATGTGTAGTGTTGGCAGAAGCTCCCTGTTAAGAGTAGTTCTGTATGAGCATTAGCTCAGCATTACAGTTAGCTCCCCATTACTATCTTCACGTTAGCTCTGCACTAGTAATAGCTCTGCATTATCATTAGCTCTGCTCCGTGCCACATTCCAGAATTCCACCACACACATGCGCTTGATGGTGCATCACACACAAAAATTAATCATCATCACCACATTAATTACAGCAATGGCAAAGTGTAGAGACAGTTTTTCTGACAATTGCACGATTCAATTTTGCCCAATCCTACTTTGGAAAGTGTTAACAAACCAAGGAGCTACCTCTAAATTTAGCTCCGCTAGCATAAGGTCCACTAACAAAAATGACTATACCCTCACACTTGCGGCACTACATGCCGGCGCCACACACCTTTTGAGTGCATGCAACATCTCGCATTTTGAGTGTCCACTTGCGTTAGCCTAACAGAGTAAAAGTAAGACAACTAGAGTGTGCACTCCCTATCCCGCCCACTGCTTGTTAAGTCCAGATGCTTTCCCTCTATTATGCTGTGTGTGGCCACCGACGCTACAGTGAATCACAATCTGATTTGAAGATTCTGACATTTCTTTGGATCCCACACATGTCTATGCTTAAATGACTTAAGTTAGCAGTTATCAGTTATCTTTAGCCTCCCCTAACTTTCTGACCTGTTTAGTGGTTTAGCATTTTTGTAAAGCAAACTTAGTTAGTGGATTGGTGGTAGCTGTTCCATACAATGTCTATTTTTAGTTTTACGCAGGGCCCTCGTTTTGATCTGAGTTTTGAGTGTGATTTTAAACCATTGGCCACTGTTGCCAACTCCTCATTGAAAAGTTGCTATTTGCTGTCCGAAAAGCTGCTAAATGACATCATCACCTAATTTATACATTTGGGCATTTGCCAATATATGTGATCTAGGCTGTAAGTTATCAGTGCTGAAAAAAATGTGCTTAAAGACAATAAATATGTTTAGAATTACAAATCAACTTAAAATAATTTAATGACTTTAATGCTTAGAGCCACACTACATAAATACATTTTGTGAGAATATTAAATTTAACCAAAAGATTGTTCCAATCTTAATGTGGAAAAAATAGTATCAATTGCGTTCAGAGACCAGTTGACCAAATCTGGTCAACTGGTCTCTGAACGGCTGCCACCTTATCGTGGTGGAGAGGTTTGAGTGTCCCATTGATCCTAGGAGCTATGCTGTCAGGGGCTTCATGCCCCTAGTAGGGTCATCCAAGGCAAACAGAACCGAGGTGAGGGATCAGACAAAGTGCAGCCCAAAGAACCCTATGATGAGCACAATAAATGGAGTCAGTGTTCCCTCGCCCGGACGCCGGTCACCGGGGCCCCACTCTGAAGCCAGGCCTGGAGGTGGGGCATGTTGGCGAGCGCCTGGTGGCTGGGCTTTCACCCATGGAGCCCGGTCGGGCACAGCCCYAAGAGGAGACGTGTGTCCCCCTTCCCATGGGCTCACCACCTGTGGGAGGGGCCGTAGGGGTTGGGTACAATGTGTGCTGGGCAGTGGTCGAAGGTGGGGACCTTGGCGGTCCGATCCTCAGCTACAGAAGCTGGCTCTACGGTCGTGGAATGTCACCTCTCTGGTGGGAAAGGAGCCTGAGCTGGTGTGTGAGGTTGAGAGGTTCCGACTAGATATAGTTGGACTCACCTCAACGCAATGCCCTGGCTCTGGAACCAGTCTCCTCGAGAGGGGTTGGACACTATTCCACTCTGGAGTTGCCCATGCTGAGAGGCGCCGAGCAGGAGTGGGCATACTTATTGCCCCTCATCTCYGTGCCTGTACGTTGGGGTTCACCCTGGTAAATGAAAGGGTAGCCTCCCTCCACCTACGAGTCAGGGGACGGGTCCTGACTGTTGTCGTCTTAACAGCAGTTCAGATTACCCACCCTTTCTGGAGTCCTTGGATGGGATGCTGGAGAGCGCTCCTAATGGGGACTCCCTCGTTCTGCTGGGGGACTTCAACGCTCACGTGGGTAATGACAGTGACACCTGGAGAGGCATGGTTGGGAGGAACGCACACCTCCCCCCGATCTGAACCCTAGCCGTGTTTTGTTAATGGACTTCTGTGCTCGTCATGGATTTTCCATAACGAACACCATGTTCAAACATAAGGGTTTCCACATTTGCTCTTGTCACCAGGACACCCTAGGCCGCAATTCATTAATCGACTTTGTTGTTGTTTCTTTTGATCTGCYGCCACATGTTTTGGACATCCGGTTGAAGAGAGGGGCGGAGCTGCCAACTGATCACTACCTGATGGTGAGTTGGGTCCGTTGGTGGGGGAGGATGCCGGTCAGACCTGGCAGACCCAAACATATAGTGACGGTCTGCTGGGAATGTCTGTCAGAGTCTCCCATCAGGCGAAGCTTCAATTCACACCTCCGTGGGAACTTTGAACARGTTCCGTGGGAGGTGGGGGACATTGAGTCTGAGTGGGCCATGTTCCATGCCTCCATTGTCGAGGCGGCTTACCTGAGCTGTGGCCGTAAGGTTGTCGGTGCCTGTCGTGGCGGCAACCCTCGAACCCACTGGTGGACACCGACAGTGAAGGATGCTGTCAGGCTGAAGAAGGAGTCCTTTCGGGTCTTTTAGGCCTGTGGGACTCTGGAAGCAGCCGATAGGTATCGGCAGTCCAAGCAGATTGCGGCTCGGGTGGTCGCTGAGGCAAAAACTCGGGCGTGGGCGGAGTTCGGAGAGGCCATGGAAAAAGACTTGCATACGGCTTCGGGGCAATTCTAGTTCACCATCCGGTGTCGCGGGGTGGGGGGGCGGTTCGCCACCAACACTATTTATGGTGGGGATGGTCTTGAGCCGGAAACCGGTAGCATGCCGCCTCCGGGTCGGGGAAGAGGTCCTGCCCCAAGTGGAGGAGTTCGAGTAACTTGGGGTCTGGTTCACGAATGAGGGAAGAATGGAGCGGGAGATCGACAGGCGGAATGGTGCTGCGTCTGCAGTGATGTGGGCGCTGTACCGGTCTGTTGTGGTGAGGCGGGAGCTGAGCCAGAAGGCAAAGCTCTCAATTTACCGGTCAGTCTAAGTTCCTATCCTCATCTATGGTCACAAACTTTGGGTAGTGACCGAAAGACTGAGATTGCGGACACAAGCGGCCGAAATGAGTTGCCTTCGCAGGGTGATTGGGCTCTCCCTTAGAAATAGGGTGAGAAGCTGGGAGGGACTCAGAGTAGAGCCGCTGCTCCTCCACATCGAGAGGAGCCAGTTGAGGTGGGTCGGGCATCTGGTTAGGATGCCTCCTGGACGCCTCCCTGATGAGGTGTTTCGAGCATGTCCTAGTGGGAGGAGGCACAGGGCAAGGCCCAGGACACGCTGAAGGGACTATGTTTCTCGGCTGGCCTGGGAGTGCCTTGGGATTCCCCCAGATGAGCTGGCCCAAGTGACTGGGGAGAGGGAAGTATGGGTCTCTCTGCTTAGGCTGCTGCCCCTGCAACCCGATCCCAGATAAGTGGCATAAAACGGACAGATGGACAAAAGATTGTTTTAGGTCATAAAGGCACACAAAGTGGACACAAAAAAGTAACTGAGGCTGTGACTCAAATGCAGCCGGAGAATTTAATTTAGTCTGACAGTGTCAGTGAAAAAAGAAAAAACATTACTGTTAAAATTACATCCTTTTCTGTAAGCCAGGATGGGAGCAGATTTATTTGCAGCAATCCCCTCTTGGCTGACTTCAGCTAGGTTTGCTGTGTGCAGCTTCAGAAGTAGACTGGTGTACTTACTACAAGCTCTAACATCATGTGAGGTCTTTGTTATAAATTTTGACATGCAAACTCACTGTAAAATAGCTGGATTATCCCTTTACTAAATAGCTCCCTCGAGCCGTTTGCATGTGATGTTTCGCAAATTGTGCATCCTGGCATCCTGGTTTAAAATGATGATAAAAGCATTGTCGGTGTTGGCAACGTGTGGAAATGATTAGTCTGAGCCAGAGTTATGGCTCGTACTGCTGCCGCTTTTTATAATGATGCACCAAAAAGGATGTGTGTGTGTGTGCATTTGTGTGTGTATGTTTGTTTTAAGTGTGAGGAATACAGTGTGGTGTGTGTGCACATCATGAAATGTGTGGATCTCACAGTCATGCGTGATTTGTACTTTTCTGCTATTTTTTTTTGTTTTGTTTTTGTCGTATTGGAGGAAAGAGGGGACATGGAAATACAGTACATCACAATCTATTTTGGGAGTTTGATAACTTGAAAAATAAGTGGAGGTACTAACTTCCATTTTGATGTGTGGCTGCATGGTGTAAGAAAGGTCACTATCAAAATTGTGTTGCCACTTCAAAATGCAAGATGTTTGTCACCATATATGGGATTATTCCTCAGCTCCTGAAAGGAAATATACAACCAAATACCAACAGCTTTTGTCCACGAGCTGTACCATGCCAGATGTACAACATTGTCTCATCCATATGATACCCAAATTTATCAAATTCCACAACACAAAGGTTAAAAKACTCTCATGATCTGCAGCGTCTTATGGTCACAATCTTGAAGGTTGCTATACTTTATAAAGGGCAAGTTTTTCCAAAATTGTCCCAAAAATTGATTGTCGCAATCATATTTGCAATATCTCTATTAAGTGACWCGTACAGTGGCGCCCCTGTTGCTGAACACTGAGCTTTCATCAACCTGTGACAAATATCAAATGTTAAAATGTTGTGAACTGTGTGTTAATAACTTCTGAACCACAAGAAATATTGCACATCAGATTGCAGCAATCCACTTCTGAGACAGTTTGTCTTCTTTGAGATGGTACAAGACCCCCCCCCCNACACACACTCCAGCTGGTGCTGCACAGACAGTCCAGACCTGTTTTCTTCTAACCTGATTTAATCTGATATTTTCTGAGTCTGTTTTTAATCCAGTCCGACGCTCAGAGTGTCATCCTAGTTTTCTGCTGACTCGATGCTTTCCTGACGCGCGCACACACACCCCCACACACACACACACTCCAGCTGGTCGGTCAGTTGGACAGAGAGTTGGTTGTATGGAAGGCTGGAAAGATACCTGTAACAGTCCTGAATTTTCTATGAAGTGTACAAATTATGTTTTTTTTTTTTCTGTAGAAAAAGGATGCCCTGTGGACCTTTGTTTAAATGCTTCACTTTACAAAAACAGTTCATACTGTATTTGACTGCAAAATAATGGTTAGTCTAAATACAGCCAGAACCAAAGTGGATCACCGATGTCATGTAAAGGCTTTAACATTTTATGGATCACATAACTGCACAACCATTTCACAGTTACATATGTAAAATTTTGTAGACGTTTGCTGAACCAAATAGTAACTGAGAGTAACTATAGCAGTCCCAAATTAGTTCTTTAGGATGAGGCTGAAATTACAGATGAATTGTCAATTTAGCCAAAGCTTTTTGAATAGTTTAGATCATACTACAAAAAAACATTTCCACAAGTAGGACAATGCATCTTACCTTACTAGGCTAGACCGCTATTCCTCTTGTGTTGATACTCAGTGGTTCACTAAAATAAAAAAAAAATAAAGAACATTTTTATAGTCAGTACATCAAAACTCTTCGCAATAGAGAGCATTTAGTTTGAGCTAACCTCCTATTTATGTTGTTTTATGAATATGCAAAAAAAGACAATTTCTTACACTTCACAGTGACACAACATGAGGTCCATATAGATACATTTAGATGAATAAACATTTTAAATAATCATTAACAATACTGGATGTAGCCTGAGGCCAGAAGGTGATATTAGTTGCTATGAAACACATCCATCCTGCAGCAAGGCCTGCTTTGAGGGGGGAAAAATGAGAGACTTGTTTTCTTTTGCAYTAAATTAAAGAGTGTGTTGGTGGGAACATTCATCCCATTTCTGCCGTCTCCCGCTAGCCTTCCTGTTCTCAGATATAAAATGACAACGGAGGACGAAGGCGAGGAACTGAACAGACGCTGACATTTGACTTGTAAAAAGCAGCTTATAAAGAAAGAGGAGCCACAAACGAAGAAGGCAGGAAGAATAATCGTCACCTTTGGCTCTAAGTTCATTACTGATCCAAAAATGATTGTGCTGAAGGAGAACGCTGCAGCCGGTGAAATTAAATATCTTGTACAGAACAGGACATTTGTTTCTGAGATGACATTTACCCTCAAACTGTACCACCACCTCCTCCTCCTCCAACTCATTTGAAGATGATAGCCAGCTAAACTTCACATCCATAAGTCTGGTTAGGAGTTTGGAAAAATACACTGGCATTTGTTGCCCTTTTTTTGGGTACATGGATCTGGATACTTGTTAGGGCAAGACTAAGTTACTTCTTCTTACTCTTTTCGAAGAGTACAGCAAAACTAGTCAAATACCAAACAAATAACCTTATGTTTCCCATGTCTATAGCAAATACTATGTAACGATTCAAACAGAGATTTATACACGTCCTACAATGATGACATCATCCATCAGTCTGTGGACAACTTCTTGTCCAAGTTCTAAAGCTGGTCACCTCATGGGACAATTTAAAGGTAAAAGTTAACAGGTAACGCCTTTGTTAAAATCTTGTCTCTGTTTCAGGTAGTCATCCCAATAACATGTCAAACACTTTGTCCCCTAGATTGTCCCTAAATTTCCATCCGTAAGAGAGTCAATTGTCCCATCTGTCCAAATGACAGTAGACCAGCCCTGAAACATATGCAAAACTCTTCATTTTTTGGTGAACTGAACCAGTTTTACCAAATGAACATCGTTTATAAAAGAAAAATATTTGGTCATGATGTTAAAATTGGGGGGCGTGGGGGGGGGGGGTCTCAGCTTAAAAGTAATGAAAGTTGACCATGAGTAATGTGGTCAAGGCCTACAGTAAGTGTGTCAGCTTCGTGGACAGGTTTCTAATTTTGTAGTCATACTGAGGTTACAGGAGTCTGGCTTCCTGTGCCAAGTGGCTCTCAGTAGAATTAATGATCAACATGTGCAGAAAAAACCAGTGTGTTAATTTGGAATATTTATCAAGAACCCTATTACCATAGAGTCTAGCTGAGACCATTGTTTATCCACCAAGAAAAGCAGATGAGTAGCTCAGCCGATTAAAGGGGGAAGGTTTTTCACAAAATGGCACATCTCAATGTAGAGTCAGATAAAAACACCTGAGTTGATGAAATCAGGACCACTGACAACCTTGAGTTCTCTTCGGTACTGTCTTTCATCTATGTCAAACCTGGTATTCTAAACCCATGCAAGATGGTTCTGGAGTTGTTTTGAGTTTGTGTGTCATTWACTTTAACATTAAAGGGTGTGAATTTGTCTTGTCATAGTCTGAAACACACAAATCAACTTTCATATTGTTAGCAAATTGTGGTTTWAAAAAAAACATGTCAGAGATAATGGGTCCTCACTAGAAACAGCAGCGACAAACGAGCTCCTGCTGTGACAAATGCTCCCAATCAATCCATCAACCTCCTAGTTTCTATCTGAAATGCGGATCTGAGGACCTCCACTGTATTCTATTTTCTACCCTTGTAGGTTTTATTTTAAAAGATTTTCAATACCTGGGGTCAGATTTATAAAGGATTGCGTGGAAACCACACTAAAAGTGAACGTAAGGCCAAAAGAGGAAAATGGCGTACGCCAAAAAAATTCAGATTTATAAAACCGTGCGTATGCATGTTTCACCGCATTTTCCCTTTATAGATCACAGCTGTGCCTCATAATTTGCACACAAGGTCCTGCCTCAGGTTCTGCCCTCTACACGCCCACARTCAACCATAAACAGTCAATGCAATACCTCATGAATGCTAAGGTGTATTTAAATCAGTCATCAGATCAATGTCAACAAAAGTGATTGGTTCAGACGCTCCGTTGTGCGTCTGGAGGATGACAGGTGCTGAAAGCTTCTCACGTGAACATGTTTTATAATATCCACACTGGCGAGGGTGGGCACGCCCTGGGCGTGTACCCACAGCGTGACTTTTGCTGTCGTGCTGTTGAAATGTCTCTTGTCGGGGGAGGGGTCTGTGGGTCAGGGTCGTGAGGAGGAAAGAAATTAATGAGTTGCGTGAACTTTTATTTAAAATTTAAGTTTTTTATGTCAAAGGTCCTCATGGCTCAGCAGCAGAAGCATAAATATTACTGTTAAGAAAGCTGATGATAAAGCTTCCCATCTCCACAGTTTCCCATCTCCAAAATGAGCGTACGCATGGGTCAGAGCTGGCGTGAGGCACCGCACATTTTCACGTCAAGTTTGGATTTTATAAATCAAAATCTTTGCGTGAAAAGTGGCGTAAACAAGTTTCAGGGCTCATATTGTACATGCGCACGTTTTACAAATCCGACCCCAGATCCTTCTTTTATCCTTTTAAAAGGCAGTACTCACTACTTTTAGTTCCTGAATATACAAAAATGGGGACGAAAGTGAAACAGACCTTATTTGATATACCAAAATCTCACCATCATTGTACATTTTTAAATGTGTTCCTTTTTTCCGTTTGTTTAAAAATGAAAGCAGATCAAAAAAGCCTGAAAATGAAACCAGAAAGTTGGGTCAAGTTACTGATAAATGAAAAGAACACCCACACATGTTGATGCCTGTGCCTATTTGCTGCCAAATAAATCTGTTGTTTTAAATATGAAAGTGTAAAGCTTGTGTGGGATTCTTTATTTACTGGGTTGACTGGTTGGTTGGTTGGTTGGTTGGTTGGTTGGTTGGTTGGTTGACTGTTAGGTAAGTAGATACAGTGGAGTGCGAAAGTTTGGGCAGCCTTGTTAATTTTCCTAATTTACCTTTATAAATCATTGATTGTTTGGATTTTAAAAAAAATCAGTTAAATATATCATTTAGGGGACAAACAGTGATATTTGAGAAGTGAAATGAAGTTGATATGATTTACAGAAAGTGTGCAATAATTGGTTAAACAAAATTAGACAGGTGCATAAATTTGGGCACCATTAAAAAAAACAACCTTAACTCAGTATTTAGTAGATCCTCCTTTCACGGAAATAACAGCCTCTAAACACTTCATACTGCTTCTAATGAGAGTCTGGTTTGTGGCTGAAGGTATTTTAGACCATTCTTCTTTACAAAACATCTCTAGTTCATTCAGGTTTGATGGTTTCTGAGAATGGACAGCTCTCTTTAAGTGACACCACAAATTTTCAATAATATTCAGGTCTGGGGACTGAGATGGCCATTCCAGAATGTTGTACTTGTTCCTCTGCATGAACGCKTTWGTAGATMTTMYGKAGWGTWTWYGYTGGTTGTCTTGTTGGAAGATSCAGCCCCGGCTTRAGCAGCTTCAGCTTTGTCACTGATTCCTGGACATTGGTCTTCAGAATCTGCTATTAATTGGAATCCATGCGTCCCTCAACTTTAACAAGATTCCCAGTCCCTGTACTGGCCACACAGCCCCACAGCATGATGGAACCATCCCCACATTTTACTGTAGGTAGCAGGTGATTTTCTTGGAGTGCTGTATTTTTCCTCCATGCATATACAGCCCTTGTTTTGCCCAAGTAACTATTTTAGTTTCATCAGTCCACAGCACCTTATTCCAAAATGAAGCTGGCTTGTCCAAATGTGCTTTAGCATACCTCAAGCAGCTCTGTTTGTGATYTGGGCGGAGAAAAGGCTTCCTCTGCATCACTCTCCCATACAGCATCTCCTTGTGTAAAGTGTGCTGAATAGTTGAACGATGCACAGTGACTCCATCAGCAGCAAGAGGATGTTGTAGGTCTTTGGTGCTGGTCTGTGGGTTGACTGACTGTTCTCAACATCCTTCACTTCTGTTTATTGAAGATTTTTCTTGGTCTGTCACTTCCAGCCTTGACTTGAACTGTGCCTGTGGTCTTCCATTTTCTCACAATGTTTCAGACAGTGGGGACTGAAAAAATCTCTGAGAGTTTCTGTATCCTTCCCTTAAACCATGACGGTGAACAATCTTTGTTTTCAGCTCATTTGAAAGTTGTTTTGAGACTCCCATGCTGCAACTCTTCAGAGAAGATGCGAAGAGGAGAAAAACTTGCAATTGCCCCCCTTATACCCTGTCTCATAATTGGAGTCACCTGTGTATGGAGGTCAAGGGTCACTGAACTTACCAAACAAAACGTGAGTTCCAACTAGATACCGCATAGCGGTAACAATGACCCCTGCACGCACAAATGCACCAGAACTCAGAAGTCTTTATTCCTAATAAATGTCATGTCATAAATGTSATACTAGGTGCATCCCAAAATTCTAGTAGTTTGGGTGGGGATCTTTTTTGGGGGGGTGGCATTGAACCTGATGGATAGCCCTTCAGAGGTAAACAACCAAAGAAATCTGAAGCTCAAATGTTTAATCGTTTTTGTGATATGAACCGGTCTTTGAACTCTGAATTAATGCCAAACTCAAAAACAGTTTTACAGATTTTATTGTTGATGTGCAAGGCTTTGGTGTGGTTCTGGATCAGGACATTGAGTTGGACTGGAACTTCTGGACACATGAAAAAACTTATTAAAAACAGAGTCACTGTGAACTTTGACTGAGAGAAAATACAAAGCCACTGACCTGGTGTTCGTGTGGGTGTTCCATACACAATCACTGATTTGAGTTGAAAGGGTCCGAGCCCGTGTGATGTCATCACCGTTCAGAATTGTTTGGGGTTTGAGTCCAACAGACAAGAACTGGGTCCAGGGATAAGCGAGGATCAGAATCAAAAGAATTACCAGTCTACGTGGAGCAGGCTTGAGTCGTGGGTCCGTAAACTGAGCAGGGGTCGAGAGCCGTGTAATCAGATGAAGCGTCGCGCCGATGAGGGAAAATCCAAGAGCCGAAAAACCAGGAAGTGAAGCAGGAGTCGTTACCGGGTAATCAGATGACAGGAGGAATCCGATGAGGGCAAAGGAAGAGATCATGAAACCGAGGAGCATGAGCAGGATCAGGGAACCAGGACTAACGAGGGACAAGGTACAAGATTGCGGGAAGTTCATAGCAGAGCACATGAAAATCTGGCAGAGACTGAGAGTTGATGACAAGGCTTTATACTGGGAACTACAGGTGAGTATTGCATGAAGGCGGGACTGTGGTAAACTGGTGATGGGAGGGGGAAAAACACTGAGCAAAAACAGGCTGAAGCTAACAAGGGATGTTAAAAAATGCATGACATGACTAAGGAAATAAAACAAAGGACTGAGGACAAGGCTGTGGCATGAAATATAATCAGGTTAGGAATCACAAGCCTGGCAAGGTGGATTCATAACATTTTGAGCTATAACCATACCCCTTTTTCAGATAAATTGGGGGTCCGGGGTGGGTGAGGGGCACTGATTGGTGGGCCTGATGGATCGAGCTTCATCAGAGCTAAACAACAAAAGAAATCTGAAGTTTCTATGTTGAACAGTTTCTGAGTTAAAAGCAATTTTGCATGTCCTGACACCCCCACTTTGAAAGGAGCCCCCTCCTCAAATATGGGGTCTCTCGTAAAACCGTTGGTTGGCGCAGTGTAGGTCAGACTCAACTTAGTCCTGTCAAATTTCATGTTGATCTGTGCAGCCGTTTTTGTGCTACAGTTGACCAAAAATCACTGAAAAAATAAAAGACAAAAAAAATAGATACCGCATAGCGGTAACATAATGACCCCCGCATGCACAAATGCACCAGAACCCAAAAGTCTTTATTCCTAATAAATGTCATGCTACTAGGTGCACCCCAAAATT
>NW_013952485.1:22110-27499 GCF_001266775.1 Austrofundulus limnaeus | reverse complement strand
TGGATGGATGGATGGATGGATGGATGGATGGATGGATGGATGGATGGATGGATGGATGAATGGATGGATGGATGGACACCTTCAACAGTCCTAGTCAGTCTAATTTATGAAATGAATAAATTCTGAGGTTTTCCTGTAATAAAACCTAAAAACAGCTGTATGTTTGAAGACATAGTATACTGTAGAAAAACAAGTCATTCTGCTCTGCTGTAATAACCACTCGTGTTTCTGTTATCCAGCAGAACCGTCTATTGCAGCATTAATCTAAAAACCAGAGAAAATTGTCTGAAGTGACACGAGGCCAGACCATTAGACCACTGCTCACAAGTCCTCTCACGTCGAGCCCAGAAGCAGATTGCCCTGCCTGCTCCGATGCAGCACCACTATTGGCTCACGGCACATCGGATAAGGCTCAGACATCATTGGCTTCCTGAAAACATTAGAGGCCTTTTTTCATACTGCTCAGACGACTGGCTATAGACTCTTTTGTTCCTCAAAGAAAGAACAGGGAAAAGATTTGAGGAGAGAATGGAAAAGAGGGTATAGTGGAAAAAACTGGTAACAAAACTCACTGAAAAACATCCAGCACCCACTAGGCAGGAGAATTTTCTCAAATGCACCAAACGTCTTAGCTATTATTCACACAAAAATGCAGAAAATCCCATTTTTAACCCCAAATGACCCAGAACTAATAGCTGTTTGAGGCAGAGAACAGACCCCGTTTGGAGAGAATTGGGGCAAAAATCAACTTGTCTTTTCTTGTATGCATGCAGTTTTGAAAAAAAAAAAGGTGTACGGGCTGCCACCTAAAAATCCTGTTTTGTCATTGCACAGCTTTAGCAAAAACTGAATCTTCTCCAAACTCAGAGGCGACGAGACCGTAGAGCAAAGCACATGACAAGAGTGGCTTTGTGATTGTTGAGTCGTAACTCGTTTAAAAACCAACTCATTGTGCCTCAGAACGACCGATGCACACGTCTTTTAGTACATTTCTTTACTTGCTTTTACACCAAAATGCCAAAAATAAAAATCTGACGTTCATTTTAAAAGAAGCATGACTGAAATAGCTGAAAAAACAAAAAAGCCTTACAAATGTCCGATTTTGCCATTTTATCTACGCGGCAGGTTCAATCTAGAGCTTTTATTTATTTTTTACTCTTTTGAGCCCAGATAATCAAAATTATGAATATTCAGGTGCAAAAACCTAAAAATAAATTAAATAAAATATACTTTGAAGTGCACTCGTCCTGTGTAAAAGCAGAGGTAATTTCTGTTTCTACCCAATAAATCACATTAAAGACATTTTCTTTCTAATTTAATAATAATCAGCTGCTGCAGTCAGTGTTTGAAAGTGTGCTTAAAAAATATCTCACTCCTAATCAAAGCAGATGAAGACATTATTAATAATTTGCATTACTAAATTTGACTCGGGATTAAAGAATAATTTTGTATAAAATCTTGACGCAAGGCCACAAGAGCTGGTTTGTACTGATTCAGTAAATCTAAAGTTTCACCCTGTTAACAGCACAAGTCTCTGATCTGGGGTGGATATAAAGTGTTTCAGTACTGATCCAATACACTGTTGATACACAAGCAGCAAAAACCAATACCAAACAATCTAACATTTCAATGTTTTGGTTCAACATTTTGACAAAGTTTCAGCTCTTTGCTCCGTTGTATTGAGCTGAAGCTCAAGGCTCTTTGGTAKAATGGCTCTGCAAAATAGCCGCACAGACCAGCCCATCTTCATGCTCCCCTGCAGTTGGCCCTCATCCTGAGCAGACGTGAGCTTTCTGAAATCAAGCAAGCGTCAACTGGGTTGGCGTGAAGTGCAATATCCTTATACCATTTCAAAAAATGATGAATTGACTCGGTTTAGTGACTCTTTGTGATTAATTATTTCATCATCAGTCCTCCCTCTGTAATAAATATGTTCCTTCTTGTTTATTCCAGCCACCAACTGGGGGTACAGATGTCATCACTTCACAGCGGCTTACTTCTTAAAGGAATCTCTGATGATGGTCTTAATTTCTCCACTCTACTAAAAGTTGTTTATTAAGCACATTGACATTTTGTTAATGACAATGCATTTTGGGGATGTTAATGATGTTGGTTGCAGTTGAGACAAGATTAAAAGGTATACTGTGTGACAAAGTTGTTTCATACTGTACACTATTAGTCTCTATGTTCTGCACAATACATGACCTAAAACAATCAAACATGATGTTTAGTACATTAACTCTGGAGTTATCACTARACGCTTATACGTATAGCCTATTACTAAATATGCTGTGTTAGCTGCCGAGCTATTAGCTCTGTGTGCAAGCGATTTTGATGTCAGCAAACCTGTTTTTAGGAGACAACAAATACAGCTTGAGATGAACATTCTGAAATGAGTCAGTATGCAGGGAGTCTTTGAACAAAATGACTGATCACGGTTACATACACACTTATAAACAGTACTGCAACAATCTTTTTAAAAAAAGCCCAACTACTGGAAGATAAAACCAAATAGGCCAAAGATGCCTGATGATGATTTGCCCACAATCACACCCACAGTGAGGGACACACTGCCTTGGTGACACACCTACATTTGAGTAGAATTGAACAGGCATGAACTGATTAGAGCGCGACTTGACACTGGAGAAGAGGCTCATGTACTGTGCACATTTTAGGACATCCTCAGACACTGGATCAAACCATCTCAGACATCAGACCATAGACAAAAAAATGTGGTATAGAGGGCAATTCATTGAAAACCTTCGGTGACCCAGAGGTGTCATGTAATATGAAAATTCCACAACCCAAATACAAAAGCTGCAACACAAAAAAAATTCCACAACCCAAATACAAAAGCCGCAACGCAAATACAAAAAAACACAACACAAAAACAAAAGCCGCAACACAAATATAAAAGCTGCAACACAAATACAAAAGCCACAACACAAATATAAAAGCTGCAACACAAATACAAAAGCCACAACGGAAGTGATGCAACAGAAAGAGGCGAGGGTGGGTCAGTGATGAAAATGCCACCATTGCAATCCAGAAATGTAGAGGGCGCTGTTTCCTATACTAGCAGCAGATTATTAATTTTTTTAATTCATCTTTAAGGATTGTTGTTGTGTTTGCTGGGTGGTGAATAAATCCACATTCCCACTAGTCCATCGGGAGTTACTTCTGTTTTATTCAGCTTCCACATAACACCAGCACCTCTCTTTATTTACTTACAGCAACCGATAGCGGTACTTCCGGTTTTAGCAACTCAGTATTTCAAAATATGAGTCTGTTTTATTAAAACATAGTTTAATTAAAAATGTATTGCTTCTGACTGTAATACAAAGGACTCTTATTTTGAAATACAGAGTTGCTAATACCATAAGTACCGCTACCAGTGCTGTATGTAAATAAAGAGAAATGCTGGTGTTATGTGGAAGCTGAATAAAACTGAAATAACTCTTTGTATTTGTGTTGCAACTTTTGTATTTATGTTGTGGCTTTTGTATTTGTGTTGTTGCTATTTTATTTGACATGACACCTCTGGGCCACCGTAAAAAACCCATTAGACCTCTGATTAAACAGCATCAGGATGAAGGGATCTTTTCATCTGAGGCCTGTTTTTTCTGAGAACTTTTCATCTCATGACGTTTTTCCTAAAAAAATTTCATTTGATCCCATATTTCTTGAGACCTTTTCAACCATTGCATTTTTTTCTAAGACCTTTTTGTCCAATGCCATTTTTCCTGAGAGTTTTTATTCCAGTGCTGTTTAGTCAGAGGTCTAATGGGGTTTTCAATGAAACGTGATGCTTTTTAGTCTATGGTCTGACATCTGAGACCGTTTGATCTGATGTCTGAGGATGTTCTAAATGTACTCATGTCTCTCAGCTGGTCTGGGGACACTTTGGATTTCTCACAGAAAATCTGGAGGAGGTGGCTGTTTGATATGTCTGGACCTCCCTGATCAAGCTGCAGCTGAGACCTGACTACAGAACAGCCAAAAGATAACAAATGGACAAAGTGTTTTTAAAATGGATGAAATGCATTTTGTTCTTAACTGTAATTGAATCAGCTCTCAATAAGATCCACACAACAAATAAAAAATTGTGATTATTTTCACCATTTCCATAAAACTTCATGTAAAACAGTGATYAGTCATGACCCCATAATTGTTTTTTAAGCACTAAAGACAAAAAAATAATTCAGAAGATGTTATCATAKTCCTGTTTTCCATAAAAGAAATAGTCGTATTTGTGTTTTGCTTTGGTTCGTTCAGATACTTCCTATCCAGCACAGCGACTCCCGGGAGGCCTTTCTGCTTCTCTCTTTAAGYTTGAGTAAACAAAGCTTTATTGAAAGCAGCCCACACACTAACACATTCAAAGACCTGAAAYTTCTGCGAAACGTACCTGCTGGATGGATTACAAACGTTCTCTCTTCCATCCATCCTTCAAAGAACATTTCTTTACCACCTGATGTCCATCCAAACGGCTCAGTGACGCTGCTAAAGGTGTCCGCAGCTTTGCCCGGGGGAAAATATCCATTATCCCCCCGCTGCCGCCCCCGCCACCCCACTGCCTCCTTGTTTTTCTTGCCTGGCAGATGAATAAACGRTCAACGATCCGGGGGTTTTCACCTCTACTCTGATAAAGGTTATCTTAGCAATTTAGTGCCGGCGATATCGCATTACGGAGAGAGTTATGAGGCGGAAATCAAATTTTTGCTCCCTGTGACTCAAAGGAAGAGGAGGATGAAAGGTGTACGAGACTGCACGGTGATGATATGATAGAAAGTGGTGTGTGTATGTTTGCATACAAAGCATTCGCCTGTGTGTCTTCTATTTTATTCCATCTGATCTACACTGCGGTGAAGGGTATTACTTTTTTATAGTTGTAAATGTTTAACAGATATGTTAAATCCTGTTAAGTGGTTTCAGAAGTGCTACTTGCGATTGTTTGTTTCTCTTTTATTCTTTGTTTTAAAGCTGCAACTCCACGAGATGAAGCAGAAAATTTCACAGGGAGAGGTGTCGGATGCAACTCCTGTCAAATAGAGTGTAGAAAGGTCCATGTTTCAGTTCAGTTCAGTGTAATTTATACGGCAACAAAAAGTCATCTATGCCCAAGGAAACCCAGAGATTTACCTTCAATGGAACTCCGAGTTGTAACATTAGCCAGGGGTGGGCAATCCTGGTCCTGGAGGGCCGCAGCCCTGCATGTTTTACTTGTTTCTCTGCTCCAACACACCTGATTTGAATGAATATATGATTATCAGGCTTCTGCAGTACGGAGGACAAAACCTGACATTATTATAAATAAAATCAGAATTATATAAATGAACCACTAAATAAATACTTTTAAAATTCACCAATCAAATTAACAAAGGAGAAC
>NW_013952485.1:20130-21134 GCF_001266775.1 Austrofundulus limnaeus | reverse complement strand
TTTTTATTTGACAGAAAAGAGCTATAAGAGAGCTATCAGTAGAGAATACTACGATCAACCAACAAATATTATTTCATCAGTTGAAATTATGATTTGCTTGATTGTGGTATTTGCAAGTCATGTATAAGGCTCCAAATATTACCTTCTAATATTCAATCTGAATATGTTAGAGAGTCACTACAACCTTAAGGGAATGGAGTTTTTTGTAAAACTTCATTTCGAACAAGTTTGAAGGAGTGCTGTTGTAATTCAGGCAATAGGTTTGTAGAATAGTCTTGATTTCAATATAAAAGCTTCTACAACATTTTACATGTTTAAAAAGATAAAGTTAAATTTATTGTGAAAGTATGATGCTATAGTGTTCAGTGAAGATACGATTCCTGATGTTATTTTTGTTTTTATTTTGTTTTATTTTCTCATATAGTTGTTTGCTTGTTTGAAAGTGTTTTTTTTATAAGGGCCAGATCTAAGATGTGTTTCTTCTTTCTACACTCTTTTCAGTCAGTAATTGATTTACCTTTTTATGGAAGTTTTGTTGTTTTTGTGAATAAAATGAATAAATAAAATAATTTAAAAATATCCCCTTTGATGTTACTTCCTGTTTCACTTTGGCTAAGCAAAGACAATATGCCTGTTATGAAACAAAATGAGTAAAATCATGTGTATCATGCCAAGTTTCCTAAATGTAAAGATGTTTTCTTTGATTTTTTTGTATTTAAAGGATATGCATGTCACAGGCACTTTAAAGACTTCACCCAACAACTATGCGTGAAGAGAGACAACTCCTCTCCTCAAGCAGGAAATTAAGAGAAGCAATACTATCAGGGAACCTACAAAGCATCACACACCTCCTGTGTTTCTCCGATACACTTCACATTATTATATTCACAGTTTACCCAACTCCCCGGAGAGCAAAGAATTGCAGTGTAGCGAGGCTCTTTGTGCCAAAAAGGTTGCCATGACAATAAGATTTCACTCCCACCATCCAGTTAGTTTCATTGTAT
>NW_013952485.1:16053-17864 GCF_001266775.1 Austrofundulus limnaeus | reverse complement strand
GTATTGTTCGATACAGCACTGTTCGATACAGTTCGACACGGGTACATGTATTGTTGCACCCCAGAAAATTCACGGTTCGGTTCGATATTTTTCGATACAAAAAAGAGAAATTTACGTACCCCTTTTAACTTGTAATTTATTTATATTAATTATGAACATTTGTTTAACCTCAAAAGTACAGTGTTTTTAATTAAATGTTGCTGAAACAGCAAGTTTCTCAGTGGATCTGCGCTCAAAAATGCAGCCTAGGTGGAGTAGTCGAACACAGATCCACTGATCCTTCAACACAGAGCATCTTCAGAAGACAAGTTGATAAAGTAAATGTTAAAACTCTGTATTGTTCGATACAAGTGTGTATTGAAACTAAAGCTCTGTTCGATACGGGTACATGTACTGTTGCACCCCTAATATATATATTTTGTGTGTTTTTGTTCTGGCCTTTTGCTTGTGAGAAATTTCTTTATGAAGATCTTAATTTGTATTGAAATCCAGTACAGACCTTTACAAACCCACCAGTAGGATTAACCTAACTTTTCTTTATACATCAACATCTTTCTCCTCAACTTGTCTGTTCTGTTCTATTGTCTTCTTAATCCTGCTTGATTGTTAATTTTCTGTATCAAACCTCTGAGACCGTCACACAGCTGGATTAGTTCTGCGATTAAAACACACACATGTGGACTAATTAGACAAATCCTGAAGGCAGGTATTTGTACAGAGGTATTAAAGTAAAGATGACTGAATAAAAGATGGATACAGTTCTCAGATTTTATTTGTTTAAAAAAAAACAATGGGTAACAATTCCTCATTTTTCTTCCACTTCACAAATATGCACTACTACTGGTTTTATTTATCACATCAAATCTCAGCATGTTCGTGGATGTAAACATTTAGAAACTTTAAGAGGTGTGAAGACTTTTTTTCAAGACACTTTATGCGTCAAAAAAAAAAAAAAAACTAACCGTAAACAAAGAACTTCTATGATAATGTGACTTGAAACACGTCTCTCTCTCTAACATCATGATCAGAAAACACATCTGAACAACAGAGCAGAACCATCCTCTGTCTGCTCTGGGTGTAAAAAGGCTGCTCCTGTCCGTTTGAGTCTCGTCACATCGTCCTGCTGCCCAATCGGACCTGTCGTGTTCTCAGAGGTAGAACCCGGTGTCTTGTGGACCAGGGAGGCCATTTAAAGTCTCAGAACCAGGCATCTGGACCGCTGGTGCTGGTCTGTTCCCGTTTGGAGGAGCACAGCCTTGTTCCACCTGCACGTTAAAACACAAATCAACMATGTGCACATGTGGAGTTTATCATCATCTTTAAACAAACATGAACAAAAAACAAAAAGCTTTTTTTTGTAGGCAGTTTGCTTTGCAACAAATTCAAGAAAGAAAGAGAAATATGGAAAATGCTRAAAAGAATGATATTTTATTGACTTGGATTTTTGGTTTAATGAAGACTTTGTGAGCACATAATAAATGGCCTCTCATAAACATATTTAATTTGTTAATAATAGTCAATATTTCAGACCTGCATCACAACAATAAAGGCCTAGCATCGCTTCACCTGCTGGCTTTCATGTTAGAGTTTGAAACTTGTGTTTTGTGGAGAGACAGAGCTGTAGTCCTTTAGGTCCTACTTTGACATCATGTATGATCTTCTGTATCACCTTTTGTTTCATATTTGCTATTTTGTGATCTATATTTTGTCAATGTGATCATATTTTCCTCAAAAACCTGTTGTATTTAAGAGACCTGTGTTCTGCCCTCTAGTGGATTAATAATGTACTGCAGGAAGTGGAACTTCTCTTT
>NW_013952485.1:7451-15141 GCF_001266775.1 Austrofundulus limnaeus | reverse complement strand
GACCACAGTGTCTCGAGACCGAGACAAGACCAGGACTTTTAGGGTTTGGACCAAGTCCAGACCAAGACCAAGGGAGGGCGAGACCGAGACAAGACCAAGACCACAGTGTCTCGAGACCGAGACAAGACCAGGACTTTTAGGGTTTGGACCAAGTCCAGATCAAGACCAAGGGAGGGCGAGACCGAGACAAGACCAAGACCACAGTGTCTCGAGACCGAGACAAGACCAGGACTTTTAGGGTTTGGACCAAGTCCAGATCAAGACCAAGGGAGGGCGAGACCGAGACAAGACCAAGACCACAGTGTCTCGAGACCGAGACAAGACCAGGACTTTTAGGGTTTGGACCAAGTCCAGACCAAGACCAAGGGAGGGCGAGACCGAGACAAGACCAAGACCACAGTGTCTCGAGACCGAGACAAGACCAGGACTTTTAGGGTTTGGACCAAGTCCAGATCAAGACCAAGGGAGGGCGAAGCCGATACAAGACCAAGACCACAGTGTCTCCAGACCGAGGCAAGACCAAGTCAAGACCAAGACCACAGTGTCTCGAGACCGAGACAAGACCAAGACTTTTATGGTTTGGACCAAGTCCAGATCAAGACCAAGGGAGGGCGAGACCGAGACAAGACCAAGACCACAGTGTCTCGAGACCGAGACAAGACCAGGACTTTTAGGGTTTGGACCAAGTCCAGATCAAGACCAAGGGAGGGCGAGACCGAGACAAGACCAAGACCAGATAAAGAAAAATAGTGTCCTAAAAGATGGAGTATTCTGTACTCATGTACAGTGGGGTAAAAGTATTTAGTCAGCCATCAATTGTTCAAGTTCTCCCACTTCAAAAGAAGAGAGAGGCCTTTAACTGACATCATAGTTAGACCTCAACTATGAGAGACAAAATGAGAAAACATATCCAGAAAATCACATTGTCTTGTTTTTTTAAAGAATCTATTTGCAAATTATGGTGGAAAATAAGTATTTGATCAACAACAAACGAGGAAGATTTCTGTCTCTCACAGATCTGTAACTTCTTCTTTAAGAGGCTCCTCTGTCCTCCACTCATTACCTGTAGTAATGGCACCTGTTTGAACTTATCAGTGTAAAGGACACCTGTTCATTACCTTAAACAGTCACACTTCAAACTCCACTGTGGTGAAAACCAAAGAGCTGTGTAAAGACACCAGAAACAAAACTGTAGACCTGCAGCTGGAGCTGGGAAGACTGAGTCTGCAATATTAAAGCAGCTTGGTGTGAAGAAATCAACTGTGGGACCTGGTGAATGACCTGCAGAAGGCTTGGACTGACGTAACACTACGCCACCAGGGACTCAGATCCTGCAGGGCCAGACGTGTCCCCCTACAGGCCTCTCATCTTCAGTGGGAGAACTTGAACATTTGGTGGCTGACTAAAGACTTTTTCCCCCACTGTAGCTAACCTAATATAAAGAGCTAATATTGACAAAATCTTTGTAGCAAAATTCTTTCCTCTGCTCCCAAACAGAGGCAGATTATTGATGTTAGTGACGATAAAAGTTAAAAGTTGTCCCATCGTCTCTGAAAGTGAGGCTCTGCAGAATTTACAAGTTTCTGTATGCTTTCTCCTGGTTGTTGTTTTACAATGATTATTTATGAATAATGTAGCTAATTTTTTACTTAAAATTTTGAAGACATCCTTTACCGCTCCCAGAGGACCACTGTGCACTTTCCTGGAGTGAATACGAGTGAAGACAGTGGGGATGGGTGACAGTCAGTAACAAAAATACATACAGTAAGTAGCAATAAGTCAGGTTTGGCTTTGAATCAGTAGCTACATTTTAAATCCAATGAAAGCAAGAATGTTAATAAATTGGACAACAATCTGGCTGTTTAGTGATATTTCCACAGTTGTGGTCTTGACTGGTCTTGGAATAAAATTCCGAGTTCTCAATGTCCGAGACTGAGACAAGACCAAGACCATCAAAAAGTGGTCTTGAGACCGGTATTAAGACCAAGACCAGTTTCAAGTACTACAACACTAGTAGACATCCAATGGGATTGCCTGAAGCGGTGTAGACGACCAATCACGAAGCACATGGAAATAAAACTTTAGACTGAATTGTTTTTACATCGAAAAACTTACTATTTGAAGTTACTTTAATGTAACAACAGATCAGTTTCATAATACATCGGCCTGCGCGTCCTAAAAATTTTGTGTTTATGTTTTTGGAGTTTTTCCCCCCACCTGTATCGGAAAGGTAAGCTAGCTAACTATCCACCCCCCGTTCATGTCTGTTATCCAATAGATAACGCTAAGGTTTTCTTAATCAATTATGTTGATTCTGTTCTTTTTTATGGCTAAATGTTTTCTTTTTTCTGATGCTGTTCCACTCCT
This sequence comes from Austrofundulus limnaeus, assembly GCF_001266775.1. NCBI lineage: Eukaryota > Metazoa > Chordata > Actinopteri > Cyprinodontiformes > Rivulidae > Austrofundulus > Austrofundulus limnaeus. The sequence goes on along the minus strand of NW_013952485.1, from coordinate 12,774 downwards.
TCTGTTTCATGTAATTTGTCATGTGTTTAGTCATTGTAAAGCACTTGTACACAAACACACATATGACTATAAATGTAATAAATCACACACAAAACAAACACACACAAACATACAGCCTTGGCTTGGCAGAGGTTTGCGCTCTCAGAGTGCTTCTAGCATTGTGATTGCAGTCTAACACTGGTATGAAACACGTCATTCCAGGCGATGTGCTCAAAGACTGATAAACCTTTAGTTATCTGGTGTAAGAGGGGGGCATTTTTAGCTGAGACTGGGGTCCATACGACCTGATGGCCTGCCAAACAATAAAACATAGATAATCTAACATAATACTGTCCTGACAACTCGTCAACGTGTTTGTCAAGACAGTACTATGTTCACCTTTACACCTGTGTTGTCTCACCTTCCTGTGCCCAGAGTTGTGACTGATCTCAGAAGTCTCTGTGTTGTAATGGTCCAGTTTATGAGCCAGCTTCCTCCCTCCCAGGATCTCCTCCAGGGAGGTGTTTGTGGGCGGTTGTGACAGGCTGGAGATGACCTGAGACAAAGGTTCGGGGATTTGCTCGAGATGCTGCTTGTGGTTCATCTCTGGTAAAGATATAACGGTGGACTCACCCCCGTCTTGTGGTCCAGTTTTCTCAAACAGAGCACCTGCACTGATGGAGTAATCCACATTATCAGGCACACTGTAGTCCGTGTCTGACTCTAGGAACATGTTTGCATAAAGTTTCTGTTTGTTATCAAAGAAGGAGTTGCTATTTATACTCTCAACAAAATCCAAGTCCTGCCACGGTGCCACGGTGCCACACAGTCCGTTTAGACCGCCTGCTTTCTGCTGGCTGGGGTCCTGCAGGGAGAACTGCTTCTGGATCCTAGAGCCCTGATGAAGCTGAAGGTAGCGTTGATGCGTTTGCTGCTGCTGAAGCTCGCCGTCCGTTTGAGATTTTAAGGGTTCAAGTTGTATCCCCGCAGTGACCAGAATGTCCTGAGCTGTCCACTGTCCATTGGGGAYGGGTAGATTAGGATCCAGTAGTTCTTCATGAGTCATCGGATCACTGTGCTGTCGCCAATCATTTGCTGCTTTGACTGCCTGCGCGTTCAGGTGCTGCTGCATCTGCTGTGACAGCTGCAGAATGGGAGGCTTGCAGTGAGGTAACGCCACCTGCAGATTCAAACTAGATGTGGGATTATTTTCAGGTCCTGCGGTGATGGGCACAGCTGTGCTGGTTGTTGTCAATTGTCCCCCATGCTCCACGGAGTCGGGTTTTCCTTCTATAGAATCGTGGATGTACGAAAGTATCTCGTCATTTGTCAGCAGTTCATCCAACGTGGGCACGTGCTCAGGATCGACCTCCACTTTGATCATACGCTCATCCAGCAGCAGCAGCTCCAGGTCCTCTGCGCTCAGTCCCAGACCCTCCAGAGCCAAAAACAACTCACCGTTTGAACAGCCTCCATTCTCTGCATCCACCACCCCCTGGGTCTCCAAGGACAAAGAGTCCAGAGTAGCCAGCAACGGATCAAAGCTGGTGCTYGGCTCTGCAACCAGACCGTTAGCAGGGTCGTTCCAGCTCCTGCGCTGCCCACMCATCTCAGAGTAGGAGAAGTCGTGTTCTCCAAAGAAGCAGCTTTGGAAAGACATTTTGGGTTCAGGAGCCGGTTGGGAAACGTACACAGATTCATCCTGACTCATGAGAGCACCGAGCAGGGAGCCCGGGTTCAGACCGTCCCTCACCAGCCTGTCAGAACGACACTTCTTTGACTTGCTCCTCTCCTGGCTCCTGTCAATGAACCCTGCGATGGGATGGTTGGACTGGTAGAGCAGGGCCTCACCTGTAGCATAGGTAAATGGAAGGTGCATGGAGCGCTTACGCAAGTGTTCACCTCCTTCTTCATCCCTGTGAAAACAAAAAATAATTGTATTTTTCAGTCACCATTGTGACTCTAAATTGCGACTTGTAAATTTGTAAAAATGTTTCATTTAGAGAAACTCCATTTTCTGTGAAAATGTAATGTAATGTTTGATGAAGAAGCTAAAACTAACTTGTTAAAATTCGCAGCACAAACTTAAAACTAAAGAGGCAGAACAGTAGCTAAAATAATAATGAGAAGATGCTAAATCTAAAATTAGCAGCTGAAATTTCAAACCAGCAGAATTGTAGCTAAAAGTAGCAAAACTGTAGCTAAAGACTAAAAGTAGCAAACGGATTGTTAAAAGCTAAAAGTAGTGCAACATAAGTTAAATGAGCAGAATGGTAGCTAAGAGCTAAAAAAAGAAGAAACAGTAGTATAGAAACCAAGAGTCGAAAAAAACTGAATGAATATTAAAAGCTAAAAATAGCTTAACAGTAGCTAAAAAGTAACAGTAGCACAACAGTAGTTTAAGACTGAAGGGAGTAAAAATGGTAGCTGAAACAAAAAAAAAATAGTACCTAAAATGACTAAACAGTTGCTAAAAGCCAAATACTGTATAGCTGGATAGTTTAGCAAAAAGCAACAAAATGGCAGCTGAAACAAAAAGGACGTACCTAAAAATAGCTAAAAGCTAAAAGGTTTCAGGACAAGTAGATTTCAAACAATGGGTTTCAAGGAATTATAGAGCTCTTAGGGTATTTCTGAATAACAATTAATCATAATCAGTGGTGGGCAGTGTTAATCCAAAAATTAGCTCCGCAATTTCTAAAGCACTTATGAAAACATTTAGGCCCACAACTTCAAAAACACTTATACCATAGATCACTTAGTGAAAGTTTATTTTAAAGCACAAGCTTAATTTGACACTCATTAGCTGACAACAATTTATGTGCAATATATGCACAACACTGTCAACTAGCGGTGTATGAATCCTTGTACAGCTTAATCCTACAACCGCTGATTGCTGGAGATGTGATTTCCTGAAACAGACCTTTAGCTCCTGCTGTAAAAATTAAAAAGTTGTTGAGGATTGCTAGTTCGGCTGATTCTTTGTCTTTTTCTTTTGTTTGTTGTAGATTTTTCATTAAAGAAGCATCAATAAAGTAATTTTAAAACTGTTTATTGGAAAACTGAAGCGATCCATTCTGGGTACATGACGGATTTGATTTGTGACGGAAACGAAAGCACGCAGTACAGGAAACTATCTTCCCTTCAAAATAAGAGCGTGGATTTTAAAGTTTTCCATGTAGTTACTCCAGTTGACCACTAGATGTCAGTCTTCACCAGCATAACATCTTTAAATCATTTCTGAGTCTCTAACACCTTTGGCCGATTGCTTCGACCAATTACGTCAAGTATTGAGCTCCAGCATTTAAACTTTATTTTTAAAAAAGGAGCTCAGATTGTAAAGTAAAATAAATCAATACAAACTAAATTTTAGTATGGATTACACACATTTACTGTTTTTGACATTGCCTTCCTGCTACGTAAGCAGACACAAAGCATTGTGGTAAATGAGAACTGTGACCCAAAGCAACAGTCAGCAAGGATGTATACCTTCACAATAAGTGTGTTTATCTGGGAGGGGTGCTGTTGGATAGATCACATGTTGTGATACATTGACAGCCATACCTTCTGCTGTTCAAGATAATGATAACTGGGAGATAATCAGTTATTAGCGGTACTGCATTTTAATTTTAGAAAGTGCAAATCCACTTMTGAAATATTAGTAAAACTGCTAGAGCGCAAACAAAATATTTAGGTCTGCAAATAGTGGATTTGTGCTTTAGCGGGCTGGAGCCCACCACTGATTGTAATTATGTAAAATATTTTCAGAAGTGTAAAAGTTTAAAAAACAAAAGCCACAGCACACTATTCCCCTTCCCGCTGAATGTTTTGATACAGTATCAATAGTTAAAATAGCACTAAATACGCTAAAGTAGTCGCAAAACTTGTCCAGCAGAATCTTAAATACAGGAAAGTGTGAATGCTGACTCAGCGGTCCAACAATAAATATGTTGTGTGTGGATTCTAAATGTTTATAATGACATGTAGCAACAGAACCGTACAGCAGAGGCCTCTGGGTGCAAATGATGTAGTCTGGTTTTCCGTTTTTGTACACCAGCCGAGCGTTGGACTGGACCCATTTCCAGCGGTTCTCTTTGGTGAGAAGCCTGAAGACAGTCAGCCCACTTTCTCCGGTCTTTATCACTAAACAGAAACACAACTAGTGAACAGGATGCAGGAACAGAACAAAAAACACTTTAACGTCACAAAGTTACAAGTTTCCTACTTAAAAGCATAAAATGTTCATGCTGCCAAATATTTTAAAAACTAAAAACTGTTTTGTACCAGATGTTCCCCTGTGACATGTGAGGTTTTACACCACTAATGAATAAAACTCTTTTTTATGTTGGGGCCATGTTGGTTAAAAGATACTGACCCCATCCCCTGCAGATTACACACACATTTGACCTTTGTGTTTTTGTGTTTCTGTTGCTGCTGCGAGGATCATCTCATGTTGTGGATTTGCAGCTCCTATCCTTTCCTCTAGCAGCTCTGCAGCTTTGCTCAATCTGCTTGTTAATCCGACGGGATTACTTGTTGAAGCAGCCTGAAAATGCTCAACATTTGAGACGAGACAGAGACTACAGGAGAAACAGGTTTCTAAGAGTGGCTCGGCTCGTGCACAACATGTAGGTCTTTCAAGTTGCCTAAAATCTGTAACATATTTTAACATTTTTTTATAGTTTGGCTGCAGAACAAAAAAATATTTTGTTTTACATCACGCATACCAGATAAACTGTGTTTTCAACCAATTTAAAGCAGTTTTTTAAAAGAACTATTTTATGTTTTATCAGGTCTACTAATCATTTGGTCTTTATCAGTTTCTAAAATAATTTAAATCCAACCTCAACTTTACAAAAACACAACAGATTCCATCATGTCAGTATTTACTAAACAAAACCCTTTGCTGAAATAGAAAAACTTTGATTTATTTTAGAGGTGCAGGATCAGCCTGGACTGGGACTACCTCTTGAAAATGTGGCGTTTTGCTGCTTTGGAACTCACAGCTGTGTGTTAACACGACGCCAAGGTTGAAGGACATCAGCGTTGACCTTAGAGAAGCAACTCTGGCAATAATGGTTTTGTCTATGTGTGTTTTTGGGATTGTTTATAGCATTCACAATATATATGATGAACCACATGTGGATTTTAAACTGTGTACTTTTGAACTCAAACCAATTCAACATGGCCGCCACCAGAGTTGTAAAGCAACTAAGTACAAATACTTTGCTACTGTACTTAATAGGGGTGTAAGAAAATATCGAAACACTGAAATATCGAGATATTTCATTTCCCAATACTGTATCGATATTCTAAAGCCCTGTATAGATTTTTATTAAGGTTT
>NW_013952485.1:4972-6451 GCF_001266775.1 Austrofundulus limnaeus | reverse complement strand
ACTGTTTTGTTTTTGTTTTTACTGATGGGGGGTGGGGGGTGCGGCTTATAGTCCGGTGCGGCTTATATTCCGAAAAATACTGTATTTTCTCCTGAGACGTTTTACATGTATTTTTACTGTACATAGATCAAAAACACTCAAACACACAGCATCTGACTCATTAGCACCTCTAGTGTTTGAACATGGAACTGCACCCGCCATCATTACTCTCTTGGGCAAAGGACAGATGAGTGACAGGACAGGGGCACTTCAGGGGGCCAATCAGATTTCAACTGGGGCCAATGACCCTGTGGCCCCACCCCTAGAACCGCCCCTGATGTGGTAGTTGATATATGTTCCTTCAAGGAATGTATTTAGAAATGGCATCGAAGAGGACAGAAAACACAAGCCCACTTTGGTAGTGCTTACTTCTGACATGGTTCTCTGCACAGTACAACATGTCTGCAGCGTGGATGAACTGATAGCCTGATCCTCTTACACGCAGTTCGGCCTCGGTATACCCCAAAACTATCTTCCCTCTGAAAAAAAGACCACATTTATCTAAGAAAGCCTCATTCAAAGAACATGGCAAACTAAGACACAACAAAAGCAAACCACAATATTATTTTCAGTTTGAAGCCGTTTCTAGAACATTACTTGATGCTATAACTGGACACCAGGAAGATTCAAAGCTATGATTACTTAGCGTCACAGGCCATGGGTGTGAAGTCCAGCTTGTGTTTGGTTCTGAAGATCATGTTCTTGGTCCTGATCTCCAGAATGGCTGGAGACTGCAGAGGAGCTGCGATAGCAAACAGGGCGAGCTGTGGCGTGGCTTTTCCTGCGTTTTCCTGCTGTTGCTTCTGTCCATAAAGAAACTTGAGCCTGCCCTGGATGTTCAAAGCCTGCCAAAAACAAACAAACAATTAAATTAAAGGCTTCTCATTCCCTGAAGGAACACAAAACATTCACTATATTTCATGCCAAAGTTTTAAACTAAAATTATCTTATAATGAAAAAAATTTCAGATTAATTGCTTTAGTCAAAGCTTGTAAATGACATTATGTGCAATACGGTAACTTCTTGTGAGATGTCCTAGTTCAGAGTATGTTAGGAATGACTYTCAGCTACTACCTCAAAGTTTGCCTCAGGATGTGAGTGGCTGAGTTAAAGTCATTTCTGTGTTCAGTGAGGTAGCTTTTTGTGGGTTCCCAGGAGTTATGAAATCTGTCCACTATTCATGGGGTATTTTTCCAAAGTTAGAGACATGGACATACACAAACATGTGCAAAAACATTATCACTTTTTGGCCTTTGGTTGCAGGACATAAAAATAAATTCCACTTAAATAGGTTGATAGTCCTGTGTGCTCAAAATAATCTTAGTAAATTCATCAAAGGAAGTGTTATTTTGATAAAACACAAAGTAGGCAGACAGCAAAACATGACATACAGCAAAGAGTCAAAGAAAACCAGGTCTATGGGGCGCCGCAGTCAAAAAT
>NW_013952485.1:3389-4872 GCF_001266775.1 Austrofundulus limnaeus | reverse complement strand
TATGGTGAAAAACTGACTTTGAAAAATAAATCTGTTCCTTTTTTCTTATAAAAGTCTAAATAAAACAAAAATATTGGTGGTAATTTTTGAYTGTGTAACTTTACAAATGGCAGCCCATACAGGCCCACTGTGAAGAGGACCCAAAGCCTTCAGACATGTGAAGGAATTTTTCTTTTTTTTCTTTTTGCTTTTATTATTCAAACAAAAAAGTAGTTTCAATAAAGGATTTCTATCTAAAAAAAATTTGCAAAAAAAGCTATTTCTTGGTGCACTCGCTTTAAATCGAATGTTTTCAGTCCGTTAAATGGCCATTATTAGCAGTTATCAGTTCCATACATTGTGTGCACACTGTCCTTCCTCTACCTCCTAGTAGGCTGGAAGGCACTTATCAGTCATTTGTATGCCTGATAATATACATTCAGGCACAGTGGGTTTGGCTCCTCCCCCGGGACGTGGAGCTCATTGTTGGCCCGGCTCACTGTCCTTTGACCAGGGGAAGCACTCAGTCTGCGGCATGGAGATCCAGGCTGTAGCCGATGGTTGCCCCAGACGTTGCTAACAGTTGCTAACAGACACACAGTGGAGTTTCCAGGTCTGCTCAAACACCTCTGTGGTCTGATTAACATTTCCTGAAACATTTCTATGAGAGGGGAATGTATTTAATCTTAGAGAACCAAAATCCCACTATTAAACTAGTTGTTTTCTCTGGTTTATATCTTAAAAAGTACCAAACAGATTTATATGCGACTTTCAGGAAGTGTTTATTACACCACAGCTGATTAAAGTTTGAAACGTTTTAGAGCAYGAGAGGGCCCAAGCCAGCCACTCGGAGCTCCAGCGGTTGTCACATGTTGATGATCCGACTGGAGCAGCGCAAATTTTTTTTTATTAAAACATCTTTTTTGTTTGATTGAATAATTAAACAAAATGACCTTCATACAGACACAGGGTGATCAGTGTACATTTTGAGCTACTTGATGCCACAATGAGTCCAGGTTTGCACCTTCGGTCTCTGCTGCTGGTGACTYACCAGAAAGCCAGTAGAATTATCCAGGAGGCAGCGGAAGCGACAAACAAAACTCCTCTCCAAGAAGGAAGAGTTCTCCGGAGGAAGMTGTTCAGGATTATAGGGGACCAAGGCGGAGCTGCTTTCTGGTTCCATCTCTGAGAACACAAACAGAACCTGGACCTTTATCTCTCATTGGGGCAAATCTTTCAATCTTTGTGTAAACTCTCTCTATTTGGAATCTTAATTTGATTAAAAGTATGATTCTTCAAAAAAACTTACGATTATTGAAGATAAATAGTAAAATAAATGAACATTTTAAATATTTTTGAAAATGTATAATTGAAAAATGGTGTGTGTGTGTGTGGGGGGGGTGTTTCTGGTGACATTTGGGGGCAATTTTAAGACAAAATGCTTTCATTTGGGGACAACTGGTGCATTTGGAGACAAAAGTCGAGTCCCCATTTGGTTTCAATG
>NW_013952485.1:2159-3367 GCF_001266775.1 Austrofundulus limnaeus | reverse complement strand
GAAATGAATAAACTAAACTAAAACTAATAACTCAAATTAGCAGTGTAATGCAATCTATCAATTTCTCTCATTTTCCTGCAGTTGTGTGTAAAATATATTTATACAATAGTTTTTGGGTCTATACCATATTCAATAAATAGTCTTTAAAAAGACAGAATCCTGAGCCTCTGATGGACTCTGCATGATATCAGGGACTCTCACCTTGGAGGGAGTCCTGGGCAGTTGCTTCTGCAGGTGAAGGATTCAGAGCCCAGTGTAAGTTCCTTCTGAGCTCCTGCTGGTCCTCTGTATGAACCAGTTCATACACATTCTGGTGCATGACATCAGTCTGAGGAAACAAGAGAATGAACGAGATTAAATACAAAAGTCACAAAAAATATTTAAAAGGTTACCTCGCAATACCTTTTGTGTTTCCTCACAAAAGTCATTTATCACTGTTGTGCCTGCCGGTTAATTACAAAACTCACATGTTCACCATTAGTGAGTTAGCCTACTGCTTTAACTCAGCTTCAGAATGAATACTGTATATCACACAGCCACGTATGGAAGTATGTCATATGTTGATATTTTAACACAGTGCAGCCACGCAACATCAATGTCAATTTCACACACTTGTGGCGACACATCCTATTTTAGTAACCAGATATTTCAAAATAAAAGTCTGATTTAATTTAGTTTATATACAAATCAAACTTTTGCGAGGGAACGCAAAACAATATTGCGAGGTAACGCAAAAGTATTGCGAGGGAACACAAAAGTATTGCGAGGGAACGCAAAAGTATTGCGAGGAAATGCAAAAGTATTGCGAGGTAATGCAAAMGTATGGCGAGGGAATACAAAAGTATTGCGAGGCAACACAAAATTATTGCGAGGAAAAACAAAAGTATTGCGAGGGAATGCAAAAGTATTGCGAGGAAATGCAAAAGTATTGTGAGGGAACACAAAAGTATTGCAAGGTAACGCAAAAGTATTACGAGGGAACGCAAAAGTATTGCGAGGTAACGCAAAAAGTATTGCGAGGTAACGCAAAAAGTATTGCGAGGTAACGCAAAAAGTATTGCGAGGTAACGCAAAAAGTATTGCGAGGTAACGCAAAAGTATTGCGAGGTAACGCAAAAAGTATTACGAGGAAACGCAAAAGTATTGCGAGGTAACGCAAAAAGTATTACGAGGAAACGCAAAAGTATTGCGAGGTAACGCAAAAAGTA
>NW_013952485.1:0-2149 GCF_001266775.1 Austrofundulus limnaeus | reverse complement strand
ATTCAACACAATCTGCTGCTTTCTTCTTTACATTGTTCTTTTCATGTACAGTGTCCTGAGACAACGCATGTTGTGCTCCCTCGCAATACTTTTGAGTTATCTCGCAATACCTTTGCGAGATAACTCAAAAGTATTGTGAGGGAACACAAAGGTATTGCGAGGGAAAGCAAAGGTATTGTGAAATAACGCAAAGGTATTGCGAGATAACGCAAAAGTATTGTGAGGGAACGCAAAGGCATTGCGAGGTAATGTAAAAATATTGCGAAATAACGCAAAAGTATTGCGAAATAACGCAAAAGTATTGCGAAATAACGCAAAAGTATTGCGAAATAACGCAAAGGTATTGCGAGATAACGCAAAGGTATTGCGAGATAACGCAAAAGTATTGCAAAATAACGCAAAAGTATTGCAAAATAACACAAAGGTATTGCGAGGGAACGCAAAGGTATTGTGAAATAATGCAAAGGTATTGTGAGGGAATGCAAAAGTATTGCGAGGGAACGCAAAAGTATTGCGAGGGAACGCAAAAGAAAAAATCCCCCCATTTCCGCTTGCGGGCTCCATAGGATCCAAATACCAACATACTGTATATTGGTAAATTTACATTTATTTACTAATGTTTGAGGTTAAGCAGTTGCTATGTATAAAACTTTAACCATGTTTTGTAAAAAGAAATGATGTAAATTTGTTTTGATTGTGAATTTAGAGAATTACTTATCACAGGGCTAGATTTGTTAACTAATCTGTTTGCACTCAGGTTGATTTCATGTAGATTAAGTTTTCTTTACATTAGGACAGTTTTATCATCAGAGAGTAAGTGGAAGGGATCACAGGTACAGAACATCACCTGATGGAAGCCCAGGTAGTCCTCGATGGTATGGGAGCAGTAAAATATGGTGCCGTTTGCAGTGATGACCAGGACAATGCCATTCAGAGCCTGTTAGAAAAAAAATAAATCAATACACGAGGTTTTCATTTACACTTGTGGAATAAAAATCTAAATATTTAACACCTTCCTGTCACTGCAGTTGAGGAGATAGATGTAAGAAGAAAAGTACACCATTTGTTATATGTCACAAATAAACATCACCTGGGGCTCTATGTAAAACAGGTGTGTAAGCAACAAAAAGTGATGTATGTGCCTTTCCACACAAAGGTTTGAAATGTGTCAATAATAAAACCACTATGAACCTGTGCAGCTCCACACCAGCTTTGTAACTGCCATACACGTTTCCACTGGTTTTGGTCTTTTGGCTACTCTTAGAGGACATGCTGGGAAACAAAACAATTATTAGACACACCTGAGTGGTATAAAAAGTATTAAGTACTATCTTAACAAAGTCAACAACTCTAATAATGTAGAGTACTGCTGTTGTTTCTACTCCTGAGTTAGTACAGCAGATCACTGAAGCAATCTGTAAAATTGATGGTAAAAGCACAAAACTCGATGCCGATACTTCTTAGGGTTTTTTTTGACAAAAAATAAACACGCCATTCAAAATGGCTGGCCATTTTTTCCAAGATGGCCACCATGCCAACATGTAAAGTAATTATTTGAGCACAGTATTTCACCACTTTAAACTATTTGGATTGCCTTAGTGTTTAAAAATAGGTTTTAAAGGGGCAATATCATGTAAAATCAACTTTTTTTTTAGTTTTATATCATGTTATAATGTTATACTCTCATAAAAARCAGGCCAAAAGCCTTGCTTTGACTCATTCATGCATGTTTGAGAAATCCTGCAGTGTTTTTAGGAAGCCATGAGGAGCAAAACGACAGGTGGGGACCAGAAACGCCTTTTGGGACCAGAAACATCCCTGGGACGTGTCTTTAAGCCGAACTTCCTCATTACGGAGCACACCTTCCCACTCCCCACCCCACACACCCCGCCCATGACTCCTGCAGGCTCTCGGCAGTAACAGAGCAAAGTGAAAGTGAAACTTAAACTGTCTGCTGAGCTCTCAACACCACTTCTCACTGAGTGAAGCTCTTTTCAGTTTCAAAATACATCTGAGGAAATGTGTTTTCAGATGCCAAGTAAACTGCACACCCCCCACCCCCACACATACACCCCCGAACCGAACGGATGGAACAGAAGGAGAAGGTGGTTCTTAAAGAGACAGAGGCCAATTTCAAGGCGTTCAGAAG
>NW_013952484.1:2075598-2087264 GCF_001266775.1 Austrofundulus limnaeus | reverse complement strand
GGGGTCCAACCCGTTACTAGCGTGGTGTCCCTAATAAAGTGGCCGGTGAGTGTATGTTGTTATTTTTAACTCATTTTGTAGTGATAACACAAAAAATATTAGTGTGGGCAAAACTTTTATTTCTAACTAGTTTAACATTATTAAGAGCATTTAGGACCTTTAAAATGTGTTTATCCAGAGTTAAAACACTTTGGACCATATGGCACATTTTTGCAAAACCTTAAAGATGACAATTTGGTATAAAAAGTACCAACATGATGCTTTAAAAGTGAGTAAAGTGTGTTGTGGGGAAAGAAGAGAGAGAACACTGGATAAGTGGAGGACTAAAACAGGGACAAGTTACAGGATGAACTATTTAAAAAAATGAAAAGGAAAAAAAATCTGAATTTCCATTTTTAGGTAAAACTATCTAGAAAAGGCCTAACACAGTCTGAAAGATGCATTAAAATTCAGCACATTTATCTAATGTCATGACTCACAGGCCAGTATTCAGGGGCTCAGAATTTTTTTTTTTCTCTGAAAGCAGCCAAACACAAGAAGTGGACAAACAGTGTGAAATAAGAACTTTCAAAAACTGTCAGAAACATTAAAACTGTCTCATAGGAAACTAAATTTGAAGAAATTTAGTTTTTTTAAATGCAGAACCTCTTCTCACTAGAGCACCTTTCATGTTATGCTAAAATGTATTACGAGACATTTTTTTTTCCTTAGACACTTCATGACTTTCCACGGCAGATTAAATAGCCGAACGATTAATTACCTTTATGAGACATTGTGTGTACCATATAATGCATTTTTTTTCTAAACGCAGCCTTGCAAACGGAGCAGCTGAAAGGTTTTCCACAGCGGGTTCTTCTGTGTCGATCAAAAGTTGCTCTCCATTTAAAAGCAGCCTGGCAGACGGGACAGGTGAAAGGTTTCTCCCCACTGTGGGTTTTCATGTGGAATTCAAGACTTTGTTTCCAACTGAAAGCTGCCCGACAGACGGAACAGCTGAAAGGTTTCTCTCCCGTGTGAAGTCTTCTATGAGACGTTAGGCTAGACCTGTGAGCAAATCCTCGACCACAGACTGGGCAGTTGTTGGGTTTGGTGTGACGGCTCATGTGAGAAATTAGGCATTTCTTCCTGTTGAAGGTTTTACCACAAACGGTGCAGCTGTAAGATTCCTGTCTGGTGTGGACGCTCATGTGTTGAACTAAGTGATATTTAAAAGCAAAAGTTGCTTTACAGTCAGGGCAGCTGAAAGGTTTTTCCCCCGTGTGGATCCGGTTGTGTCTCACCAGAGAGGACTTGCGTGTGAATGTTTTACCACATTTAGTGCAGCTGTAAATATTTTTACTGCTTTCACATTTTGTCTCACTTACTGGAACCTGGTTGTTTTTGACAGAGTTCAAACCTGACTGTGGTTCATTGCTCTTCTCCCAATTTCCATCACTGACGTCCGTCTCTGAAGAATCTGAAGTTTTGTCTTTAAAATCTGATTCCAAGTACTGAACTTGGTGTAGTTCTGGTCCCACAAAGTGTCTGTTTTTCACAGTCTCGCTGGGAAAAAGATACTGAGGCTTCTCTTCATCATCTTCGCTCTTCACACTGACAGGCCTGAATATAAACTCTGTGACATCGGCCTCCTCCTGTTCCTGTTTAATCTGTGGTGGGATTTGGTCCTCCTGGTCCAGACTGGGAAACCGGTTCTGCTGCTCAGGAGGAAACTCCCCTTTGACAACCAACAGCTGCTGGACATCTGCAAACAAATTATAGGACGTTTTATCACAATTATATAAATTCAATCATTTATGTCTAATTTACAATTTTAAAAATTTTCACCCGTAACTTTACATAAAAGAGAAATATACAATCGTATAAACTAATAGAAAATAAACCCATAGAAACTTGCAGCACATACCATTAGCTTCAGAGTCCATCTGCCTATTGTGTTAGTTTGTCTTCCTCAGTTAGTTGTCTTTTCTCCAACGATGTCTACAGGTTTTCCTCTCCATGATCAGAAACTGACCTTCAAAGCTAACGTGCTGGGCTAACATTTAGGCTTTTTGTCGCTCCCGGAAGATAAGTCAAAGAAAAAATATGTATTCACAAAAAATATAAGGAGCAACATTTAAATTAAGACACGCTTAAGATATAAATTGAAGTCTGGCTTTGAAGGGAGAATGCACACAAATCTTTGTTTACTGCTGCCTCGAGAAAAAAACACTTCCGGGGTCGGCCCACTTCTTCTTCGACGCCAAAATACGGTGTAAAAACGAAACACCCCCTCCTTGTGTTACATTATACTGTGGTAGCAAAATTGAGTTTATCAATTAAAAAAAGATGAATAACGTGTACGCAGTGTCTTAAAAGTATGTTTTGTTGAGGTACATGTTATGTTAAATGAGAATAAACTTCAATGTATATTTTATACATTAAACCACTTTTCTGTCATCAACACAGATCAGTACCAAGAGTAGTGACAGGTAATGCCCACTAGATGAAGCTCAGAGATCATTGTTGGAGTCGGGCTGTAATGCTGAATTATTATAGAAATAGCAATTACAGTTGGTATATAATATAAAAAGCAAGCTAAATGAGTGCAAAAGTCCAATATGGCGTTATTAAAATGTAAATCTGCAAAATAAGTTTTATAAAACGTATACTTTTCTATTTTTATACCTAGAAATAAAACAGTATGGACTATTATTTTATTGGGTCATGCATCCAAAAAATATAACCTGAAATACTGATTAAAAATAATTTAAAGTACTATAAAGTTTAATCTGATAAACATAATTTTTACAAACTGAAATCAGACCTGACAAAAATGAAGGCAAATCAGATAAAATCAAATAAAATGTGGGAAAATTAATAATGGGTGCTTATATGCAGTAAATTACTGTTTTAAAGCTTCACAGTAGAACAGAGTCTGACGATAAGTTTCATGGTTTAGGTTTTATTTTCTTATTTATAGTAGAAACACAAAGGTTAAACTTTTTCCATATTTTCATGCACGACAATTCAAAGTAAACACCTTTTTCACCAAATCTTGCGCAGATAAAGCATTTCATTTCGTTACATTGTACAAAATGTGTCGTTTCAGATTTATACCTGAATCGTCCCCGTATGTCCGTTCACCTGAGGACTCACTGACACACTGGTGGTACTTCAGCTCTGTAAACCATGCGAAGGTTTTCTTACACTCGTCACAGCTGTACTTCTTTTCTGTGTCATGGACAGTCATGTGAGACAGCATGCTCGCCTTGTTTGTGAACGTTTTACTGCAAACCGAGCAGCCGAACGGTTTCTCTCCTGTGTGGGTTCTCAGGTGGACCTTCAGATTTGATTTGTTGTGTGATCTATGACCACAAACAGAACAAATGTACCGGTTTGTGTGCTGTTTCATGTGAGATTTCAAATAGACACTGAAGCGGAATGCTTTACTACACTGAGCACAGCTGTATGGTTTCAAATCTGAAATATATTTTGCTCCTTTCTCTGTGGTTTCTTGTCGGAGTGAGTTTAAGTTTGACTGTGGTTTTTTGTAGTCTTTAAAAAAGTCACTGTCGACACTATCGTCACTTTCTGGCTGCAGCGACTCGGTCACCTTGTTATCAGAACAGCTGGATAGATTTCTGCCAGAATCACTTTCAGAGTTTGAACCTGACTCAAGTTTTGGTTTCCATAAGTCGCTGTCATCAATCTCTGGGTCAGAGAGCGCTGACGTCTTCTCATTTTCTTCTGGTTCTCCCAAAAACTCATTGCTCTGCTCCGTTTGACTGTGATGAAGCTGCGATAACTGAGGCTTCTCGTCTTCTTCAGTCTTTAAAGGGACAGGACTGAATGTGAGGTTGGTGATCTCAGCTTCCTCCTCTTCCTCTTTTATCTGTGGAGGCTCTGGATCTTCCTGCTTCACCTCCTTCTGTATCTCTGGATCAAACACTGTGTGTTGACTCAGATCCTCCTTTAATGTAAAAGGCTGCAAGTCTGTCTTTGTGTCACTCTGAGAGACTTCATTATGTCTCACAGATGGTAAATTTGACTCAGTTTCTCTGGTTTGTTTCCAAAACTCATCCTCTTTATTTTTTAAGGATAGTAAAGCCTCCACGTTAGTTTCCTGTTGTGTTTGCGGGTCTGTATTTAAGTTCTCTGGTCTTCCGAAGTCTTCTCCATCAGCTGCTGTTTCCATCTGTTCCTGTTCCTCCCTGTTCTCTTCAGTCTGGATGTGCGGACTCTCTGATAACCGATGAACAGCTTTATGTTTCGACAACAGATAATACGTGCAAAATTCAGCACCACAAGCTCTGCAGCGGAACACTTTTTTCCTTTTCTTGTGGACTTCCATATGTTTCGTCAGGTGCCTTCTCCACGTGAAGTCTTTTTCACAAACGTGGCAGATGAACCGCGTTTGCCTCGTGTGGATCCTCATGTGCTGAATTAACGAGTCTTTGTCACTGCAGCAGGCCTTACAAACTGAACAACGGAACAGGCTCTCTCTTGTGTGCAACTTGAGATGAAGATTTAAGTCTTCAGATCTGGAAAATCCTTCCTCACATTGAGAGCAGCTGAACTGTTTGGAGGCAGGAATCGGTTCCTCGGTTTGGCTTTGATGATGCTGAGAGGATTCTCCACCACACACGTGAATAACAAGCTCTGACTCCAAACTGAATGTTTTCTTACAAACGACACATGTGAGCAGCTTCTCTCCTGTATGGTCAGATATGTGTCTTGTCAGAAGTCCTCCTGTTGCAAATTCCGACCCGCAGAAAAAGCAACTCAGATTCTGATCATCACAGTATTTTTCGACCTTACTTACAGGTTCTGAAACATCGGAGAGGACACCGTTTCTGTTCATCTTGAACACGATGGTCTCTCAGGTGCAGACTAGAGCTTTTTCTGACGAAGAGCTTTTTCTGCCAACAGCTGCTGGCCAGCTGGAAAAACAACAACAATGAGACACAGTGAAGTGTTTAGTTCAATGTAATATAATTTACAAAACTATATAAGTGGGCAGTGCCACACGTAGCTCATTCAAACTGATGAAGAGAAGTTCATAAAATTGGCAACATGTCTTATTCTTTAATTTTAAAGTGGTATGTGGGCACTAACAACCTGAGTTATCAATTGGTAATAACACTTATGCACTTGATGCGAATAGGCTCAATATGCAACAAAGTTATCTTGACCCCTCCACGTTCAGAGGTGGTCTGAAAAAGTAAGAAAAATACTTACTGAAGAAGCAGTTTTAACATAGGACCATTTGTTAGAAACAGTCCCGAAAATCTATTTCATCACTATTTTTCTATTTATTTTCTGTTTGTTTTAAAAGAGCAGCACACTTCAGCTCTATCTGTAAATAAAGAACTTCATTAAATGATAATGCCATTTAAATTAAAAGTTTTAATGACTTTTTAGAATTATCTTCTGGTGATCGGCACACTTCCTAATGAACTACGCTTTTTTTCTACGAGTCAATGAAAAATTTCAAAGATACCACAGATAAGACAGGCATAACAATACTCTAGCACTACAGAATGACACACCAAATGAACAATGTGTTGTTGTTGTTGTTAACTACCAGGACTTAGGTATATTAGCATTTCTTGATGCTATTACTTATAAAAACGAAATAATCTATTGTGATTTATCAGTACACTCATGCTATATAGATAAAACATGCATCTGATATGTTAAAGACTTACCCTTTTTCAATTTAAACACGTAAACAGTTTGTGAACGAACGACTTTGCTATGTTAGCTTAGCACAGGTATTTCACACCGACATCATGGTGAACAACTAAACAGAATTTTAAAATAATAAAACAAACCTGAACGTTTTAGACCCGCTTTCAGTCGTTCACGTTAAAGACGCATTCTTACAAAGTGTTAAAACTGGCAAAAAATTTACTACAAAGAAAACAATGTCACAGTAGATCAAATACTGAGTGACAACTAACAACTGCTTCCGGTGTACACTTTCAAACCTAAAACTCAAATTGTCCAACTTTTTAAAAATGTCGGGGGGGGGGGGGGGATCTGTGCACAAGGTTTTTTAAGCTGATGCTGGCTCCGTATATTGATTTCCTCTATTTGTGGAACAAAACCTGTAACTTGATAGTTACATTTCGGAGCTCTTATTTTGAAAGCAGATTGGAACTATTATTAACCCGGAAGCAATTTTTTTTTTTTTTAGTAGCCGGTGTTTTGCTTAAAATTCAGGTTTGGTTTCGTACTTTTCATGCAGAGCCATGCTTATATATTGTGTCTTGTTAAGGTGGCTT
This sequence comes from Austrofundulus limnaeus, assembly GCF_001266775.1. Taxonomy (NCBI): domain Eukaryota; kingdom Metazoa; phylum Chordata; class Actinopteri; order Cyprinodontiformes; family Rivulidae; genus Austrofundulus; species Austrofundulus limnaeus. Next base: position 2,080,998 of record NW_013952484.1, on the reverse strand, counting down.
AATAGACGTCGTGCTATTTAGTATCCTTCACAATATTTTATGTTAACTTGTCTCCCGGAAGGGACAAAAGTTGCAAGTGTTGTCTTAACGTGTTAGCTGAACAACAGCGTATCGGAGCGATTCTTTGTAAAGAGTGCATGTATTACAAACCATGACAAATGTCACTTTTAAAGCGGAAGCTGATGACTTATTTTTCATGACTGCTCGTAAACAACTTGCTGGACCTGACATGATGGAAGATTGCCCACCATCCCCAAAACACCAGCTGACCACAGAGAGCCATCCAACACAGAGTAGTTCTATCAGCAGGTACGTTTCTACAGCCACAATAAGAAATAAAATAATAGCAGAACACAACACGGTCTGTGTAGTCCAAATAATATTTCAAAAATGTATAATTGACATAATTTATGTGATAAAATTGATTTATGTTCCTGTTATTCACAGCTTGTTTGTGTTTTGGTTTTCAGCTGAAGCTCAGCAGCTTTTGGCGATCAAAGAAGGGTTCTGTTCTGAGCATCAGAACCGTAGTATTAAAGAGGAGAAGGAGGAGGCTGACAAGTTCAAATCCATTTCTGTCCATGTGAAGAGCGAAGACAGTGAAGAGGAAGAGCCTCGGTTTTCAGAGCGACATCTCAACCAGGCTGTGGGGAACAGGAACAATTTGAGACCAGAACTGGATCATTGTTTAGGAACAGACCCTGAAGACAAACCCTCTGATTTTTCAGAGACGGATGTTAGTGATGGAAACTGGGAGGAGAGCAGTTAAACTCAGACCGCTTCAAACTCTGTTAGAAAAAAACAATACCACTGTAGGTGACACGAGATCTGAGAGCGGTAAGATTTACAGATGCGCCGAATGTGGTAAAAAATTTAGCCACAATTTATATCTGTTACGACACACAAGAACCCACACAAGAGAAAAACCCTTCAGCTGCTCTGTCTGCAAAGCAGCTTTTACAAGGAAACACTCTTTAGTGCAACACATGAGGTCACACACCGGAGAGAAACCTTTCAGCTGCTCCCTTTGTGGTCAAAAGTTCTGTAGGAAGAACAGTCTAACGACTCACCTGAGACGTCACGCTAAAACACCTTATTGCTGCTCGTTTTGTAACAAAACCTTTCAGTGTAAAATAAATCTGATTCAACACAAAACAACCCACTCTGCAGACGTGCATTACAGCTGCCCGATATGTGGCCAGAGCTTTAGTCGCAACTACGGTCTAACGTGCCACATGAGACTTCACCGGAGAGAAACCTTTCACCTGTTTTATCTGTTACACAGCTTTCAAATGGAAACAAAGTCTTGTGCAACACACAAGGACCCACACTGGAGAGAGGCCTTACAGTTGCTCAATCTGTGGCCAAAGCTTCATTTGCAAGTATGGTCTAACGTGCCACACTCGACTCCACACTGCAGAGAAACCTTTCAGCTGCTCCACCTGTCAGGCAGCTTTCAAATGGAAACATAGCCTTGCAAAACACACAAGAACTCACAGTGGAGAAAAACATCTCAGCGGCTCAGTTTGCAAGGCGGCGTTTGGGAGGGAACAGGGTTTTGTGAAACACACAAGAATCCATGCAGGTAAATCAGCTCCGATCAAAGCTGGATTTTAAGTTGATAATTTAATTCTCCATAGAAAAATGTAACAACCGTAACAATTAGAGATTGTTCATTTTTCTAAAAGTGGGCAAACTTACAAAATCAGCAGTGGATAAAATAATTCCCCCCCTCGTGGGTTGGTAGATTTTACTATCTAGTTAATATAGTACCCTTAACATTAGCGTTAAGGTTTTAAAATGTAAAAATGAATATTTTATCAGGGCTAAAAAGTGTACTATCTGGTTAATATAGTACACTTTTTAGCCCTGATAAAATATTCCTTTTTACATTTTAAAACCTTAACGCTAATGTTAATGGTATCTTTTAAACAGATTTTGTAAAAGTACAAAATTGGTTTAATCAAAATAAGTTATCATTAAATTTGGATAAAACAAATTACATGATATTTAGTAATAGAAAGAAAACAACTGATGTTCCATTTAGAGTTGATGGTGTTGAGATTTGCAGAGTTGGTGAGGTGAAGTTTTTGGGAGTCATCATTGATGAAAAACTGACCTGGAGACCTCATATGAATTATTGTGCACTTGTTGCTTTCAAAAGCTATTTTTGCTGTTGCATTTGGACAAATTGCACAATTTACATTAATGTGTCCTATTTCATTGTTTCATTTCATTGCAAAACAATAAAACTAATTCTCTGCAAAAACAACTAAATTATACGTTATGTATTATAGTATGAAAAAATGTCAAGAAATAAAAAAAACTAAACAAAATTAAAACCAAAATTCATTTTGACACAATTGTTAGCAACCAATCACTGTTTTAAATTTTGTTATTTATTATCTGGTTAAAAGTTTATCATATGTAAAGTGCATCCTTTTCTGAATTGTTAATTATTATTGTTTGAAGTTTTAGGGTCCACAACCTTCATGTTTAAAAAAAGTCATTTTAATTCTCTTTTCTAATAAATATCTTTTATATGGAGCCACAAATGTTACTTTAACTATAATTTTCTCAGAAATGTGGCTTTTTTTATTATAAATAATAAGTTTTTTCACAACACCAGCCTTAGAGTATCATTTAATGTATGCATTCCTTTTAACCTTGAGTGAATACTTTATTTTTATTTTACTGTTGTTACAGACAAATCTCATTGGGGTAATACATACTTAGACTCAGAGATCTTCTGTAATCATACAAATGAATTTAGGAGTAAAACTGTTAAGCTCAGGTTATCAATAAGCTCTTGCATTTAATGAGATTTTTCTCTTTGTTCATTTGTAATTTCACTGGTTTTGTAGTCACATTTGTCTTTACAGGGATGGGCTTTGTTGTGAATTATTCCAGTTCCTAACTGTGAGAAAAACAGAACAATATAAGCTTTATTTATGAACATGTGCTTTTGTATTTATGGAAATGCAAAAAAAAAAAAGTTTTTCTGTCATTTTACTCTTTTGATTGACTTATTTTTGATCTATGTTCTTGTTTTCCAGAAAGCCTGCCTGTGTGGTGAGACATCATCCAAATCAGGAACAAAGATCTCTCGTTTCTGTGGTTAACTTCACATCCTTACAGGCCTGCAGGACACACATTTTCAGTTCAATGAAAATGTCAGTACAAAAGTGAACAAACAATCACTGGTTTCTTTCTGGAGGTGAATAAATTACTAACCTTAGAAACTGTGGTTTTTTTTGGTACTCTAATTCCTTGATGGTAGCATTTTTGAACTCAACACTTTCCTACAAGTGAATCCATTTTGTCCCGTTATCTTCAACATACATGCAAATAATATCATCCCCTCGTAAAGTGGGATCACCAGCAGTACCTTAGCTTTGTGTGCGACCTCAGCGAGGGCGGTGTGGTCCATGTTGGGGACTGAGAGCACAGAGTGGAGCTGAGCCTGGACCTCCTCCTGGTGGTCTTTCAGGGTCTGCAGCTGGACCTCCAGCAGCCTGTTTGCCCGATAACCTTTGTCCTGAACGCTTTGGATCTTCTCAGGGTTCGTCCCATTCCAGCTGAAGCTGCATCAAAGACAGACTCATATCTTTTATCACAGTAGCATCTTTTTTATCATTAAATGTTGTGATTTCAATATTTTTACCTTGCTGAATTTCTGTTCCATCACCTCATGATCAGCTTTCAAGTTTTCCAGGGGCTTTTCTTTTGGGTATTATTGTTTTCTGTTTAAAAAATGTATCTAATTAAACCTGTACAGTGTAGAGTTTTATTTTTTTTAACAGGCTTTGCTATAAATCAAAAGGCAATGTGATTTCAACAACAAACTCTTATGTTTACCAAAAACAACAATGGCTACCTTTGAGAAGGATTTTTCCGTCACATGTCTATTAGCAATTTTTCCTTCCAGTTTTGAAACAAGCTTAGTGAGGTCACACTTTTTCTGCTGAACAGAGCACCACTCCTGCCTCACCTTCGTCAATCTATGCTGCAGTGCTTCTATTTTTTCCTATGATGCAAATCAAGCAAGTGAAGTTACATAAAAATGCAAAAGATTAGTAGATTAAAAGATTAATCATATTCAAAAAGTAATATGTGTATCAAACAATTTGAAAAAGTTCCTTATTTTGAATTAAATACCAAAGAAAAAAATCAAAACAAGGATTACTTTTCAAGCTAATTCTTAATTCCAGCAATAAGACAGATCAGTAAAGAGCCTCTGGTCTTAAAAGGTCATACATACTTTCAAGTCACCTGCCATCTTCATATCGACTGACATGTTGGCAGAAGCTTTTATAATGGCACCGATGGTGTCTTTGTGATATTCTGTGAGCTCACTCATGAAGCTCACCCTGCAGTTTGTGCTCATTGGTTGTATTCATCTCTAAGTGCTCCAGTTGCTGTCGCTCCAACTGCATCTTTTCTACAGTTTGGGCTTTGGTGTCTAATCAGTTGGTGACTAAAAAAATTGTACATGTTTATTTACACAGCTCAGGGACTTTCAGAAAATATGAAAAAGTCATATCAATGATTTACTTATTATTAGTCTCTCCCAGTTGTCCTTGGCTGTAGTCATTTCTTTCTCGTGTTTCTGTTGAGGAAAAACAAACAACGATTTGACATTTTTAAATCACAAACAATTTGCAAACAGAGGACTTTCAACCCAAGAGTGTAAAATGTCAATGAGATTTATAAGAGCTTAAGAAAACTGTGCCATTACAAGAACTTAACTGTGAGCGGGGAGTGAGTCTCCTGTGGCGAAACTATAACTTTTAAAATAAAACATTAGATTTTTCTACTCATGATGGATTTAAAATGTTTGTCACATTATGAGCGGTTCCTCTTTAAATGGGATCATAAACAAGAAGCTAGTACTTAAATCAGATTTTTTTTTTAGCCACTTCAGTAGAAAACAGAACTAAACGTTAGTTTCTAAATTTCTTCATCATCAGTGACCTTTTTATAATACTATAATAAAGAAAAAAGAAATATAAGAAATGTTAGGAGATAAACTGATAGAAATTTGACAACATGTGAAATGTACACCAGTAACACACAAGACAATACACCCGACATCTGGCCATCAGAAAGTGAAGAAAACAAACACCCAGCAACCAAACACAAACATATTCATGTATATAAACCCATACATACACATATATACATGCACATACACACATAAACACATCCACACACAGATACCATAATTACAACCTTGCTGAGAAATGTACACAAAACACACACAACCAGACACATGTACCTATATACACACACGTACAAACATATGCATATACATGCACACACACACATACATATATCTACACACACACACACACACACACACACACACACTCACCGGCCACTTTATTAGGTACACCACGG